>NC_091952.1:88991171-89345546 GCF_031021105.1 Erythrolamprus reginae
CTAAGACCACATGCCATGATGCATACCAAATGTGAAAGGAGAGAGTTTGGTGGCTGTTGGAATGCTCCCCATTCCACATCAGAAACCAGACCTTACAAAACATTTGTCAGACCAATACTCGAATACAGTTCGCCTGTATGGAACCCACATTGCATAACTGACATTGACCCAATTGAGAGAGTCCAGAAATATTTCACAAGAAGCGTCCTTCACTCCTCCTCTCGAAACAAACTACCATACTCCTCCAGACTTCAAATACTACGGCTAGACAATCTACAGCTACGTTGCCTCCGGACTGATTTAACCGTTGTTCATAAGAACACACACCATAGCATCCTTCCTGTTAGTGACTACTTCACCTTCAACAACAACAACAACACTCTGGCCCTTTATCCCTTTTATCACCTCTTTATACTTTGTTACGTTAATACAAACTATAATTCTATACTTGTATGACAAATAAATAAATAAATGAATGAATGAATAAATAAATAATGTAATTGTCAACATGCACCCAATAAAGTAAGAATAGAATGATGTCATAATGTTCTCTATAGTGTGAAAACAAGGCTAGCCCTACCATGAAACAAAGCAGAGCAAGCACCACAAGCAGCAGATGTTAAAGGCAATGTTTGTAAATTTAATGTATAGTGTTCCCACGATTTTCGCGGGTTCGAACTTTGCGAAAAGTCTATACCACGGTTTTTCAAAAATATTAATTAAAAAAATACTTTGCAGTTTTTCCCCCTATACTACAGTTTTTCCCGCCCGATGACATCATATGTCATCGCCAAACTTTCGTCTGCCTTTAATAAATATTTTTAATAAACTTTAATAAATAAACATGGTGAGTAATAATCTAAATGGTTGCTAAGGGAATGGGAAATTGTAATTTAGGGGTTTAAAGTGTTAAGGGAAGGCTTGTGATGCTGTTCATAGCCAAAAATAGTGTATTTACTTCCGCATCTCTACTTCGCGGAAATTCAACTTTCGCGGGCGGTCTCAGAATGCATCCCCCGCAAAAATTGAGGGAACAGTGTATTCTGTTTTTAAATTATGGTACTTTTTTGTTATTCTAATGCAGTGCTTCTTAAATAGTGGAGCATGGGGGGCATGGTGCAATGCCAAGGGGCATGTGTGACCCCAGGAAACATGTGTGTTCCCTCTCGATTGATTCCCCTAGATGGGGAGTCTTTTCCCAGAGGCTGCTCTGAACCTGGAAGAGAAGGCAGCCAGGTTCTTATTGTTCTCGGTGGGTGCCATGGTAGCCATGAACGGTATGGCAAATCTGCTGCTGGACAAGGAGGATCATTCTCTGCAGCTGGGCAAAAGCTTCGAATGGCACCCTAAATCCTCCTTCCGCACCATTCACTATGAATGCCCTGCAGAGGCAGCGCTTATGGCTAGGCCGTTGACCCCAAAACATCGGCTTGTAGAAACTGGCCTGGTCCCAAGTCAAATCCCAGGTCCTATGCCTGCCTAACCAAAAATAAGCTCCACTGACTTTAGTGTGATTTACTCCCAGGAAATGGGTAGAGCAGACTCCCACAGCTAATAGTTTGCTTGCAGCTTATAATAAATAAAATAATAAATATTAACACTAAAATTCCATTAGGGCCCAGATTGGAGAGTTGGGGGCATAGGGGGCATAATGGAAAATAATTGAGAAGCACTGTTCTAATGTTTCTTTTAATTGTTTCTAAGCTGAGGGGGCACAATGACCTAGTGGTTAAGATGCTGGGCCATTGATGGGAAGATTGGCAGTTTGAGACCCAAACACTTTGTGATGGGGTAAACTTCCATTCTTGCCCCTAGCAGTTTCAAAGCTACAAATGCAGGTAGAAAAATAGGTGGGAAGGTAACAGCATTCTATGTCCCCTGCAGTGGTGGGCTCCTGCCGGTACGGCTAACTGTGTGCAGCTAGAAGGCAGAATATTTAACTTTTAAATATTTTATTGATAAAATATAGGAACTGGAGTATATGCTAAAGTATATCCTAAAATATAACATTGCTAATATAATAAAGAATATTAATATAATTAGTAATTAATTGTGTGACATTTGGAAAAAATAGATATACTGTACCATAAAGTATTAATATAGAACTAGCTCAACCCTTGATATTATTAACATATTATTAAATCTAGTGACATAGACCATCTGTTACTTCATCTTCTCAGTTTTAATACAGTTTAGTCAGTATTGTACAGTAATATTTCTATAATATACTTAAATTCTTGACATTCTGTTATTTAAATGCTCTTTAGATGCCTTAGAGTAGTAAATATAGGTAAGTGGGTATTCTATTGATACTAATTAGTTCTGAATATTCATGTTACAAGCACTATGATCACTTAACCTTTTCTTTAAAATTAAACATTAAGATTGAATGAGAAACTAAAGAAAGACCACAAATCAAACATTTTTTTAAATAACAAATGTGGGTTTTTTTGTAGTTTCCTTTAGTTTGATGAGACACATGGTGAAATGTTCATTAAAAGGGTCTGATATTCTTGCATTTTTTAAACTATTAAGCATTCAAAGATATTTGGGTATCAATTGATGGTTATGCCCATGTTACTCCAACACTCCGCAGTCTGCATTGGTTGCCGATCAGTTTCCAGTCACAATTCAAAGTGTTGGTTATGACCTATAACGCCCTTCATGGCACCGGACACGATTACCTCAGGGACCGCCTTCTGCTGCACGAATCCCAGTGACCAGTTAGGTCCCACAGAGTTGGCCTTCTCCGGGTCCCGTCAACCAAACAATGTCATTTGGCGGGACCTAGAGGAAGAGCCTTCTCTGTGGCGGTCCCGACCCTCTGGAACCAACTCCCCCCAGAGATTAGAATTGCCCCCACCCTCCTTGCCTTTCGTAAGCTGCTTAAAACCCACCTCTGCCACCAGGCATGGGGGAACTAAGATACACTTTCCCCCAATTTTATGCATAGTATGTATTGTATGTATGACTGGTTTTTATATAATGGGTTTTTAATTGTTTTTTAGTATTGGATTTTGTTGTACTGTTTTACTGCTGTTGTTAGCCGCCCCAAGTCTGCGGAGAGGGGCGGCATACAAATCCAATAAATAATAATAATAATAATAATAATAATAATAATAATAATAACAATAATCCTGTTTTTCAATATATTATTATCCCTCTAGTGTTCTACAGAATCTGGCTTTCCACACAGCAGGTAAATCCAATGAAACATCCTGGAGGATCACTTCCTGTTTAGGTTTTCAGAAGTGGAATTACTTGTACTAATGATAGAAAGACAAGTTTTCTTTGATAAGTTCTTGAAACATGTCCTTCTATGAAAGAATTCTATAATTTTTCCTGGAAATGTTTCTCAAAGCATAATTTTATTTATGTATAGTGTATTGTTTAACTCTGAAGATTCTAAGTACTATAGATATAAAAGTATTACGGGAATATTAGTGGATGTTAACACAGTAATTCTGTGTATAATGTATAGAACTGGTACTAGACATTCATCCATCAAAAGCCCATTGTACAAAAAAAAAAAGTTTTGAGAACTCTCCAGGAGACCATTAAAGTAGGATATTATCTCTCTTGGGGTCAAGGTACATATTCAGATTTAGTGGAGAATTTCAAAAGGTAATTTGTGCTTAGCTTTGCAGTTGAATTCAGCAGGTGTTCAGTTTAAGAATTCCCATCAAATAATCTGAGTTTGAGAATGATGACCTGATAATTACAATACTTGGGAGACAAAGAATACTGTTTCCATTTATCTTTCTTTATGAAATCTCTTTGCAGCACATGGAGGTTCACATCTCTGCAGAAATCTACCATTTACTATTATTACAATGGCCATTAAAAAAAAAATGCTGGAATTGGCAATTCTGTCTTTAGTGGGTAATGAATGAGGGAGTATAGTTTGGCTGCTCAAATCCAAGGAATAGCCAACATGTTCTGTATCTCCTTCCTTTTTCATTGTTGAACATTTAAAAGGCTTATCTCATTTTAGGGACATTTACGGCACTAAAATAGCATTCCCAAGTGCACTGATTTGCTCTTTGTCATTTCATTTTTATGCCATTCATTAGCGGTATGTCGAGATTTGTCTTTTGACTCCTGTATTCTCCTTCTATTCTTCTTATTTAATGAGGCATAAAGAACTTTGCAATAAAGACTCATCAAAGATGTCTTTTATTGATGTTACTTGGTTCTACATTAGTAATAAATGTCCAGATTCTTTTGATATGCATTGGTATACCTTATTCTTTCATAAAACCATTTATTTTTTTATATCTGATCTCTTTTTCCTTCCTTCCTTCCTTCCTTCTTTCTTTCTTTCTTTCTTTCTTTCTTCCTCCCTTCCTTTTTCTTTCTTTCTTTCCATTATTTTTCTTTCTTTCTTTCTTTCTTTCTTTCTTTCTTTCCATTATTTATCTTTCCAATACAGCTTGAAAACTAAAATCTGCAAGCCAAGCAAAAAACCCAAGTATAATCCATATTTGTAACAGACACAACTGAAATACTACTTCCCTGAATGATATTTTTAAATATTAAATGTTTTATCAAATCCTTCCAAATATTTTTGTCTATTTTTCTTATCTTGCTTACTGATATTTCTGGAGAAAACTAAAACCTATTCAATATTTTATGATATTGAGTGGATCGAAAGAGTATTGCCCAAATTTGAATAATGGAATTGATACAGAAAATTGCAGTAGTTGTTAATGTATACGCAGAGTATTCCTTGTTTACCAAGGATGTGCACACAGAAACATTGTATTGGACTAAGTATAACTATTCAGTCACACACAGATTCACTAATGTGAGTTAAAGTTTACTTTGAGAAATAGCAAAGTCTGATAAACAGTCCAAGTCATACATCAAATAGTTAGAACAACAATCCAAATAATATCAAATTACAAAATCTTACCAATTCTCTTTGTCATAAACAGTAAACAAAGATATCAAGCCTAAACACAGTTTAGCTACAACACATAACTACAATGCTTAGAATGCAGAGAGAATGCAGAGCAAACTAACAGAGAGAATGATAGATACAATAACAGAGAATAACAGAGAAAATGACAGAGAGAATATCAGAGAACAAACTATGATCTCTAGCTCCCACTTATGGCAGTCTGCAACACCATCAACCAATTAGACATAGTTCAGTTAAAGCTATACACATTAACACACATTGTTGGTTTATATATTACCAACTTAACTATTAGAATCCTAACAGTTGTAAATTCTAAGAATCATTTGTTGTAAATTGAGCCCAAACTAGTATTGCTAGAATATCTCATTGGGCTATTGTCTCTAGTTATTTGCAAGTGTATAATGGAAATGAAGAATATTTTCTACAATCATTTCTCTTATAAGTATAACATTGATGTCTTCAAAAATATGGAGAAAATAATTAAATATGCTATTCAGAAGATTTTTGGTAGGAATTGAGTTTTATTCCAGAATTACAGCAGAAATTTTAGAGTATTCCCACAGCCGACTTACCGGCCGGTGGGGGTTGCGGCGACCGGCGGGGGATGGAGGCCGCCATGTTGGGGGGCGGAGTCACGGCACCCACGTCGGGTGCCGTGACCACGTGGTGCGGTGCGTGGGCACCGATTGGCCGGGCGAGGGCAGGCAGCCCTATAAGAGGGGGCTGCCTTGTGGCGCAGCAGTCTCGCCCGGAGCATCGTGAGGCACCCACCCACCCTCCCTCTGTTACAGGGTGCATATGATGGGTCGCCCTCCTGGGGGCCGAGTAGGAATTTTTTGCAGTCGCAGCAGAATTGGACGAGCTGCGATTGTTTTTTCGCCTACTCCACTCTGTGCGTGGGAGTGTGGTTAGGGGGTGGCCCCACCATCTAGTGCCCCCCCCCTTAGGGTCACTGGGGGGGGGAGGGGGGGCCGATAGGGGGCGGAAAATAAAATAAATAGCAACTGGTGAGCTCCTTTTGGGGCACCTCTACTGAGGTGAGGGGCGAGCTCCTTCTTGGATTACAGGGCTCGACCGGCCTGGGTCCGGGGAGTGAGTCGCTCCTGTGGCTCGCTGGCGGGAGTTTAACGTAGACCTGTAGCGAGCCATCCCACACGCCAGGTGTGGCGTAGTAAGGGTGCAGGGGGTAGGTGTAGTTCAACATGACCCGCACCCAGTTTCAAGGAGTTTTCGCCCCAGGGTTGCTGACTGAATTGGGCATGTTATTCCGCCCCCATTTGATCTTGCACCCTGCAGGTCATGTGGGGTTAATGTTTTAAATAAGTTAATAAGTTAAGAATTAAGTTGTTGAATAAAAGTGACCCCGTTATACCCACACCTTGTGTCCGACTATTACTCCGCCTGCGCCGCAATATAGCAATATACCCCATCTATGAAATTTAAACAGAATAATCAGAATAAAAATAATAAACAGAATAAACAATATTATAATTGTTTTTTCAAATAATGAAATGTTCTGTCTATTATCTCTCTTGAAATCTCCTTCAAACATAAGAATTTAAGAATAGGTCAGTTGAAGCAAGCAAATAACAATTTAAGCCAGCATTTTGTTTCATTATGGCCAGAAACTCTTGGGATGATCATAGTCAAAATATGGAGACATAACTCTTTCCTAATTTTGTTCCCTTTCCAACTTGAATTGAGGACTTGGAACTTGTGTGGAATTTTCAAAATTAATTATCCTTGATAGACCAGCTCAAAAACACAATGTAAAGATTAGAGTTATTGACAGCTGGATTGTCAAATTTTTATGAACAAGCTTTATCCCATTGAACACAGGTGAACACATAGTTCAACAATTCATATTATACATATGTTTTAATAAAGCACATGTTTATAAAACACATGTGTAAAAGACAGCAAACTTCACTTTGATGAGACACATCACATAAGGTCACATAACTTCACCTTGTCCTTTAGGGTGAAGTCTTAGTTCCAGGAGTCAGAAGACATTTCTGGATTCAGAATCCCTTCCAAAACTGCCATATAAGATCAAGATGACTCCATGGATTAGCATAAAGTTTAATGAAAGAATTGTTTAGAAAGAATGAATAGTTAAAACCTTCATAGCTGATATTTGTACGAGTGTGATCTAGTGGTTAAGTTACTACACTAGAAATGGGCAACCTCATGCATGTACATAATAATACGTTCTAAGGAATAGCGCCGGCGGACTTACCCGCCGGCAGCGTTTGCAGGAGGGCCGGGAAGACACTGGACCCCGGCGGCTGCCATCTTGGTGCTCGGGCGAAGTCTCGCAAGGCGAGACTTCGGCCGAGAGTCAGGCCAACAAGGCCTGACTGCTGATAGGTCTGGGCAGGGCTTGCCGGCCCTATTTAAGGGCGTGCAGGCCCGGGCTCAGCCTTTTCGCCCGGACCATTGCCCTGAGAAGACACTTGGCTGAGTTCTGCTTGCGTCAGCCATTTTGGGGCGGCATCGTGTAGCGGCCGCCATTTTGTGGCCTGGTTTAGTCCGGCGAGAAGGCCTTGTGATCCTTGCGGAGCTTTCGGTGGAGCGGCGGAGCGCGTTGGAGCGCGGCGGCGCTGGTGGTCGCTTGGTCCCCCTCGGGCTCGAGGGGGAGTGGTGAACGTGGGCTGTCCCGGCTGGGGGGGGCTTTGTAGGACCCTGCCCAGGGGGGGGCGTTCAGCCTCTGGTGCCAGCTGCCACTGTTGGGGCCCCATATTAAGGGGTTCTTCTGCCTCTGCGGGGCGTTGCTCGCCCAGTTTGGCCACTTGGGCCTCTCCCTGGTAGGGCCTGTGGCCTTAGTGCTGGGGATTGGGGTTGTATTGTTTAACTTTCACATTCCTGAATTTAGCAGTGGGTGAGGATGGCCCCAAAGAAGAGGCAAGCCAGGGCCCCTCTGGCCCAACCAGCGGTGCGGCCTAGGAGGGCTCTAAGGCCTTTGGCCTGGGCTCGGGCCAGCATGGAGGGGCCCTCTGGGGTGGTCCCACCAGAGGGGGAAGTGGGGTTTATGCCCACAGCCCCTCACCCCGATGTTTCTCCCTCTCTTTCTTGGGCCAGGGTCCTGGAGAGGTTGGACGAATTGGAGCATTGGCGGTCCGGATCAGGCCCGGGCGGGCTCCCCCTGGCTGCATCGGCGGCCTGGGGAAGGGATCCGGAAGAGGAGGTAGCCCAGGCCGGGCAGATGGCCCAGACCGGGCAGATGGCCCAGACCGGGCAGATGGCCCAGACCGGGCAGATGGCCCAGACCAGGCAGATGGCCCGGGGCAGATGGCGGCATTACAGGGCCCCACCCGGATGGGCCCCCCGTGGATGTCTTCAACCCCGTATGGGGCAGGTGAGGCTGCACCACACTTGTCCGCCACATCGCTCCTCCCCTTGCACGGTCCGGGGTTTAACCCGCCTGGTTTGGGGAGTGGCGCTAGTTTTCTGGGGTCCCCTTCAGGCACATGCGGTCAGGTTTGGTCCCTGCCGGCTCTGCCGGCTGTGGCGCCGGGGGTAGTTTTCCCACTGGGGCCTGGGGTGGGGGGTTGGACCCCTCCAGCGCCCGCTATTATGCCCCCGCCCCTTTGGTGTATCCACCGGGGCTAGGGGTGCTGGGAACGGGGGCCTCCACCGTGTGGGACCCGTTCGGCAGCATCAAGGCTGGGGCTATCCCATGTGGGCTACCTGCCACTCCCCTGGGGTACCACCTCCACCCGTCGGTGAAGGAGGTGATTTGGAGGGGGGAGAATGTGGACCTCTTGTCCCTATTGAACAGAGAGGTCCCCAAGCAGGAAAAGGATGTAGTGCCCGGGGAAAAGCCTAAAAAGACCAAAGTCACCAAGTGTTTCAGCTCATGGCTGTACGCTTTCCTGACTTACGCATCAGTGGTAATTCAAAGGCAGCTGGCTAGGGCCGCTTCCATGCTCAAATATATTGACCTAATTGCTAGGGCTCATTTTGAGTATAAAGGTACTATCTGGCGTCATTACGACAAAGGCTTTAGGATGCGGATAGCTCACGACCCCTCCCTCCCCTGGGATATGGTGGTGCCGGATCTATGGTTCCAGGCCACGTATATGTCCGGCAAGGAAGGGTGCGACAGGACCGATAGCGGTCATTTTATGGAGGAGGATCCCGCGGCTTCCACACCAGCCAAGGCGGCTACGGGGGGAGTGGGGAAGGGAGCCTCCCCTGCGTGTCATGAGTTTGCTGTGAAGGGGGCATGTTTTCATCCCTTTTGAAAGTATAAACATGCATGTGGGAATTGTGGGGGGACCCATGCCTCTTCTGTGTGCCCCCGCCCCAAGAAGGGGGCAAAAAAGAAGGGTGGGGGCCCAGGAAAACCTCCCCCACCTACTGGGGGAAAAGGGGCCCAGCCCAATTAATTTAAAAGCGCTTGAGGGTTGGTTGATTGACTACCACCCTCGCTCGAGAGCGGCTGCTCTCTTGCTAGGTTTCTCCAAGGGATTCAGGATCCCTTACGTGGGGGTTAGGCAGGCCTTCATGTCCGACAACCTTAGATCGGTTGTGGGACATGAAGTCATTGTTAGGGAAAAGATTCGGAGGGAGGTGGCCGAGGGCAGGGTCCTCGGGCCTTTCCCGGAGCCGGCCTTCCCGAATCTTAGAGTATCCCCATTGGGGGTGGTCCCCAAAAAGGCGAGTGGTGAATTTAGGTTGATTCACCACTTGTCTTTTCCTAAAGGAGAGTCAGTGAATGATTTCATTCCTGACGAGCTTTGTTCAGTCCGGTACACATCCTTTGATGTGGCCGTGGCCATGGTTAGGAAGTGTGGGGTTGGAGCCCTTATGGGTAAATGCGACATTAAGTCGGCATTCCGGCTCCTCCCCATACACCCAGACGACTTCGAGCTGATGGGCTTCCATTTCGAAGGTGGTTTTTATGTGGACAGAGCTTTACCCATGGGTTGCTCTGTCTCATGCTCTCTTTTCGAGAGCTTTAGCACCTTTTTGGAGTGGGCGCTCAGGAGGCGCAGTGGTCTGGGTTCGGTCGTTCACTACCTTGATGATTTCTTGGTGGCGGGGCCTGCGTGTTCGGAGCAATGCTTTGCTCTAATGCGGGACTTCGAAGCCCTTTGCGCTCATTTGGGGGTGCCTTTAGCCTCTGAGAAGACCGAAGGCCCCGCCACCAAGATTACCTTCCTCGGTATTGAATTGGACTCAGAGGAGCAATCTTCTAGATTGCCCCTGGATAAATTGACTAAAATCAGGGATAAGCTTGATACAGTTCTGGGCTGCGGCAGCTCCAGGAACTGGCTGGGATACTTAATTTTGCCTGCCGGGTTGTGGTGCCGGGCAGGGCCTTTTCTAGGAGGTTATATACGGCGATGAAGGGGCTTCGTTTACCCCATCATCGTACCCGCTTATGTGCAGGGGTCAGGGCTGACCTCTGCGTGTGGCGGGAGTTTTTAGACCAATTTAATGGGCTGTCTTTTTGGAGGCACAAGCTTCTTTTGGAAGCTGAGCTGCAGCTCTTCTCCGATGCTGCAGGGACTTGTGGTTTTGGGGTAGTGTTAGGTGACCAGTGGTGCTGGTCAGTTTGGCCTCCGGAATGGAGTGCCTCTTCATTGGTTAAGGATTTGACTTTTTTGGAGCTCTTCCCCTTGATAGTGGCCCTAGAGCTTTGGGGTGAGCAGTTTAGGGACAAGACTGTGCATTTTTGGTGTGACAACTTAGCGGTTGTCCATGTTGTGAACGCCCTGTCCTCTAAGAGTGTCAGGGTCATGCGGCTTGTCCGCCATTTTGTGCACAGGTCCTTGTCCCTAAACACTTTGTTTTTGGCTAGGCATGTACCCGGGTTAGATAACGGGGTTGCTGACGCCTTGTCCCGTGGTCAGTTGTCCAGGTTTCGGACCCTGGCCCCGTGGGCCCGAGAGTCGCCAGAGGCATTCCCAGACCACCTTTGGAGCCTGGGCGGGCTCCCGAGCGGTGGAGAGACGAGGCCTCCAGGGCTATCACCCTCTCGGTAGCACCAGCGTGCAGGTAAGGAGTTTGGGGATTTCAGGCAGGATAGGGGTTACCCCCGTAGTTGGCCTGCCCCAGTTGAGCACCTGGCAGAATTTTGTGTCCAGCTTAGGCAGTGTGGCCTTTCAGTTAGGACTATTAGGTCCAGGTTAGCCGGCCTCGCCTTTCTGTCCAAGGCGGGGGGGTTTAGAGATTTTTCTGGTGACTTCCGCATTCGGAAGATGCTGGAGGGCTGGGTGAGGGAGCGACTGGGAGCCCCTTGTGACACTCGTCGGGCCCTGACGGTTCAACAGCTGTCCCTGATAAATCAGGCTTTAGACAGTCTGTGTGCCTCCTTGTATGAGGCCCGTCTTTTTAGGGCAGCGACTTGTGTCATGTTTTTTGGGGCCCTCAGGGTCAGTGAGGCCATGGCCTCCTCTCAAGCTGACACGTCGCTCCATGCCTTCCAGTATGCTGATCTAGCCTTCAGGCAGGGGCGGGTATCCCTTGTAGTAAGGCATTCTAAGACTGATCAGCTGCACGGAGGGGTTTGTATCGAGCTCAGCGCGGCCGTCGACCAGTCTGTGTGTCCGGTGGCCTTCTTGCAGCTTTATTGTAGTCTACGTGGGTCGGGGCAAGGGTACCTTTTTAAGCATCTGGACGGTACCCCCCCTGACCCGTTATCAATTCTGGGTGTTAGTGTCCAGGGCAATGGCTCAGGTAGGCATGGATCCTGCCAGCTATGGAACGCATTCGTTCCGTATCGGCGGCGCCACTAGCGCGGCACTTTCTGGTTTCCCGGCCCAGCGGATTTGGGAGATCGCCAGCGGCATATTTGGGTTATGTTAGGCCCTCTGAGGATTCTAGGCAGGGCTTAGGCTAGGTAACCTCTCTGTGTGTCCTCTTCCAGGTCTCCATGTCAATACGAAACCGACGGCGCTGCTGTGCGGCCACAGCATGATATTTTGGGCCGGCCACTCAGCAGCCAGAAGCGCCATCGGGACCCAGTTGTCATTGGGACGGTGGGTCAAGGTCGTTTGGATGGGCCAAAGAGGTATGCGGTGGGAGGGACTCCTGCCGGCGTTGCTGGGGGGGCAGCATCCCACAGCTGCACCCAGCAGTACTGGGCGGGCAGCTTCCCAGGGTCGCGCCCAGGTCGGACTGGGAGGGCGGCATTCCATTGCTGCGCCCAGATGGCTGGTCTTGCACCTCGGTGGCAATGACCTGTGCCTGCTTGGGGGTCTACCATTGATCATCCAGGCAAGCGAAGACCTGCAGCGGCTTCGCTCTGTGTGGCCCAACACGCAAGTGGTGTGGTCAGAGATCCTCCCGAGGATCGTGTGGAAGGACGCCATTTCCCTTAGGGCCATTCACCGGGTCAGGCGTAGAGTAAATAAGGCCCTGGGCAGAATAGTCAGGGAATTAGGTGGGGTTGTAGTGGCCCATCCCCTCATCACTGTAAATCGGCCGTGGCTTTACCGGGCCGACGGCGTTCACCTGTCAGAACAGGGGAACGCCATTTTCTTACAGGACCTGCAGCGGTCTCTGCTTGAGCTGGCGCATCTAGAGGGGGGAGTCGGGGGGCCAAGATAGAGATCTGACCCCCACTCCGTGGCAGGTTAGGGGCGGAAAACTGGGTGGTGGTTTAGCAACTGCGCGTTCTCCCTTGGGCATCTTTGGGGATGATTGACAGGTTCTCTCCAAGCTTGTGGTGGAAGCGACCTGAGCAGTTGGGGGAAACCTGTCTTTGGGTCCCGCACCTTTAAGTCCCCTGTTAGGGGTTAGCCAGCTGGACCCCCCTCATGCAAGTGCATGGCATGGTCTCAGGTGAGGGAGGGGTCCCTCACTTGGACTAGCATCGAGCTACGCCCATAAGTTGCCCAGGAAGTTTATCTGACGTCATTTTCCGCCCCGGAAGTATTTGTTTGACCCTGCAGGTCCATTGTTTGGGTCATAGTTGGGTATGTTAATTTATGCTAATTTAATTAAATAAATTATGCTAATTTATTATTAATAAAAATGACCCAGTTTAAATCCAGCTCTTGTGTCCGTGTCTTTACTCCTTCTCTCCTGCAATAGCGCCGGTGGACTTACCCGTTGGCAGCGTTTGCGGGAGGGCCGGGAAGACACCAGACCCCTGGCGGCCGCCATCTTGGTGCTCAGGCGAAGTCTCGCAAGGCGAGACTTCAGCCGAGAGTCAGGCCAACAAGGCCTGACTGCTGATAGGTCCGGGCGGGGCTTGCCGGCCCTATTTAAGGGCCTGCAGGCCCGGGCTCAGCCTTTTCGCCCGGACCATTGCCCTGAGCAGACACCCACCCGCCCTCCCTATTTTGCAGTGTGCTATTGTGGGTCGCCCCTAGGGGGGCCGAATGGGAATTTTTTGCGGCTTTGCCTTTTAGCCGGGCCGTTTTTTCGCCCATTCCACACTGGGGAGATGGACGTGCAGTTAGGGGTTGCTTGCACCTGTTAGGCTAATTGGCTTACCTTTGGTCATTTGGGTAGGCAGGTTGGGGCGGAAAACTGGGTGGTGGTTTAGCAACTGCGCGTTCTCCCTTGGCCATCTTTGGGGATGATTGACAGGTTCTCTCCAAGCTTGTGGTGGAAGCGACCTGAGCAGTTGGGGGGAACCTGTCTTTGGGTCCCGCACCTTTAAGTCCCCTGTTAGGGGTTAGCCGGCTGGACCCCCCTCATGCAAGTGCATGGCATGGTCTCAGGTGAGGGAGGGGTCCCTCACCTGGACTAGCATCGAGCTACGCCCATAAGTTGCCCAGGAAGTTTATCTGACGTCATTTTCCGCCCCGGAAGTATTTGTTTGACCCTGCAGGTCCATTGTTTGGGTCATAGTTGGGTATGTTAATGTATGCTAATTTAATTAAATAAATTATGCTAATTTATTATTAATAAAAATGACCCAGTTTAAATCCAGCTCTTGTGTCCGTGTCTTTACTCCGTCTCTCCTGCAATAAGCTGACAAACTACTTCTGAAATCACTAGGAAGGGAGAGTGACTTTGATTGATGCACATACCTATAGATACAATGCCTAGACATAGAATTATAATACTGGATTTCAATTTTCATAGAAGTAACTTAGCTCTGTTATGGAAGGCAATTTTATATGGTCGGTGTGTCATCTTTTTTATGTCGGAGGACTAAAAGTCATTGCTTACTTACCTCAGGCTAAAAAGCAGCTATGAGTCTTTTAAGTTTAAGTTTAAGTTTAATCAGATTTGTATGCCGCCCCTCTCCGCAGACTCGGGGCGGCTCACAGCAATAACAATACAATGTAAAACAAATCTAATATTTAAGTTAATTTAAAAAACACCACAAATTAAAACCAATCATACATACTAGCGTACCATGCGTAAATTTTATAAGCCTAGGGGGAGGGAACATGTCAATTCCCCCATGTCTGATGACAGAGGTGGGTTTTAAGGAGCTTACGAAAGGCTAGGAGGGTGGAGGCAACTCTGATATCTGGGGGGAGTTGGTTCCAAAGGGTCGGGGCCACCACAGAGAAGGCTCTTCCCCTGGGTCCCGCCAAACGACATTGTTTAGTTGACGGGACCCGGAGAAGGCCAACTCTGTGGGACCTAACTGGTCGCTGGGATTCGTGCGGCAGTAACAAATTGTGTCCTCTTCAGCAGTGTGTTCTGAATTAGGTCGTCACTGGTTTGCATGTGCAAAAGCATGTGTATGTGCAAAAGCATCCTGGGTATGTGGGCAGGGCCTCCTGTCTTGACTACCAGGGTTCTAAGAACTGGTCTGGACCAGGAACAACCCATCATTGATCCTCTTGAACCCACCTCTAGACTGTTGTTAAGGCAAATTCGACCAGCATTTTCTTGTTCTATGCCAAATGTAGTGTTTTTTCTCTAGTGCTGATATAAACAGTTTGGCCCACCTGCTAAGCTTCATTTCTTCTTACACAAATGCTTCCATTCCAACTGACTGTCCTATGCTTTGGCAGGGACATCTATCACTACCACCAATCCAGAGCCATTTCATAGTGGACTGCCTGCCATGGAGCTCTGCCACTCAGATTAATAAAGTTGGGCATTTTCCCCCAGTGTGAAACTGTTAAGGGTTCTGCAAAGTGTCATCTTCTAGACCAAGTAACAGTAAGAAATGTGAAATATAAAATGTTGTCTTGCATAAAGGAAAGAAAAACAAACCCTCGGCATATTTTAATTCTAGTATTCTGTGTCAATACATGAGTAATGAGTAATAAGCAATGTAATGCTTATTTTTCCAACATGGGTGAAAAGAAGCAGAAACTACAGTTCAGACATAACATGTTACCATTATAATAGCCAAATAAAAGAAATAGATTGAACTCCTTAAAATAATTTTTAAACTATTTTCCTTTCCATCCACTTTAGCCCTGGGATATAAAGAGAGTAGAATAATCCTTCAATTCAGATCCCACTCAGGTAATTGGCTGGATCCTTATGTAGATAATCTATTGACACAGAATATTAGAATTAAAATATGCTGAGGATTTGTTTTTCCTTCCTTTATGCAAGAGAAAATTAGAATATTTTAAAGAATATTTACGACAGTTATTACATTCTGAAATGGACCTTGTTTTGGGCAGAAGAATCCCCATTACAATATACATATTGTCTAGTTGAATGTACTCTTCAGATGGTAAATAGATTAAAAATAAATTTTAAACAATTAAAACTATCTGATTTACTGAAATGTTTTTCAATAAACACAGCTTCTCTACCTACTTTTAAGAATGCAATTTTACACGTTTCCAATTGTATTTTAATTATCTTTAGAGCCTTTAGATATTAATGGCTTAGGAAAATATAAACCCACAATGCACTTAAACTGAATTGATATCTGATTTTTTAAAAATGCAGTTAAATAAGGTATTGGATTTTTAAGAGTGGATTTCATGTTGCCATTTGTAGCATTTTAAATTCCCTGTAGATTTTTTTTCTTTAATAGCACACTGAAGGGAAGCATTTATGCAGCATTCTGCTTCCCGCTGGGTTAGCTTGTTACAGTAAGGTGGTGGTGTTTTTAGGCAAAGTTAACATTCAAAGCTATGATTTGCCATCTGGAGTAGAAAGTTGTACAATCCATGTTACTACCTAAGCAAGCAGTAATTTCACCTTGTTTCGTTACATGCCTACATCAAGCTTCGGTAACCAGTGACTGAGAAGGAAAACAAAATGAACAAATGATTCATGAAAATATATATTACAGCTAAGCACAGAGAATGTAGAGAGGATTTTCACAATCAGTTTTCGATTACATATAACAAATTGTGCTTCATCTCCACAGGATTTTCATTTGCAACTGATGGAAGCTGAGGATTTACCAGCATAGAACTTTGTCTGCATGGATCTCTGTAGTGATTAATTGCAGAGATTTTATGCGCTCTATGCATGCCCAGGCATCTGGAGAAGGGAAGGGATTCAGTTCCTTATGCACTGACCAGTTCACAGCACATACCCAGTTTTGCTATTGCCCTTTGCCTGCTGGTTATATGCATCCAGAAATGAGGCCTTTCTTTTCACGGTTTCTATTTCCTGCTGGAAATCTGTTTGATTATATTTTGAAAGACATTGATTAATTGTGTTTCTAGATGCTATTAACTCCCCCTGGAAATAACTGATCAATTTCTTAAATAGCACTTTGTCTTAAAACAAATATATTTATATTTGTTTTAATAATAGGTCTTAGTCCTATTATATGGGATGAACTTGAACCTGTGACTCCTGAGGAAGTAGACAATGCTGTGGTTCCTTCACTTGTTTGTTGGACCCATGCCCCTCCTGGCTGGTTTCGGCCAGCAGGGAGGTAACACACGTCTGGCTTCAGGCTTGTAAAGGAGGTGGTGGTAAGAACCCTCCTCAAGAAGCCTTCCCTGGATCCAACAGAAATAAAGAAGTTCTGTCCAGTCTACAACCTTCCCTTTGTGGGAAAGATTGAAGTGCTGGCACTTCAACTCCTATGGTCATTGGATGAAGTAGATTATCTGGATCCTTGTCAATCTGGCTTCGGACCTGGGTATAGCACATAAATTGCTTTGGTGGATGGTTTCTGGTGAGACCAAGATGGGGGGTCATTCCTCTATCTTGGTGCTACTTGACCTCGCAGCAGCTTTTGATACCATTAACTATGGTATCCCTCTTGGATGACTAACAGAGCTAGGGTTGGGAGGCACCGTACTGCAGTGGTTTTCCTCCTATCTCTCTGGTTGTTCACAGTCGATGTTGGCAGGAGAGAGAGGTTGACCCCCTCAACCCCTTGTTTGTGGGTTGCTGCTTGGTTCAGTCCTCTCACCTCTCCTATTTAATATCTACATGAAACCACTGGCTGAGGTCATCTGATGTTTTGGGATGAGGTATCAGCAATATGCTGATGATATGATCAGAACTGCAGAAAAAAACAATTGCTGCCAACCTGCCTCCCATTGAGGACCTGTACACTGCACGAGTCAAAAAGAGGGCTGTGAAAATATTTACTGATTCCTCACATCCTGGACATAAACTGTTTCAACCACTATCCTTGCAATGTTGCTATAGAGTACCACACATCAAGACAACTAGACACAAGAAGAGTTTTTTCCCAAATGCCATCATTCTGCTAAACAAATATTTCCCTCAACACTGTCAAACTATACTACCGTGTTTCCCCAATAGTAAGACACCCCCGATTGTAAGACGTATCAGGGGTTTCAGGGGGGTCGGATAATATAAGCCGTACCCCGAAAGTAAGACATATGTCTTACTTTCGGGGAAACACGGGGGGTATTGTGGGGGGGGAGCCGTTCCCGGAGGGCTCTTCTTGCCCGGGGTTTTCTTACACGCCTTGCCCGCCGCCGCGCCCCGGCCTTTGCCCGGGGAGCCCCGCTCGCCAGCCGAGCCTTGCGCGGGGCTGTGGCGTGGAGCGGCCGGTGAGCGGCAGTGGTCCATTTTCTGGCTGCCCAGGATCTCCGCCTCGGGGAGGTCTTCGGCATCGCTCAGCGGCAAGCAGGCAGGTTGGGCGAAGGAGGGCGCAGCTCCGGCCGCTCGCCTTGGAGCCGGTCGGCCTCGCTGGCCGCTTGCAGCCGAGCCTCGGCAGGACTCAGTTTCTGGGACGAGCGCCTTCGCTGCAAGCCGCCGCCCGCTCGGCTCACTTCGGACCAGTGCCGTCCTTCGCTTGAGTCTCCCTTATGCAGCACGCCACTGCCAGCTGGCACCAGGCTGCGTAAGGGAGATTCTCCTGGGCGCGCAGCTCCCTCGCCAGCACCGCGAACTGCTCCGCTGCTTCGGCCAGGGCCGCCGCCTCACCCGCCGGGTGGCCCAAGCTGGCGGTGGCGCGCTGTGCCCAGAGCTTGGGCCACCCGGCAGGCGAGGCAGCGGCCCTGGCCGAAGTGGCGGAGCAGTTCGTGGCGCTGGCGAGGGAGCTGTGCGCCCAGGAGAATCTCCCTTACGCAGCGCGCCACCGCCAGCTGGCACCAGGCTGCGTAAGGGAGATTCTCCTGGGCGCGCAGCTCCCTCACCAGCGCCGCGAACTGCTCCGCCGCTTCGGCCAGGGCCACCGCCTCGCCCGCCAGGTGGCCCAAGCTGGCGGTGGCGCGCTGCGCCCAGAGCTTGGGCCACCCGGCAGGCGAGGCGAAGCGGCGCGGTTCTGGCTGCGGCACGAGCGGGAGCTCCGACTGCGGCAAGGCAGACTGAGAGGTGCTCGGAAGAGGGAGTCAGGGCTGCCTCTGTGGCAGGTTGAAAAGCAACGGGACTGTGGGGAGAGGAGTCCTTTAAGGGCTGGGAGAGGACGGTTTACAGCTCGCGACGTCGCGTTAACCTTATGGGTGCCTCGCGCTCTTCCCGCCGTGGCTTCTTTTACGATCCGAAGGAGGGAGCGAGCGAGCTGAGCCCTCTTTTGCCTCAGGACTGCAACTCAGTACTGGTTGGGGAAAAAGGGAGGGGCGGAGAATTCGGGCCAGAGGAGGCCGCGATTGGCTCCAGGGCCTTTAGGAGGTGGGAGGGGAGGAACCAATTGGAGGTGACGTTTAAGATCTGCAGAAGAACCACAGAGAAAAACTAGAACGGAGGGAAATAAATCCTTCTCCCTCACATTTCCTGTGCAGTGGAGGACTCTTCTCCATTTTGCGGATTGGATGGCAATCTCCGGAGCGGTCAGCGAGATCGGGGGGTCGGGCCGAAAACGAGCCGGCCCCGGTGCCCGGGACAATACAAGACATGCCCCGAAAGTAAGACATAGTGGGGCTTTTGGGGATAAAAAGAAAGTAAGACACTGTCTTACTTTCGGGGAAACATGGTAAGTCTGCACTCCTATTACTACTATTTTTTCTCATCATTCCTATCACCCATTTCCTCCCACTTATGGCTGCATGACTGTAACTTGTAGCTTGTATCCTTAAGATTTTCATTAATATTGATTGTTCCTGATTGTTATTCTATTCTATTCTACTCTATTCTACTCTACTCTACTTTACTCTATTCTATTCTATTCTATATCTAGTTGTATATCTCCATCCCACATCAGTTCAATGAAGCAGTAGATGTGATATGCTGGTGTCTGTAAGCTGTGAGGGTCTGGATGAGTGTCAACAGGCTCAGACTTAACCCAGACAAGACTGGGTGGTTGTGGGTACTGCCTCCTAAAGACTGTATTGACTGTCCATCCTTGACTCGGCAGGGGGGGGGGGAAGAGAAATTGTCCTCCTCACAACAGGTTCACAATTTGAGTGTCCTCCTAGACCCACAGCTAAAATTAGACCAACATCTAACAGCTATGGCTAAATGGATCTTTGCACAGGTTCATTTGGTGCATTAATTGAGGCTCTCTGCACAGTCACTCATGTCCTTATCACCTCACGATTGGATCATTGCATCTTCTCCCTCATGAAAATCATCCCTCCCAAGTTCCCATAAACATCAGGCTATAGAGAGTGTGGTAAGCCTAACGTTAATTTATCACCAACCCTGCACCAGATTGACACAAGAAAGCAAGCAAGCTCCAGCATAATATTCAGGCTGTCTGCCATTAGCTGACATATAGAGGGATGAGCAGATCTTTGTAAAGAATGGAAGTTAGAAAGCTAGGAATAATCATAATAAGTCAACTGCAGACAAGGTGAAATGAAATATTAGGGAGTTTAACAATAAGTGCACTGATTGAATAGAAAGATTCAAAACTAGCAAAATACTTTATCCTGAGTACACTGAAGCTCACCATAGCTGAAGACATTTAGGCTCATTCTAACTAAAAACTTCAATACAAATTACATATGTGATATTATAGCTGCAGATTGGTGATCTCATCTTTCATAGAACAAACTTCTAATATAAGCTTCCTTTCTGTGTTATGGCTCCAAAGAGGCCCTGTCCAGAGAAAGCCTGTTGGAATTGAATGTTCTTTATTAAGCTTGCCAGTAGCAAATCATTAAAAAGTGACAGAGCCATAACTTTTATGCTGCATAATGTAAAATCCAAGAATGTAGTCCTTGAAGGGTATTGAAGCTTCAAATTCTGCCCCTGCTTTCAATATTGCCATCCCTGCTGGCTCCATCCCTGACCTTCAGATTGTAAGTGTAGTTGTCATTTCTCCTTCTCAGAAAAGGGGTTGTGGTGCAAGATTAGCCTCCGAAATGTCTATGTGGCACTTTGTAAAGAAGCTTTAGCTTGACACTGGATGGGAAATTTGCATTCGTTTTGCATTTTATTGTGCAATAACTGTATCTGGAATAAACTCCATATTCTTGATTTATAGACACACACAGTTAGGATTTCAGGATTTACTTTGGAGAAAGCTGGTTTAAGGCTATAGCTTTAATTAAATTATAAAAGTGTGCAGTATATGCTAGTGAAAACATCTGCTTTCTTTACTCTGTTTCTTTACACTAGAGTGAAGGTGTTTAATTAGTGCATTTTATGTCCATTATGGATATAAACCTCCTTCAGAAAAGCAGAATGCAAGAAGGTTTTAATTGAAAGGGATGCATTGTTATCTACATTTCAATTAATTCTTTGTTTGAACGCATGAATCAGGACTCTCTAAATTTGGTCAAATAAACAAATAACATACCGTTCAACCTCTCCACCCCCCCCCCCAAATATACACACATACGTATTAGTAAAAACTTTTGAAACATTGGCTGTTGAAATTCCAGCTTTACCTCTGATCTTGAGACCAATTAACACAAACCCCGAAGTCAAAATATGCCTTTCTGAGACAAAAAGAAATTACAGTGAAGAAACATGAGAATAAAAATAAGGAAAAGATGGATAATTGCATTCTGTTGTACAAGCTATAAATCATAGATATTGACACGCTTGTCACATTTAATAAACCACCACTTTCTGTGCCTTACCTTAACTAGGGAAGAGACAAAAATGCCAGCAATCTGATGTATACTTATCAAAGCTCACATAGCATTTTATTTATCTGCAAAAAGACACTTCTCCCTTACAAATAAAACCTGTGAATTGAAGAGGAGCATATGTTTCCTTGCTTTTGCAGAAAATACCATAACAGAGAAAGGAGATGCACACAAGCAAGACTTGCAAACAAGAAAAGGAATTCGCCTGAGATGGATAAAACCCAATCTATGTGCGTGATAATAGCTACTAGCATTTCTCTATGCTTATCATTGGAAATTAACAACAAGTCTTCCATAAAAGAATGGCAAATTAAATTAAGAGAGTGTATGTTGATGTCAAAACTAACTTCATATAGAATTTTATTCCATGTGGATGTGATTTTTGGAGTATAATCTTATAAATGGATTCATGCCACATCCAAAGTTTAAGTTTTTCATCACAAAATATTAGGTAAATACCCCAAAGAAGGAACTGTGAAACAAGCTAACAGTAAAAAATATAAATAAATAAATAAATAAAAACAGCCCAGTCAAAGAAACATCAAAATAACTCCCACCAACATTAATAGGTAGTGATGGGTGAACCGAACCCGCACAATTCGGGTCTGTACCGAATTTTGCAGTGTTCGGTATGCCGAACACGAACACGAAATTTTTTGAAACTTCGGGCAAAGTTCGGGGTCGCATTTGGCATTCGGAGCTTTGACGTCACCGGCAGATTGCTAAGGATGCCAAGGTGATCACTTCCTGGATTCCATGGAATCCAGGAAGTGATCACCTTGGTGTCCTTAGCAACCTGCCGGTGACGTCAAGGTTCCGTCCCCAGAATCTCTTCATGGGAGGGATTCCCCAGCTCCTTCAAAGGGAGGTCTTCTCGTAAAATTAAACATTGTTATTTTTATGTGAAAGGACACCGCAGAGGCGCTGCAAGCAAAGGGCGGTCCTTTCACATAAAAATAAACATGTTTTAGAAACAGATTGAAATAATATCACTGCCTTGTATTTACTGTACCTACAAGAAAGAGTTAAAATACTAATTAACTATCCAGTTTCTCAGTGTAATCAGCATATTTTAAAAAGTCTCCTTTATAGAAAATTCATAATCTGAATGAAATGGAATAATATCTTAAAGAAGATACGTACAGACTTCGAGTTGACTGAAAACCTATATGCCAATATCTTATTTTACATCATTTGTTTGACAGCAACACAGTTATCCAGTCATGTAAAGATCCAAAGATGCCCATAGGATTTCAGTTTCAGAAGATAATTTATCATGAACCACAGAATCGAAGGCTTTACAGAAGTATGTATAAATCACATCTATTGTTTTGCCCTGATTAACTTTTGAGGTCCATATCTTTTTGCAGTGTAGTAGTTGCAGATTGCAGGATAATTTTTTCCTGAAACTGAATTGCTTGTTTGAAATTAGGTTGTTAGTTTTTAGGTGAAGGGTAATGGATTGGTTTATGATTGATGTCATGACTTTGCATGTGATGCAGCATAGAGAGATTGGTCTATAGTTTTCTACTAGCCTAGGATCTTCATTTTTGAAGATGGCTAGTGACCATTTTCAAAGATTATGCTTAGTGATTCAGCTATGGTTGTGGAAAACCTTTTTAGGAAGTATGCATATAGTCTATCAGGTCCAATTATCAGGGAAGGTTTTAGGCCACATAGTGCTTTTTTAATGATGTCTTCAGTGAAGTCTATTTGTGTTAAATCATTGTGAATATTTGTGGTATGACTAGGGAATTTTGGGTTTGAGCTGTTGCTGTTTACAAAGACTGAGCCAAATAATGTGTTGAAGAAGTTAGCTTTGATTGTTTTATCATAGCATTCTTTGTTATTGGGTCCTTTTAGTGGTAGGAGGGGTCTTGAGACCTTCAGTTTGTTATTTATGAAGTTGTAAAAGGTATGGTTGGATTTCATGCTAAGAAGGTTTTACTCTTGTTTGCTGCGATAGTTGGAACATTCTGTCTTTATTTGCTGGCATATATTCTTGTAGTGGCTTTTGAAGTTAGCTACATAGCTTGCTTTGTTTTTTTGCCAGGGGGATTTTTTTTTAATTGTACTTTCCTTATTGATATGGTTTGCTTGTTTTTCTCGTTTATGGTAGTTATCAATTGTATGTGTAGTCTGATAGTCCTTTTGACTTCAAGCAAGAAGATGTTATAGAGCTCATCAACAGTGTAACAGCCAGTGAAGAGTTAAGAGGTCGGTGTCTGTGAGTTCATAGTTGGTTTTTAAAAATTGTATTGAGTCTCTCACTATTAATATGATTCTCACAATGGTGTATATTGCGGCTGAAGTCTCTCATGCCGTGGTCACTATTGGAAAAGGAGTCTTTTAGTTGTAGTCCATAAATTACTCTTGTGCTGTTGCAGAATATGATGTCAAGGCAGCTGTTGAGTCTAGTACTGTTCATTACGAGTTGGTCGAGTCCCAGATTGGTATGAAGATGTTGGTATGAAGATGTGAAGAACAGCTGCAAGAATTGGGTATGTTTAGTTTAATGAAAAGAAGGACCAGGCATGACATGACAGCAGTGTTACAATATCTAAGGGGCTGCCACAACCTATTACCAAAGCACCTGAAGCAGGACAAGAAGCAATGGGTAGATGCTAATCAAGAAGAGAAGCAATCTAGAACTAGGGAGAATTTTCCTTATGGTGAGAACAGTCCACCAATGAAGCTGCTTGCCTCTAGAAGTTGTGGTTGCTCCATAACTGGAGGTTCTCAAGAAGAGATTGAACAGCCATTTGTTCAAAACATTATAGTGTTCCCTGCCTAAGCAGGTGGTTCTCGTCTAGAATACCTACAAGGTCCTTTCCAAATTTGTTATTCTGTTATCGATGTGAAATGAAATAATTAGGAGCTGGGAAGCTATATAAGTCTTGGTGGCGCAATGTTTAGAGTGCAATACTGCAAGCTGCTTCTGCTGTCTGCTGTTTGTAGTTCAGCAGTTCAAATCTCACCACCGCCTTCCATTCTTCCAAGGTGGGTAAAATGAAGACCCAGATTGTTGGGGCAATAGGCTTACTCTCTGTAAACCACTTAGAAAGGGCTGTAAAAGCACTGTGAAGTGGTATATAAGTCTAAATGCTATTGCTAAATGCTATTGTTAGTTTTGCATTGATTCCTCGATGTTCTTAAATATTTTATCCATGAAATGAAACAAGCCCAAACTATCGTTTCAGAACGCCATGAAAATCATTTTACTTAGGCACTTAATCAATAGAGACAGCTCATTGTCCATTGGTTACTTTTATGGCCATTTAGATAGTGTTGGTTTTAAAGGAAATTTACTTTATATATGATTTTGATTATTTTAAAGTTTTTGTTTTATGTTGTTTTACTGTTGTAAACTGCCTTGAGTATATGGAGCAGGTGGTAATACACCAGCAAACGCAATAAACAAACACACCCTGAGGAAGGAATTGATTTCTGTCTTATGAATTTAAAAATGTTAGTCAAAGCTTTCTGCATTGAAACGTTGGGCTAATGACAGCAGGCACCATTATTCATTGCTACATTTATGGCATTTGGCTTGAAAGAGAAATTTTTAAAGTGCTCATTGCTTGCAATTAAAAGGCAAAGTCTCCTTTGAGCTGAGCTTTGTTTCTGGTGACTTTGTGGATATGAACACATACACGAGGTTTTTGTGATAACAATAATAAAATGTTTACTTTCTGTAAGACTTTTTTTTAAAAAAAAAAAAACTTTCTACCACTCAAAGAGTTCCTAGTAATCTCTTATCCAGGTTTAACCAGTTTGAAAACTTTTTGGTCAAGAGTTGTAATCAGCTAGTTGTAAAGTTTCTAAAAGATCCATAATTAATTCAGGAGCCACAAGATAAACTTCAAAAGAAATATAGCAATTTATTAGGAGGGACATTTCTATGGAGTCTACGGAGAGGGGCGGCATACAAATCTAATAAATAAATTAAATATAAATAAATAAATAAATAAATAAATAAATAATTATCAGTGGCAGTATCATAAGATGGGATCTATAAATCTTTGATGGGGGTCATTTAACTTCTTTCTACTGAGGGTTTTTTTTTTACCAGTCCTATCAACCAATAAAAACCCATCACTTTAAATGGATGCAGTAATGTACGTCAAATATATCCTGAGAATCCGGCATTGGTTGCCGATCGGTTTCCGGTCACAATTCAAAGTGTTGGTTATGACCTATAAAGCCCTTCATGGCATCGGACCAGAATAGCTCCGGGACCGTCTTCTGCCGCATGAATCCCAGTGACCAGTTAGGTCCCACAGAGTTGGCCTTCTCCAGGTCTTCTTGACTAAACAATGTCATTTGGTGAGACCAAGGGGAAGAGCCTTGTCTGTGGTGGCCCCAACCCTCTGGAACCAACTCCCCCCGGGTATCAGAGTTGCCCCCACCCTCCTTGCCTTTTGTAAGCTTCTTAAAACCCACCTCTGTCGTCAGGCATGGGGGAATTGAGATATTCCCTTCCCCCTAGGCTTATAAAATTTATGCACGGTATGTCTTTATGTATGATCGGTTCTTTAAATTAGGGTTTTTAAAATTACTTTTAATATTAAATTTGTTTACACTGTTGTAAGCTGCCCCGAGTCTGCGGAGAGGGGCGGCATACAAATCTAATATAAATAAATAAACAAACAAATAAATAAATAAACAAACAAATAAATAAATAAACAAACAAACAAACAAACAAACAAACAAATAAATAAATAAATTCCCTTCTTCTTTATTAAAAGAAATTAATAATAAAACAAAATCAAAATCTATTACTATTAATACTATCTTCTCTTTTTCTATCCCTGTCTCCTCCCCCCTTGTGTGTGTGTGTGTGTGTGTGTGTGTGTGTGTGTGTGAACTCTTGAACCATTTCCAATAACAGGTGAGCTATTGGAAATGGTTCAAGAGTTCACACACACACACACACACACACACACACACAATCAATCAAAAATAAATAAATAAATAAATAAATAAATAAATAAATTCCAGCAATACTCCGAACTGAGCTCATATAGATTACGTGCCCTCATGACCCTGTTTCCTCCCTCCTTACTGGACATGTCATAAATCACATTCTCCAATGAACCACATTGGTGGGCTGCAAAACTCACCCCCCTTCCTGCTGACTCTGCCAGGACATAATCAGTAAAAGTAACATTTGCGGAATGTAGTTTCAGTCAGTACAATCAACCACTGCATTAGCTTTTCCCCCACCTGCTTATGGCAACTTGAAAGCTTTGCAAGTTGACATTAGTTACTAATAAATTCAACCATCTGTAAAATAGATATTTTCAATTCAGATTCCATGAAACTCTATTGATTTAGATTCTTCTCAATCATCCTATTCTTCAAGTTTGTCTATGGATAGATGTCAGTAGTAACAATGCCAGCAGAAACTAAAAAGTGATTATTATCACAGAGAAGGAATGCACAAAGAAACAAATAACTAATGTCAGTTCTTTTTAATGGTGTGCACTGCATGATAATAGATGCAGCTTTTTTCTCTGCTACACATGATATTTTAAACGTTACCAATTTTGGAAGAAGATATTCCTACAGTAATTAATCATTGCTAAAAGAAAACCAAGATAATACCCAAATTCTTCCCCGGAGAAAGATTTTCAATGCTTCCCTCTGAGAACTTTCAGCTGCTCTATTGTTTTAGCATTTTGTATATTTCTGCCTTTCTAAGAAATATATTGTGTGGATAGAATTAATACAAATGACATATTTTAAATCTGTATAACTTCACTACAAAGTAACTACTTTACTTTGTGTGGTTAGTCTGCATTAGGCAGAAGTAATTTCCTGCTTTTACAGCTCTTCATTGGCATGTTAGTTGAAGGAATAAGTTACAGTACGTACTTGTCTAAATGTAAGGTTTTCAAATGATAACATGTAGTTTTCTTGGGATTAATTCTCTCCCTCCCTCCCTCTCCCTCTTCCTTTCCCCTCTCTCCCTCTCCCTCTCTCCCTCCCTCCTTCTCTCTCCCCCTCCCTCCCCCTCTTTCCAAAAGACTGCATAATGTGAAAAATATTTTCTGGGGGAGAGAGAAATATATATTGGAACGCAGAGGTGTTCATTGATTCATTCATTTATTTTAAAATACTTTTCCAGTCTCAAAAGTAATTTGTAAATTGCAGAAGAGTAAACTGTTGGATTAAGAGGAAATGGATGCAAAGAAGGAACTGCAATTAATATGTTACAAGAGAGAGAAGATACTTTCTTACAAGAAATCAATCTTCTGATTAGATTCAATGTTTCCATCTCATTGGCTCAAAGCACAAGAGCTCTTAGTCTCTCCCTCTTCATCTATCTTTAACTGCCAAAGTATTGTATACTGATGAAAAATCAGATTGCACTAAGTAGCATACAAAGTACACAAACACAGAAAGGATCATTTGGGACAGAGGTACCACATCCTTACACTTTGGGGGTTCTATTGTTGAAGGCCATGGAGGGAGAAACAAAATAGACTACATAAGGTTATTCTTTATAGGAAGAAGTCTTTCTTCAAGTGATCTGATGCAAAGTCAAGTTTCAATCAAAAATGTTTTGATGACAGCCTGAATGTTTTATTATAGTCTGAAACCAAATGTAAGCATAACATAAAAATTATGGACAATGAACAATATGAGCAAATGAAATAAATTATTTTCACCTGCTTTTTGAAATCAAATAACAATTGAAGACACCAAGAGGTAGATCGTGTAGAAGATTCTTTGTCTCCTATTTGTTGATTGAAGAGTTCCAGGGGTAGACTCTGGAGGAAGGTATTGTTGGAGAGAAACAGATAGCAATAACAATAGCACTTAAAATTCAACAATTTCAAGCTTCGGTATTTATTTCAAGTATTACATTTATAATGTAAAAAGAATATCAAGATTCTAGAAGAGTGCAGAGAAGAAACAACAAAGATGATTAGGGGACTGGAGGCTAAAACCTTTGAAGGATGGTTGCAGGAATTAGGTGTGTCTAGTTTAAAGAAAAGAAGGACTAGGAGAGACATGATAGCAGTGTTCCAATATATCAGCAGTTTAGCCACAAAGAAGAGGAAGTTAAACAATTCTCCAAAGCACCTGAGTGTAAAACAACAAGCAGTGGTTGGAAACTAAACAAAGAGAGAAGCAAATTAGAACTAAGGTGTTGTGGTTAGCTCTGGCCCAGCTCCTGCCCCAAGGACTGTGGATGTGGGGGAGACATCCACATGCTGCAGGCCTGGTTTGCCCTCGGTGGAATCTGCTGATGAAGGCTCCTCTGACCAAGAAGACATGAGTGACAAGGAGGAGGAGAGTGTGGCAGACAGCTCAGAAGGAGATCAATTATCTAGCTCCTCCTTGGATTCAGAACAAGAGTTAATGATACAGCCACGCATGCGGAGAGCGATGCATAGGCAACAACAACTGAGAGATTATTATCAAAGAAAATGAGGCCACCTGTGGTTGGGTGAGGCTGTGGTAAGTGGTGAGGCTGCTATAAAGAGCAGCCTATGGGTTTGGCCATTGTGGAGGATTATCTGATCGTTGTGTTTCGTGACTGCTTTAATGACTTTGACTTTTTGTGTGCTGATTTTTTCCCTGCTTTGCAACTAAACCAGAGCAAAGTGTGTTTCACTTTGTGAAAGAAGGTCTTTGAATTGCCTCACAGCTGCAAGCTAAGTATCACAGGACTGATAAGGGACTTGTATAAATTACCAGTTTGTTTGGAGACAAGTGCTCTTTGCTATACCAAAAGAGGGCTTAGGTTAAGTGAATTTTCATTATAAAGAACATTGTTTTGAATTTTCAAACGTGTGTGTGTCTGAAATTTGTACCTGTGAATTTTTGGGAGGATTCTACCAGAGAGCCCGACAGAACATAAGCAAAAAATTACTGACAGTTAGAACAATTAATCAGTGGAACAACTTGCCTCCAAAAGTTGTGAACTTGTGAATGCTCCAACACCTGAAATTTTAAAGCAAATGTTGGATAATCATTTGTCTGAAGTAATGTAGGGTCTCCTGTCTAAGCAGGGAATTGGATTAGAAGACCTTCAAGGTCCCTTCCAATGGCAATCCTATTCTATTCATTTTTCGTATTGAGGATAAACTATCATCCTGCTAGTAACTTCAACCTGAAATAGATTGAGGAGACAAAGGAACATAGTAGTTTAGAGAAACATTAAAAGTGAATGAAATCATACAGAATGATGTGTCTCCTTGACATGAAGTATGCTGTAATTCAATTAAAATTAACGTTTTCATGCTGATTAGGGAGAGCATTATTCTTTGTTTTCAAGTGATTGTTTTTCCTGGGTGGAATAGTTTAAATTTGGTAATGAGGTTAATTTTTTTTTTCATATAAATGTTAATGGAGATGACATTTTGGTGTTCCTGAGCAGCTGCTGTTAAAATTTAATTCAAAAAGTTCCCTAACCTTACCATCAAAAAGATTAGCTTTTAATAAGTCTCCTGTTGTTTTTTTTAAAGAAAGCATTGTTTCATAAATCATTTATTTTCTTGAACTACTAGTAAATATATCACTGTATAAACCCAGTCATCTTACTTTGATATAAAGCTTCTGAGAGATTTATCAATAAGCAAGTGTTTATCATCACTTATGCTAGTACCAATAAAGATAGTCCCTGACGTACAATGGTTCATGACTAGCAACCGTTTTTCTCACTTATGATGGTTGCAGCATCTCCGGGTCATGGGATCAATATTTGGATGCTTACATATAAATCCAATGAATAAATAAACAAACAAACAGATTCATATTTATGATGACTGCAGCATCCCAAAATCATGTGATCAGCTTTTCTGATAAGCTAAGTCAATGGGGAAATCAAAATTCATTTAACAATCATGTTATTAATTTGTTAGGTGCAGTGGTTCACCTAACCACTGTGACAAGAAAAGTTGTAAAATGGGGCAAAATTCCCTTAACAACTGTCTAAATTATTAACAGAAATGTTAGGCTCATTGTAAGTTGAGAACTACTGCACATATATTGCCTCATCCTTAGATCCAATGGCCTGGTTGCCAACAAGATGGCTTCTAAGAGAAATGATGGAATAGCCATCTTTGAAAGACACATGTTCTCCATTGGACATGAATTAGTGACCCCACTAGATGGAAAAATAGCTGGAGGAATTTTATAATGTGAAACATTTGAAATCACCTAGATGTTGGAAAGAGGTAGGTGAGAGAAGAAGTCAACTCAGAAATTTAGCTTTTGAGTCATTCAAAGTATGTCAGAAAGACACTTAGAAAATTCTTCTTTTTCCTCTGCTGAGAGACAGAAGCCAACATTGTACAGCTTCCAATCTTGCATAGAAAGATAGCAATGGCAACAACTGAACCCATTTAGTAGAATTTATTTTTTTATTTATTTTATTTATTATTTATTTTATTTTATTTTATTTTATTGTTGATTTGTTTGTTTGTTTGTTTTGTCATGCATGTACAAGGTTGTTGGTATTTGTATAAACATAAACATTAGCAAAGTAGGTACAGGTAAATTAGGCAAAAGGACAATAAGACAGGGATGGTAGGAACAATGGTGTGCTAATGCACGCCCTTATGAATCTATGACAAAGGCTTCCAAAATTTCAGTTTTAAGTCTTGTGAACTTCAATTTCCAGAATTCCACAGCCAACCATAGAATAGGTTAATGAGAATGGCCTTCGAAATACCAATGTTTGTTGAAGAGATTAAACATCACTCTAGAACCTATCACAGGATTTTCAACAATTCAGGATTACCTAGAAGTCAAGTTGAAGCTTTGGCCAAAGACAGCAATTTTGAAAACTATGCTTCTAACATATAGTACATCAGTGTCTCTCTGTTTTTACAAGACGGAAGCAAACTCTTATAAAAATATACAACAATAAAATTATCTATCTTGTGATAGCTTTATGTTTTGACAGTTCAGTGATTGTATGAAGAGACAGGGTGCATGTACATTTTGTTCTTTTGTCCAGCAAGCTGCTAAATCAACAAGCAGCTGTCTTGGAAACATGTTGCTCTTTTACCTAACAGCATATATTAATATACCCTTGGCAGTTTATAGAAAATAAATTTAATAAGCATTCACGGGATCCAAGATGAGATGTTACCTGATATAAGTATACATTAGAAGCTGAAATGTTGATATTTTTGCCCAGTTGATATAACACGGACATAGAAATATATGTATCTGGATTTTTTTTTCAGATATCTTTTGACTCATTCAGTTATATTTTTATATACATAAAAGATGCACATCAAAACTAATTAGGGGGCATCATTCTGATATATAACAAGCACTCTACAACTGTGAGAAGTACATAATTTGCTCTTGTCGTGCATGTTTGTGTTGTGATTGGCACACTATGAGCAAATATATTTTAGGAGTTGTGATTGGCACAGCTTTATCATTACAGCTAGGAAAAATATGAATCTGGGAAGTCAGTTTGGTCTAGTGGTTAAGGTACCAAATTGAAAACCAGGAGATTATAAAATAAATAAAGGGTGAAGGATATCTGTCTATCTATCCATCCATCCACCCATCCATTGCCTGTCAGTCTTTCGGTCTATCTACCTACCTACCTACCTATCTATCCATCCTTCCATCCTTCCATCTATCTAGATGCTTGATAACTTCAAAAAAAACCCCTAGTTTCTCACCTATTTTCATTCTACTTGTTGAAAGACAGTTCCTATTTCAAAATTTATTTCAAAGGGAGAAGAGAATTGTGGAAAAATTGGTATACTGTACTTCCACATATTTAGTTGCAATATGGCCTTACAGTGATCCCTCGAGTTTCGCGATCTCGATCTTCGCGAAACGCTATATCGCGATTTTTCAGCAATTGTTACCATCTCGATCTTCGCGAAACGCTATATCGCGATTTTTCCACCCGATGACGTCATACGTCATCACCAAGAGTCACTTCTCTGTCTCTTTCTCGTCATTCTCTGCTTCAATCATTTTCTCATTTCTCTTCCTTCCTCATCTTTCCTTCTCTCTCTTTCCCTATCTCTCCCCCTCTTGCTCTCCAACGGCCGCCTAGCAGCTGATCTGCTCGGCAGCGCAGCAGCAGCGAGGAGCCGAACATCCGGGTTTCCCCTTTCCGTGGGCAGCGGGTTTCTTCGGCTCCTCGCTGGTCCCCAATTCCGCCAACATCAGGCTCTCCACACGCCCTTTCGCCGTAACACGAGAGCCTTCCGAAAACTCTTTCCGAGCGCCTCAGAGCAGCACCCCCACCCCTCTTTGATTCCCTCAACCCGCCCGGCCCCTCGCTCCCCTTTTCCACACGGGCCACCCAAGAAACGGTTCATCCCGTCTGGGCTTCCCCCCCTCTCGCTCGCTCGCACTCCCCCCATCCGTGTGCGTATGTGCGCGCGTGTGCACCCAGGCGCCTCCATCCCGGCGGGGACCACAGCTGCGGGGCTACCCGTTGTCGACCCTCCTCCGGCAGCTTCCTCCCGAGCCCCCACACACATACGACGGAGAAAGTGGCCACTTCAGTTTTTTTCCCGGGGGGCGTCGTCAAGCTCACCTCCAACCGAGAGAGGAGTCCGCGCTGCTCCGGCTGCCGTGTCTCCTTCTCCCTCCTTCTTCCACCCTCCGCCGCCGAGGTTACCAGGAAGGGAGAAGAAGAGTCCCTGGATGTTTCCCCGGATGTTCGGCTGCAGCGAGCGCCGAGCGCGCCTCCGGGAGGAGAAACTCGAAGCGCCGCGGACAGCAAGCGGGTTGCCTCCGGGTCTGGGCTCTTGCGCTTTGCGTTGGGCGAGGCGGCGGCTGGCGCCGTTCATTGACTCTTCTCCCTTCCTGGCAACCTCGGCGGCGGAGAGTAGAAGAGCGATGAAAAAGAGGAGGAGGAGTCCGCGCTGCTCCGGCTGCGTGTCTCCTTCTCCCTCTTTCTTCCACCCTCCGCTGCCGAGGTCGCCAGGAAGGGAGAAGAAGAGTCAATGAACGACGTCAGCCGCCGCCTCGCCCAACGCAAAGCGCGAGAGCCCAGACCCGGAGGCAACCCGCTTGCTGTCCGCGGCGCTTCGAGTTTCTCCTCCCGGAGGCGCGCTCGGCGCTCGCTGCAGCCGAACATCCGGGGAAACATCCGGGGACTCTTCTTCTCCCTTCCTGGCAACCTCGGCGGCGGAGGGTGGAAGAAGGAGGGAGAAGGAGACACGGCAGCCGGAGCAGCGCGGACTCCTCCTCCTCTTCTTCACCGCTCTTCCACCCTCCGCCGCCGAGGTCGCCAGGAAGGGAGAAGAAGAGTCCCCGGATGTTTGGCTGCAGCGAGCGCCGAGCGCGCCTCCGGGAGGAGAAACTCGAAGCGCCGCGGACAGCAAGCGGGTTGCCTCCGGGTCTGGGCTCTTGCGCTTTGCGTTGGGCGAGGCGGCGGCTGGCGCCGTTCATTGACTCTTCTCCCTTCCTGGCAACCTCGGCGGCGGAGAGTAGAAGAGCGATGAAAAAGAGGAGGAGGAGTCCGCGCTGCTCCGGCTGCGTGTCTCCTTCTCCCTCCTTCTTCCACCCTCCGCCGCCGAGGTCGCCAGGAAGGGAGAAGAAGAGTCAATGAACGACGTCAGCCGCCGCCTCGCCCAACGCAAAGCGCGAGAGCCCAGACCCGGAGGCAACCCGCTTGCTGTCCGCGGCGCTTCGAGTTTCTCCTCCCGGAGGCGCGCTCGGCGCTCGCTGCAGCCGAACATCCGGGGAAACATCCGGGGACTCTTCTTCTCCCTTCCTGGCAACCTCGGCGGCGGAGGGTGGAAGAAGGAGGGAGAAGGAGACACGGCAGCCGGAGCAGCGCGGACTCCTCCTCTTCTTCTTCACCGCTCTTCCACCCTCCGCCGCCGAGGTCGCCAGGAAGGGAGAAGAAGAGTCCCCGGATGTTTGGCTGCAGCGAGCGCCGAGCGCGCCTCCGGGAGGAGAAACTCGAAGCGCCGCGGACAGCAAGCGGGTTGCCTCCGGATCTGGGCTCTCGCGCTTTGCGTTGGATGAGGCGGCGGCTGGCACCGTTCATTGACTCTTCTTCTCCCTTCCTGGCGACCTCGGCCGGTCCTTTTCGGGGCTGCGTTGCTGCATCCTCCGATGCCGCCCACCGAGGAGATTCCTTCGCCCGAACGGAGGTGGCTGTGGTGGGTTCAAGGGACCAAGAGCCGGTCCTTTTCGGGGCTGCGTTGCAGCCTCTGAGGCCACTTCCGCCTCCGGACGAAGGAATCTTCTCGGTGGGCGGCATCGGAGGATGCAGCAACGCAGCCCCGAAAAGGACCGGCTGTTGGTCCCTTGAACCCACCACCGCCACCTCCGTTCGGGCGAAGGGATCTCCGCAGTGGGCGGCGGCGGCGGGTTCAAGGGACCAACAGCCGGTCCTTTTCGGGGCTGCGTTGCTGCATCCTCCGATGCCGCCCACCGAGGAGATTCCTTCATCCGGAGGCGGAAGTGGCCTCACTCCGGCTCCAAGCGCGGGGCCTGGGCGGCGGGCAAGCATTGGGAGGGCCTCGCCGTCCCCTGGCTGGAGAAGAGCTCCCCTCCCCACGATCTGGGACAGCATGGCCGTCATCAAGTTAGTGCGCGGCGGTCCTGATGGCGGGCAGGTGAACGGGCGAGCAGCAAACAGCGGGTGGGCGGGTGAATGGGCGAGCGGCAAACGGCGGACGGGCGGGTGAATGGGCGAGCAGCAAACGGCGGGCGGGCGGGTGAATGGGCGAGCAGCAAACGGCGGACGGGCGGGTGAATGGGCGAGCAGCAAACGGCGGGTGGGCGAATGGGCGAGCAGCAAACGGCGGACGGGCGGGTGAATGGGCGAGCAGCAAACGGCGAGCGGGCGGGTGAATGGGCGAGCAGCAAACGGCGGGCGGGCGGGTGAATGGGCGAGCAGCAAACGGCGAGCGGGCGGGTGAATGGGCGAGCAGCAAACGGCGAGCGGGCGGGTGAATGGGCGAGCAGCAAATGGCGGACGGGCGGGTGAATGGGCGAGCAGCAAACGGCGGGCGGGCGGGTGAATGGGCGAGCAGCAAACGGCCGGCGGGCGGGTGAATGGGCGAGCAGCAAACGGCGAGCGGGCGGGTGAATGGGCGAGCAGCAAACGGCGGGTGGGCGGGTGAATGGGCGAGCAGCAAACGGCGGACGGGCGGGTGAATGGGCAAGCAGCAAACGGCGGACGGGCGGGTGAATGGGCGAGCAGCAAACGGCGGACGGGCGGGTGAATGGGCGAGCAGCAAACGGCGAGCGGGCGGGTGAATGGGTGAGCAGCAAACGGCGGGTGGGCGGGTGAATGGGCGAGCAGCAAACGGCGGACGGGCGGGTGAATGGCGAGCAGCAAACGGCAAGCGGGCAGGTGAATGGGCGAGCAGCAAACGGCGGGTGGGCGGGTGAATGGGCGAGCAGCAAACGGCGGGTGGGCGGGTGAATGGGCGAGCAGCAAACGGCGGGCGGGTGAATGGGCAAGCAGCAAACGGCGGACGGGCGGGTGAATGGGCGAGCAGCAAACGGCGAGCAGGCGGGTGAATGGGCGAGCAGCAAACGGTGGGTGGGCGGGTGAATGGGCGAGCAGCAAACGGCGGGCGGGCGGGTGAACGGGCAAGCGGAGCGGCCGGGTGAATGGCAAGCGGCAAGCGGAAGCCGGGCGGGCGGGTGAACGGCAAGCGGTAAGCGGCAAGCGATTTTGGGGTTTCCCCTTTGCCTGGGCAGCGGGAAGACCAAGGGAAGATTCCTTCGGCCGCCCAACAGCTGATCTGCTCGGTAGCGCGGCAGCAGCGAGGAGCCAAAGATGAGGTTTCCCCGTTGCCCAGGCAAAGGGGAAACTCCATCTTCGGCTCCTCGCTGCTGCCGCGCAACCGAGCAGATCAGCTGTTGGGCGGCTGAAGGAACCTTCCCTTGGTCTTCCCCACCGCCCACACGCAAACTCCACCCTCTGCGCATGTGCGGCCATGAAAAAATGGGCGCACATGCGCAGATTGTGTTTTTACTTCCGCACCGCTATATCGCGAAAAATCGAGTTTTGCGAGGGGTCTTGGAACGGAACCCTCGCGAAACTCGAGGGATCACTGTATATGAATATTCCATGTTCTATCTGGAGCAGTTCACAGTTCATCTGGCTTCTCCCACTTCACTGAAATCCCAAGACAAGTTGTGAAGACTTACTGCCAGAACTTTTATTTAGTCTTAGAAGTGTAGATAGTCAAGAAAGCGCCAAAGTAATGAGTGTGTAATGTAAAACAACAGTTCTACAGTAAAGAAAATTCTAATATACTACAAAGGAAAATTCAAAATAAATTATCAAGTGCTGAGATGAGAATAAGGCAGAAAAATTGAAGTATCTTGGCTAGATTAAGAAAACTTCTGAAGAATGCAAAGTCAGAGTTTAACATAGCATTATTCTTCAAGTATTTCAAATGATAAAACATCAAAAACAAAACCCTAGAGTTATGAGGGTGTAGGTTCTTCATACCTGCCACAATTTGAGCCAAGGGAATAAAATAATGAGGAATTAGCACTAGAACTAAAGGCAATTCATGGTTCCTTCCAGTGATGTAGTGATAAAGAGAATTTGTTTGTTTTATTTTGTCAAGCATATATGTGATTGCAGACATAATTACAGATAAAGCATAAACGTGATAGTGAATACATAAGATATATAAGCATGGTGATGGTTATAAATACATGGGAACATGTATTTGGTAAACATAGTTGAGTGCATATGCATGCCGCCTACAGATCTCTTAGAAATTGGGTGAGATCAACGGTAGGCCATCTAAGGTTAAGGTTTTGGGATTTGGGGAAGAAACTACACAGTTAGGTAAAGTATTCCAGGCATTGATCATTTTGTATTTTTTGCAATCAAGTTTGGAGTGATTTACATTAAGTTGGTATCTATTGTGTGCTCATGTACTGTTGCGGTTGAAGCTGAAGTAGTCATTGACAGGTAGGACATTATAGCAGATAATTTTGTCTGCTACTCTTAAGTCAGACCGAAGGCAGCGTAGTTCTAAATTTTCTATGTCAAAATTTCAACTTTAGTGGCATAAATTATTCAGTTGTGAATAAGGAGGGGAGGATTCTTCTTATGAAATATCTTTGAACATTCTCAATTGTATTATTGTCCGACATGTAGTGTGGGTTCCAGAAAGATTAGCTGTATTTGAGAATTGGTCTAGCACATGTTTTATATGTTCTAGGTAAAAGTACAATATTGCCAGAGAAGAAGCTATGCAAGATTATGTTAACCACTCCTAATGCCTATTTCGCAATGCTGTTGCAGTAGGCTCTGGCATTTAGATTATTGGAGTTGAGTACTCCAAGGTCCTTAACTAAGTAAGGATCGTCAACAAGGTTGTGATCATCTAGTTTGCATTTTGTGTTCTGATTTTTTTGCCAATGTGTAAGACTTAGCATTTGTTGATTGCAGTTGCTACTTGTTTGACCATTGTGATATATAGTCAAGGTCTGTTTGAAGGCTGGTGGCATTGCCGGTATTGTTGAATAGTTTTACATCCTCTGCAAAGAGGACGCAGTTGCTTTTAATATGATTGCAGATGTCATGTATAAAAAGTATAAAGAGAGTTGGCCCTAAAATGCTGCTTCTCTTCTATACCTATATCTTTTTTTCTATTCTTCAATTGATATATTTTTATTCCTATACTCTCTCCTCTTTTCTTCCTTATATATATGTGTGTGTGTGTGTGTGTGTGTGTGTCACATGTTTAAGCTGAATTTGATAATTAAGGGAGACTAGGATAGATCTATTTCGGCCTTATTTTGGCCTCATCAGCTAGCCATACCCACTGGGACCTGAACCTGCAACCTTTGCCTTGTAAGGCAGAGAATTATCCTCTAGGCTACAGTATCCAATCCCTTCAGCTCTGTACCAGGGAAGGGTTACATTTTGTGTCGAATCACCCTGGTATATTGAAGGAACATCACAGCTCCTTTTTTGCCTCTCGGCCCAACCCAGGGCCATTTCCAAGGCAGGAATATATATATATATATTAGGAATATATATATATATATTATATATATTTACTTGAAGGTATCCTCTATTACCTACATTGTGTATCATTGTGTATTGGTAAAATAAATAAATACATAAATACATAAATAAAAATAAAGTTTAAATACTTTATTAATTGTTAAACAAAACTAATCTATATTTAGTCTTGTTAAATGGATACATTATTAACATTTAAGTAATTCAATTTCATACTAGGAAAATAAAAATAAAAAGCGAGCATTTCTAGTATATGTGGTCCACATTTTAAATATAGGTAATTCTTTGGGGCTCTGTCATTAAGTAATACAGACATAAAGTGCAATATCATACGATCATGTCAATTTCTGTTCCTTGCTTGCCAACAAAACAGGCCATAAGCTGGTTTAGTTTTTGCTGGTAATTACCAATTACAGCAGAGATCAACTCAGCTCTGGCCTGCTGTTAGCAGCCCAGTTTTTGCTAGCAAAGACTAATTAAAATGTGTTTCCCCAACCCCAACCCCAATTTTGATTTTGATGTATTGTTTCCTTGGAAATTATGCTATATCAACTAACTTAGCCAGCTTTTAATATGAATGTTCTTGATACGGTCACAGCTGGTTCCGTGTGTTTAGAACCTCAATTAGCCAGTTACAAGGGATTGTGCAATTATAGTCAAAAACTGTCTTCAGGGTACTTTACCATCTAAACCAGGGTGTCAAATTCGCATTGTCAAACTCGCGATGTATCATGACTTTTCTGCCCTTTGCTAAACCAGACATAGGCATAGCCAGCATGTCACACATCTGGCCCATGAGACACCTGATTGATAGTCCTGGTTTAAACCTGAGTTATCACAATAGAGGAAGCAAACGTGTCTTTATTTCATTTTCTGTACAAATTGAAATATGAAAAATCTACATTGGTTTACACACAAAATATGACATAATATATAGAAATAGATGGCAGAGCTTGTAATTTGGATGCCTCCAAAATAGTAAGAATTTTAGAGGTACTGATGAATCAGTAATTTGTGGAGGTACTACTGTTTAGTCGTGACTATCTCTAAAGAATTAGATCTACCTATTGGATGTGACTGGGTGTACAAATAAAAGTTGCCTTAGTATTCGGAGAGGGGCGGCATACAAATCCAAATAATAAATAAAATAATAATAAATCCAAATAATAAATTCCAGAAGCTTATTTAGGGGTTCCTGCCTCTCTATGCAGCTTCTCAGGATGTATTTGACGTACATTACTGCATCCATTTAAAAGTGATGGGTTTTTATTGGTTGATAGGACTAGTGAAAAAACCTTCAGTAGAAATAAGTTAAATGACACCCATCAAAAATTTATAGATCCCATCTTATGATACTGCCACTGATATTACAATAAACTAAGGTAGAAATGGAGTCCTTAATTGTTAGCAATGCCATAAAGTGCAATATCATATGACTATGTCAATTTACAACAGCAATGCAACAGTTCTCATTGCCATTGATAAATGAATCCTGTCCCATTGTTAACAGCAATATCATGTGGCTACCATTTGTGACCTCCTGCCAGCTTTTCCATTGGCGTTCCTTGTGAAACATCAGCAGTAACATTTGCAAATGGCAATTACATTGCAGAGGGACTCTGTGATTACTATACCTAGAAGTCGTCTTGTTCAGCATCATTATAACTTAGAACAGTTATGGAAGAAGAAGTCATTAAATCAGAATCACTTTAGTCCTTCAGACTGGTACTCTGGTAGTAGAATGACTATTTATTATGAGGCATGTTGAAATAATTCTTCAGGCCACTGTAGAACTCTATCGAGACTAAGTACCCTTCCATCCCCTCAAACGAATATTATCTATAATCATATAGTCCCTTCAAATAGACTATTAACTATTGTCATATCTTTCCTCCATCAGCTAAGTGTGAAATAAATAATATTACTTCCTCACACAGAACATCAACACCCTTGAAAATGTCCAAAGATACTTCACCAGAAGAGCCCTTCACTCCTCCACTCGAAACAGAATACCCTACGAAAGCAGACTATCAATCCTAGATCTTGAAAGCTTAGAACTACGACGTCTAAAACACGATCTAAATATTGCCCACAAGATCATATGCTGCAATGTTCTACCTGTCAATGACTACTTCAGCTTCAATCGCAACAACACAAGAGCACGCAACAGATTCAAACTTAATATTAACCGCTCCAAACTTGACTGTAAAAAATATGACTTCAGCAACAGAGTTGTCAAAGCATGGAACTCATTAACTGACTCAGTAGTGTCAACCCTTAACCCCCAACATTTTTCCCTTAGAGTATCCACGATTGACCTCTCCAGGTTCCTTAGAGGTCAGTGTGCATAAGTGCACCAATGTGCCTTCCGTCCCCTGTCCTATTGTCTCTCCTTATCTCATTTATTTTTTCTTCCTTTCAAATATGTTCACCTATACTTTTATATCTTTTCTTCTATTCTTTTCTTTACTTATATTATTACATATCTTTCTCTTCAATGTGTATTATGTATTGGACAAAATAAATAAATAAATAAATAAATAAATAAATGAATGAATGAATGAATGAATGAATGAATGAATGAATGAATAAATAAATAAATAAATAAATAAATAAATAAATAAACATGGAGTAACTTGGCTGAGACATTGTGAGTCAAGCAGTTATAAACTTCCATGACTGAACATAACAGTTTCTAGCATCTCGGTCCAGTGTCTCAACCATTAAACCACTACATCACATAGTTCTTATACTGTAACATTAAAAAAAAGCAGTTCCGTTCCATTGATATGTAACTTAGAAGAACATACACTTCTATCAATGAGTCTTCCATGAACAAATTACTTCTTTTACTTGGGAAATTACTTCTGCTATTTCAACAGAAGTATAAATCAATTAGTATTGTATTTTGAGCAGAACTTTTTCAATAGAGGGATGTGGTGGCTCAGTAGCTAAGACACTGAGCTTGTCAATCAGAAAGATTGGCGGTTTGAATCCCTAGCACCATGTAATGGAGTAGGGAACAACTAGCACACCAAAATAACAATAAATCACTCAAAATAACCAAAGGAGTTTATTATCAGATACTGTATTCAATTGATCTAATTTGGTATATTTTTACAACCATTTATTATAGAGTTAAGACTTTGTAAAGATCATGTTAAATCTTCTGGAGATAGAAGGGTCTCTGATTAAGTTAGGGCAGCCAACAAGATACAGATTTCATTTGAACATAATGCTACACTGTGAACTTTACACACTGTTCAAATTTCTTTGCTCAAAAGAACTGCAATACCTTTTCAAGTTGATATTCCCTCATTGACTTAATCCAATGAGGATGAAAGGCAAATGAAACAAATGTACTGTCATAGCCCCAAAAGGCAAGCAGCTGCCCACCTGGTTTTGGCCATTTTATTACATGCTGGAATAAAAGTTTAAGTTTAAATTAAGTTTATTGGATTTATATGCTGCTCCTCTCTGAGGACTCAGGGTGGCTTACAACATATAAAAAAACCAATATACATAAAAACCAATTAATTAAAATTAAAAGTTACATCTAAAAACTAAAGAACCAATTAAAACACACACACACATTCAATCAACAAACCCACTATATTTTCATCGGCTGGGGCAGAATCTAATGACCCCAAGCTTGGCGGCATAAGTGAGTCTTTGGACTCTTAAAAAAGGTGAGGAGGATGAGGCAGCATGAATCTTCATGGAGAGCTGATTCCAGAGGGCTGGGGCTCCCACAGAGAAGGTTCTTCCCCGAGGTCCTGCTAAGTGACATTGTCTAGACAATGTTCCAAAGTCAGCTGTGGATCGAGGAGGATGTCCAAGTTGCGGACCCTCTCTGATGGGGTCAGAAGTCCTCCCCCAGAGTAATGGACAGACAGATGGAAGTGTCCTTGGGAGGCAGAACCCACAGACACTCCATCTTGTCGGGATTAAGCTTGAGTCTGTTAGCACCCATCCAGACCCAGGACAGCCTCCAGACACTGGCACATTACTTCCATTGCTTCATTGAGTGGACAATGAGGATGGAAAGACTGAATACAAACAAGTAGAATTTAGAATGAAGGTCCTACACATCAAGATGTTGAACAATATAAACCATATTTTTGGAGTATAAAACACACCTTTTTATCCCCCAAAAGAGGGTGAAAATTTGGGTACATCTTATACACCGAATATAGCCCTACCGACCCACCCACGCCCACCCTTTGGCCTCTGCCTCCCAGCAATTTACCTCCTTGCAGCAAACAGCAGAGCCTGGTTAGCACAAGCAACAAATTATCAGCTTCCTGACCTACAGCTGATTTAAGAGGCTGCAACAGGACATGTGCTAAAACTGAAATTGAAACTAGCTGCAAGGAGGCATATTGTTGGAAGATAGAGGTAGAGGCAGAATTTTATTTTCTTGTGCTAATGAGACTGAGACTGCTGAAACTGGATGCAAAACTGGATGCAAGTCAATAATTATAAATGTCTATAGAATTTTCAAATTATTAGACTTATTTTTTAAAGACTGCTTTATTATTGTTCTGGACAAATTAATAAAATGAAGCTTTTTAAAATAAATGCTTGATCTAAAGAGGTCCAGTGCTATTGTATCTTCTTTTACTTCTTTTACTTAGTATATTTCAAGAAGGCCACATCAATGTTAAAGATCTGTAAAAGTATAATCTGAAATGTAACAGCGTCCTGTTTTATTATTAAGATAAGGCAGCTGAGTAAAACCCCAACTTAGTCATGTTTGGAGTAGATCTATTTAAATAATTGGGAAGAGTTAATGTCATTAATATACTGGCATAATGGCATTAATATACTGCCATAATGTACATTTCTCCAATTCTTTGCTTTTTCTATGGATCAGGCACACAAGCACAAAAATACACAATAAAAAGTGTATACCATCTGTACTGTTTGCTGGGAAGCAAATTGCCTGGAAGCAGACTTCCTCCCCTTGTTTTCAGCCCCCAAAACTAAGGTGTGTCTTATACTCCAAAAAATATGGTAATCCTTGGTTATCTGGTTATTCATTGCACAAATTCAGACAATCTTAACACAAATAGTTAGAGAAACCTTTATTTAGCTTACTGGATGAGACCTGGTTCAGCTAAAGTCAGAGGAATAAGCAGTCATAGGAGTCAACCTATATATCCCCTTGATTTTAATATAAGATTTATAACAGTATTATGTTATATTTTGTTGCTTAATATTATTAATAAAGGCTCTACTGGAGATACAACTTGTTTGTCTGAATCCTATAAAGAAAGACTGACTGATGAAACCAGGGGAAACTGAATTAGTTAAAAACCAACTTTAAAGAAGCTTTAATACAAAACCCATTTATACCTTGAACAGCCTCCTCTTTCACTCCTTTTTTTTTTTTTCAAATATCTGATCTCAGTATTTTAATTTCCTCTGGGCTGATTTTGTGGGGAAGAAACTTTAGCTGAAGCAGATGGTTGTCAGCAAACCAGCGCCTGCAAAACACAATTGAGAATTAGTGTATGAAAACTAAAACTTGGCACCATCTAGCTTCCCTTGATGTAATTGTCAGAAGAAGTCTGGCTGTGTTTTTGTGGGTGGGGGAATAGTTTTTTTCAACATTTAAATAATTAACACTTTAAATATGCAAAACAGAAGTCATTCTTGGTGTGTACATATTCAGACTGCTAAAATGGATGGTTGAGAGTTTTCTGAAAAGTCAGCTATTCAGTTAGCGCTTTGCTGGTTGTTTATTTTAGCCAGCAGCCTATCTAGAAACTTCACTATCCTGTATGTACAGTCTAAATCAGTGGTTTCCAATCTTGGAAACTTTAAGACTTGTGGACTTCCACTCCCAGAATTCCTCAGCCAGTTTTTCTGGTTTAGGAACTCTGGGAATTGAAGTCTACAAGTCTTAAAGTTGCAAAGGTTGGGGACCACTGATCTAAATAATATCTGAAAAATTCCAAAATGACATTCTTATTTGAAATTGGATCAGTGTGATATCTCTGCAGAATCAAATGTTATAAAGCATATTAAAATGCAGATTAACTTTGTGCGTCTCTGATGATGCAAATCTTCACCAGGTCTATCCCTACTTAGCTTTCAAGACCAGTTGAACTGGTACCTTTCATCTAAAATAGTAATATATAGGATAATTTCACTGAAACAATCTACTAGCAAGATCCCACAGAATAGGAAAAGGAAATTATTAGCTTTTTAAAAATTATAATGTACAGTGTAGATATCAAAAACTCATGCCAACAAATACTCTCAAGCTGGCTGTGCATGTTCTAACAGTTGAGCCCTGGGTGCTAAACTAAAACAAGCAAATCATTTAGCCTCTTCCTCTTCAATAGAAAGGCTTCCTGTCCTTCCAGTTTTTATATTGCTATTTTTAATTAATCTTTATATTGTCTGTTTCTGGAAGCTTAGTGAGGGCAGATTGGAAACAGCTTTGACCCAAGTACAAGCTCTCTCTCTAACAAAGATAATTATTCTATAATCAGGAGAGATATTTTTTGTCTTTTTTGAAGATTGCCTCAGGGTATTTTGGATTTTTACCATGTTTCCCCGAAAGTAAGACAGTGTCTTACTTTCTTTTTATCCCCAAAAGCCCCACTATGTCTTACTTTCGGGGTATGTCTTATATTGGAAAAAACGGTGCCCGTTAAGTTACCTCGTTGAGCAGGAAGGTAGCGCTGGAGTCAGAAAAAGACATAGACAGACGGGGAGGGAGCCGGCCGGCTGGCGAGGCCCGGAGTGCGCTGCCAGCTGGGAAGGAAGGAAGGAGGGAGGGAGGCGGCCCCTGCCCCCGCTGCTTTCCCTGCCGCGCTGCTCCCAAGCGCCTTCCTCGCCCTCGCCGCCGCCGCCGCCTTCTCGCTCTCCAGGTCCAGCTAGATGAGAGGGAGGCAGCAATACCCCCGTGTTTCCCCGAAAGTAAGACATATGTCTTACTTTCGGGATATGGCTTATATTAGCCGACCCCCCTGAAACCCCCGATACGTCTTACAATCGGGGGTGTCTTACTATCGTGAAAACAGGGTATTACCTAAAATATAATATCTAAGATCCAAGGTGGAGAACTATAGCAAGAGAATATCAAAAAGAGTTCTACTTCTGGTTTGTAGACTACTACTCCAAAGCATTTCACTAAATTGATCATTCAAGATTCTGGAAATCTCTCAAAGCAATGGTTATTCAGAAGCATCTCATTTTTCTGACAAACAAACTCTACAGTAATCAGGAAATCCAGTGAAAATTGAATTTAGTAACACCAAATCATTTTTATCAGAAAAGAAGTCAGGCAGGGCTGAATTCTCACAGTATCTATCAATCTATAACCTGAATATATTGTAGATCTGGAACAAGTGACTGCTGGTGTCAAAATCAGCAGATGGAATGTCAATAATCTGATATATGTAGATTATACTACCTTGGTTGCAGTAATTAGAGAGCACCTATGAACAATCGCTCTAAAGGTAAAACAGGATAATGGGAAGGTTGGATTTTCTTTTGGGTCTACTTAAAAACTAAAGAAATTTAAGATAAAAAATGAAATGTAATTAAAAAGATGCAATGTAATTGTAAATATCTACTTTATATATGAAGTTTTTGCTACACATTGACTTTTGTTTTGCAGTTTTCAAAAAACCTAATAAAAATTATTATTTAAAAAAAATGAAAGGAAAGAACTAGCTGATAGTTTCAATTTTCTAAGGTTCCAATATTGAGAAGATATTGGTGTGCACAAAATATTCAGAGAATAATAATATGGGGCAATAAGCATTGGGATATATTTGGGGTCCTATATATACAGTAATCTTAAAAGATTGTGACATGTTAATTAAGACAAAAATTACAATGGTCCATTCTGTGCATTTCCCTGTTATGATGTATGGATGCAAGGGAGGGAGTCTGCATAAGAGTGAAAAGAAAAAAATGATTTGTTTGAACTCTGCTTTGGAAGTTGTTTTGCATTTTTGGGGCAGCCAAAAAGACACACCATTCAATACCATATTTTTTTTAAAAAAATATCATTCTCTACATCAATGACCTTTGCGATTACATCACAAGCAACTGTGTCCTCTTCGCCGATGATGTAAAACTCTTCAACACCACCGATAACACAACTACTCTCCAAAAAGACATTGACTCTGTTTCTGAGTGGTCTAACACATGGCAACTCCAAATCTCAACTAGCAAATGCTCTGTCCTACACATTGGGAAGAAGAATCTGAATTCCAAATACGAACTGAATAATCAAATTATCACAGATAATCCCCACTCGGTTAAAGACCTTGGTATACTAATAACAAAAGATTTAAGTGCCAAAGCCCACTGCAACAATATAGCCAAGAAGGCTTCAAGAGTTGTAAACCTAATCCTACGTAGCTTCTGTTCTGGCAATCTCATACTACTTACCAGAGCTTACAAAACTTTTGCCAGACCCATCCTCGAATACAGCTCATCTGTTTGGAACCCATATCGCATCTCAGACATTAACACCCTTGAAAATGTCCAAAGATACTTCACCAGAAGAGCCCTTCACTGCACCACTTGAAATAAAATACCCTAGGAGACTAGACTTTCAATCCTGGGCCTAGAAAGTTTAGAACTAAGATGCCTTAAACAAGATCTAAGTATTTCCCACAAGATCATATGCTGCAACGTCCTGCCTGTTGGTGACTACTTCAGCTTCAACCACAACAACACAAGAGCACACAACAGATTTAAACTTAATATTAACTGCTCCAAACTTGACTGTAAAAAATATTACTGGACTCCATAGTGTCATCCCCAAACCCCCAACACTTTGCCCTTAGATTATCTACAGTTGACCTATCCAGATTCCTAAGAGGTCAGTAAGGGGCGAGTACAAGTGCACTAGAGTGCCTTCTTTCCCCCGTCCTATTGCTCTCCTATATCTCCTATATCTTTCTTCTATTCCTATATCTCTTCTTCTACTCTTTCATTGATATGTTCTATTACTATATCTTCTTTTCTATTATTTCTTAGATATATTTTACTATGAGTATCTCCTCTATAACCTTCATCATGTATTTTACTATGTGTATATAGATATATACCCACTAAAACCCTCATTGTGTATTGGACAAAATAAATAAATAAATAAATAAATAAATAAATAAATAATAAATAAATAAATAAATAAATAAATAAATAAATAAATAAATAAATAAATAAATAAATAAATAAATAAATAAATAAAATGAATAAATAAAATGTTTTGGACCTATCACATAGACTGATGAATTTATGGGAAATATAGCACTTGACATAATGAATAAAAGTTGAAGAAGCCAATAGCACATGAACAAACAGATGGAGCACTTGGAAGCTAAAGAAATATACCTGCAGGAACATGTAATATGATAAGAGCTTTTATCCACGAAATCATCAAGCGTTAGTGACAACCTGATGGCATATAACAACCAAAAGCAAGGATTGTTTAAATAAGAATTAATGCTAGGTTCTGACTCCAGAATGATAAATCTCTCTGCAGGCAACCTAGGTTCACTACTCATCTAAGAGTTCAGTATTACCGCACAGCCAAGCTTTGAAGGGTTTTTCAGTTCTATGCAGGTTCCGTTGAATTATTCTATTAGCAGAGTGCTTCCATTTCATTGCCTGTGATGTGGTGAATAAGTAACATGCAATGTGGCAAGTGGAGGCACTACACAGGTTAGATGGCTTTTCTGCTGCTTCTGTGATTGCTACAGACAATACTCAACGTTGGAATTTCTTTTCCATATATGGAGAAAATGAACGGATGCTGAGCAGCTGAGCTGTGTTACGGTCTTCCTGATTGTTGAGAATAGTCAGAGAATGAAATAAGATTGGACTCTCCTTCCCTGTATGAGCCAAAATTATTTTGTTTTATTTTATTTTATTTTATTTTATTTTATTTTATTTTATTTTATTTTATTTTATTTTATTTTATTTTATTTTATTTTATTTTATTTTATTTTATTTTATTTTATTTTATTTTATTTTATTTTATTTTATTTTACTTTACTTTACTTTACTTTACTTTACTTTACTTTACTTTACTTTACTTTACTTTACTTTACTTTACTTTACTTTATTTTATTTTTTTTACTTTACTTTACTTTACTTTACTTTACTTTACTTTACTTTACTTTACTTTACTTTACTTTACTTTACTTTACTTTATTTATTTTATTTTATTTTATTTTATTTTATTTTATTTTATTTTATTTTATTATTTTATTTTATTTTATTTTATTTTATTTTATTTTATTTTATTTTATTCGTTCGTTCATTCATTCATTCATTCATTCATTTATTTAACAACAATAATATAAAACATCATGTAAATCCAATACTAAAACTAATACTAAAACAATTAAAAAATCCTTATTTGTAAAACCAAACATACATACAAACAAACAAACATACCATGCATAAATTGTAAAGGCCTAGGGGGAAAGAATATCTCAGTTCCCCCATGCCTGACGGCAGAGGTGGGTTTTAAGGAGCTTACGAAAGGCGAGGAGGGTGGGGGCAATTCTAATCTCCAGGGGGCCAGAGGGCCGGGGCCGCCACAGAGAAGGCTCTTCCCCTGGGGCTCGCCAAATGACATTGTTTTGTTGACGGGACCCGGAGAAGGCCTACTCATCCTCTTCTTACTTCAGTGACCAGAGAAAATTCATTGATATCACATGAGAAAATCCATTGTATAGACAGAAAACTATACCACAAAATAATTCACTAGGTGATACTGAAAGTTATGGTTATCCCCAGTGAAGGGCTACCAAAATTTTTACTACCACACTGTGGCCGTGGCTTATGCAGAACGCCCTGCATTTTATTTCAATATCTTTCAGTGCAAATTGGGTGCTGTGGGTGGAGTTCCATTTTTGCTACCCCACTGCGTTCCCCCCATCCAGGCAGCAGCCCACCCCTGGTTATCCCCCAAAACAAAAATGTACTTTTTGTAGTTTTTGAGATTTTTGTTTCAACATTAGAGTATTTTTTGCTTTGATTCAATGGCAGAAGTTGTTGTTTTGGGATGTTGTGATGAATTTTTGCCATCTTTACTTAAAAAAGGGTCTAGGGGAATGCTTTAAAATCTTTGAAGGTATCTGATTGAAGCTTGACAGAGCTAATGTCCTCTAAAAAGTCTGCCATCTCTGTGGTTTTCATCACACTCTTCTGCCCCAGAGTGAAAAACCTGAATTTGTTTTTATAGTTCTCATTTCATAGTGGTTAGTCCCCCCACCCCAAATGCAAAACTCAAAGTGTAAGTTCAAATTAAATCATGTCAGCTTTGGATCTGAATCAAATTTTAATCAAATTAAGATTGATTCACACAGGTCTATTCAATAGCACAGCATATTAAAAGAGTAGGAGATTTGGTACCTGGGTAGTTAATTAATATTGGGATATTGCATATAGAACCTGTACATGAGCTAATCCAACAAGGGAGATTTGAGAAGCAATTTTTATTGAAAAATATTATCTCCTGCACTTTTACTTTAGACACAGATTCCTCGACAGTTTATCTTACTACACAAACATGTACACATTCAAATTTTTAAAAATATATGTTGCATTATTTCAGCAGAGAAGTACTTTTCCTTACCTAATATGGTAGTATTTGTCAATAACAGAAGTTACTTATTTTAGATTTAAGAGCTGATCATGGGTACTTCATCATGGGCTGCATACATTGACACTTCTGCTTAATTTGGCTGTGATATCAACTTAATCTTAAACAGATAAATATAACCAACAAATAACTAAATGGCTAGGCCTGTTTTGGTCCATTTTCATCCTGTGGGAGTACTTTGTATCAGTTGTCAACAAATGGCACACAAATTGAATCATATTTACTTAATTCTTGTTTTATTCATTGAGAATATAAAAGCATGTTTTAAGTTTCAGAATAGAATAGAACAGAACAGAACAGAATAGAATTCTTCATTGGCCAAATGTGATTGGACACACAAGGAATTTGTCTTTGGCACAGCCGCTCCGAGTCTCGGGAGAGGGGCGGCATACAAATCTAATAAATAAATAAATAAATATCCTCTCAGTCAGTGAAATTTTTTACTACCACAGTGTGGGCGTGGCTTATGCAGGACGCTCTGCATTTTCTTTCAACATATTTCAGTGCAAATTGGGTGCTCTGGGATGGAGCTCCATTTTCACTATCCCACTGCATCCCCCCCCCACCATCCGAGCAGTAGCTCACCCCTCCTTTCAAGGAATATATTTGTCAAGAATCATGAGATTCAACACTTAATAATTATCATAGGGTACAAATAAGCAATCAATACATTCTAAGCCTCTCAGTACTTCAAAAGATGACTAGATGCATATGACCTTTAAAAATTGGACCTTGTATGGTATTAATAATAATAATAATAATAATAATAATAATAATAATAATAATTTATTAGATTTGTATGCCGCCCCTGTCTGATGACTCGGGGTGGCTCACAACAACAAATCCAATTTTAAAATGCAATTTAAAACCCTTATAATAAAATAAAATAATCACACAACCAATGAAACCATACACCAGCCTTGACAATTGGTGTGTGTGTTAGTTTCCCCATGCCTGGTGACAAAGATGAGTTTTTAATAACTTACAAAAGGTGAGGAGGGTGAGGGCAGTCCTAATCTCTTAGGGGAGTTGGTTCCAGAGGGCCATGGCCACCACAAAGAAGGCTCTTCCCCTGGGTCCTGCCAGATGACATTGTTTAGTCGACGGGACCCGGAGAAGGCCAACTCTGTGGGACCTAATCAGCTGCTGGGATTTGTGTGGCAGAAGGCGGTCGCGGAGGTATTCTGGTCCGATGCCATGTAGGGCTTTATAGCTCATAACTAACACTTTGAAATGTGACCGGAAATTGATCGGCAGCCAATGCAGGCCACAGAGTGTTGTTGAGACATGGGCATATCTGGGGAGGCCCACAATTGCTCTCGCAGCCGCATTCTGCATGATCTGAAGCTTCCAAACACGCTTCAAAGGTATCCCCATGTAGAGAGCATTGCAGTAGTTGATCCTCAAGGTGATGAGGGCATGAGTGACTGTGAGCAGTGACTCCCGGTCCAAATAGGGCCGCAACTGGTGCACCAGGCGAACCTGGGCAAACGTCCCCCTCGCCACAGCTGAAAGATGTTTCTCTAATGTGAGCTGTGGATCGAGGAGGACGCCCAAGTTGTGAACCCTCTCTGAGGGGGTTAGTGACTCCCCCCCCAGGGTGATGGACGGACAGATGGAATTGTCCTTGGGAGGCAAAACCCACATATTATAAACAGAAGACCTCTCTCTCTCTCCCCCCCCCACCCTCTCTCTCTCCTCTCTCTTCCTCCCTCCCTCCTTGCTCTCTGATACATGTCTAATCATTTCTATTATCTGTTTATCCATTTGACATTTATATTTCTATCCTAGAGATGGGGATGCTTTTTCTTGTCGAAATAGATTTAACTGCCTCAGATGAAGATGATTGTAAAGAATGTTGAGATAGTAAAAATTTATTTTGTCTGTTGGATTAAGGGTGAAAAAGAAAGAAGGGATATCAAGCGTGTTTATGTTTCAGATCAGACTTTTGCATATTTTCTTAGTCTAATAAAAACGAATACTGTATTCTGGGCTAAACAGCAAAGCAATGAAAGTTATGACAAGCCCATTCCTCAGAGGCTTCATTTTTTTACCTGCCTGCATCATAAGACAGCCATAAATCTGGATTCATATAGTGACATCACTGCACATGTGGAGATGCTCTGAGAGCTTGTTCTGTTCCTTGCTTGCCAACAAAAAAACAGGCCATAAGCTGGTTTAGTTTCTGCTGGTAATTACCAATTACAGCGGAGATCAGCTCAGCTCTAGCCTGCTGTTAGCAGCCCAATTTTTGCTAGCAAAGTCTAATTAAAATATGTTTTCCCAACCCAAACCCCAGTTTTGATTTTGATGTATTGTTTCCTTGGGAATTATTCTATATCAACTAACTTTGCCAGCTTTTAATATGAATGTTCTTGATACGGTCACAGCTGGTTTCGGGTGTTTAGAACCTCAATTTTTATGAGCTCCAGATAACATAGCCAGTTACAAGGGATTGTGCAATTATAGTCAAAAACTGTCTTCAGGGGTCTTTACCATCTAAACCAGGGTGTCGAACTCGCATCATCACTACAGCTTTACGCGATGTATCATGACTTTTCTCCCCTTTGCTAAACCAGACATAGGCATGGCCAGCATGTCACACATCTGGCCCATGAGACACCTGATTGATAGTCCTGGTTTAAACCTAAGTTATCACAATAGATGAAGCAAAGGTGTCTTCATTTCATTTCCTGTACAAATTAAAATATGAAAAATATACCTTGGTTTACACACAAAATATGACATAATATATAGAAATAGATGGCAGAGCTTGTAATTTGGATGCCTCCAGAATAGTAAGAATTTTAGAGGTACTGATGAATCAGTAATCTGTGGAGGTACTACTGTTTAGTCGTGACCATCTCTAAAGAATTAGATCTGCCTACTGGATGTGACTGGGTATACAAATAAAAGTTGCCTTAGTATTCCAAAAGCTTATTTATGGGTTCCTGCCTTTCTATGCAGCTTCTCAGGATGTATTTGATGCACATTACTGCATCCATTTAACCCTGCTGTTCTGTTTAAGAAAAGTAACAAATCTTCTGTTCCCGGGTCACCCTGACCCGGACCGAAAACTCTTCATTTGCAGTGCTTATGTTTGGTCTTTTTGAAAGCTTTTTTCACTTGGAAAGTAGTCTGAACATTTCTGCACACAATGATATGAAAATTGAAATGAAAAAAGTAAATCTTATTGGTTTATTTTGCGGATATAATGCACGCCCCCCCCCCGTTTTTGTGAATTTTTTTTCAATTTATGGATAGTTTTGCTTGCAAAATGCATTCTATTTTACTAAAGTTGGTATGGGATTGGTAGCTTGAACATTTCTGAACATAATGATATGAAAATTGAACTGGAAAAATTGATGCATATTGGTTTATTTTGTTGATGAAATGCACGCCCCCCCCCCCGTTTTTTAAAAATAGTCTTCACTTTATGGATAGTTTTGCTAGCAAAATACATTCTATTTTACTAAAGTTGGTGTGGGATTGGTAGCTTGAACATTTCTGAACATAATGATATGAAAATTGAACTGGAAAAATTGATGCATATTGGTTTATTTTGCACATAAATGTATGCCTCCCCCCGTGTTCAATTATTTCAATTTATATAAAAATTATGCTGTTAATTTCAAACTTACATACTTTTTTTTAGTAAAATGGATTTGTTTCATAAAATTAGTTCTCTGGCTACAATGTGGTTGATTTTCAAAAGGATATTCCAAATATTTCTAGACAAATATGTATAAACAGTGACAATAATGGCACATAGCAAGGCCGGGGGGGTGGGGGGTGGCCCTTTTGTGGCAAAAATAAACCAATAAGAACCATTTTTTTCAGTTCATTTGTAACTTTTTTTGCCCAGCAAAAACTAAGCCCCCCACCCCCCAAAAAAAATTCTCATAGAGAGAACCCCTGAAATGATGAAAAGTCATGAAATTTCAAGTTTCAGATATGCAGGGAAATTTTTTTTACAGGGACTCAAACTTGGCTTCGGGTCGCATACGACCCGAACAGAACAGCAAGGTTAAAAGTGATGGGTTTTTATTGGTTGATAGGACTAGTGAAAAAACCCTCAGTAGAACTAAGTTAAATGACCCCCATCAAAGATTTATAGATCCCATCTTATGATGCTGCCACTGATATTGCAGTGAAATAAAGAAGTAGAAATGCAGCCCTTAATTGTCAGCAATGTCAGTCCAGTTGACCATCTCCATAATCAGATACTCAGTAGAAAATGAAAAACTTGCACTGCCCCCTTTACTTAATTCCAAGACAAAGAGCCATTCATCATCTTTTGACTGAGGGTATATGATGGGATGGAAGTAATCCATCAATATCCCTGCTTTTCAGTGTCCTGCTTCCAATTGACAGTCTACATTCTTTAACAAGGTGATCAAACTTGCTGAAGCATTTGAACAGTTCTATTGTGCATTGTTCTGGAGGTGATCAGTCTGCTGGCATGATGATTTTTTCTTTGAGTGTGAAGATATTATGAAAATATCCTGGACATGTATCATTGCCACCTCTCTCTCTCTCTCTCTCTCTCTCCTTTCCTTCCTCCCTCCTCTAAAATGTTTAAGATTATGGGAATTTCCTTCTGCTGTTCTATCTTTGTATATTTCAATGTCAGCAGGAATCTAATTCTGAGTAACGAGGACTACACTGCAAAAGCTTAGCAAGCCAGTTTTTCTTCTCTCCATAGAGTTAAAAAAATCTGGTGAAATCTTTTACTTGTCATCATCTGTTCATAATTTAGAGCTTCCCATATGCATTGTGTTAGTACTGCTTACTTTTATCTCCGCATGCTTTGGGGGGGGGGAATGAGTTTGGCTTGAGGAAACATCAATCAAGTCTTATGTAATCCTTTTCTGTGCCTTTTTTTAAAAAAAATCATGCCATGATATTTAGGGAGCAGGATTTTTAAAATCAACCTTTTTGAAAAAATACTGAAAGAACATGAAATATGGATGTAAGGAAAGTGACTCATTAAGTTGAACACAACCCTTGAGCCAACTAAATTTGGTTCGAAGGGACTCAATATGTCCTTCAGATTTATTTGGAACCAGCTTGGCATTTCTTGGCTATCCATATTGGTTTGATTAAATGTGAAATGTGTAGTTTTGTGACTGCTTTGGTAGAAAAATAGCCTTAAAACTAAGGATATAGAGGTCCAATCCAGATCAGTAATATAATACTCTGCTAAGAACCAATGTTTACTTGTATGACTGATGTCAAACCAAGTTAAGATTAACCAAGTGATTATGATTAATAAATTAATAAACGAGTCAGTTGAGGTGACTGGGGCACGTACTTGTCCACCTGTCTGGGAAGAGTTTGATCTGGTGACACCTGATGAAGTGGACAAGGCCATTGGAGCTGTGAGTTCCGCCACCTGTTTACTGGATCCGTGTCCCTCCTGGCTGGTTTCGGCCAGCAGGGAGGTGACAAGGGGCTGGGTCCAGGAGATTGTCAATGCTTCTTTGGGGAGGGGGTCCTTCCCGGATCCCTACAAGGAGGCACTTGTGCGCCCCCTCCTGAAGAAGCCTTCCCTGGACCCAGCCATTCTCAATAATTATCGACCAGTCTCCAACCTTCCCTTTATGGGGAAGGTTGTTGAGAAGGTGGTGGTGCTCCAGCTCCAGCGGTCCTTGGAAGAAGCCGATTATCTAGGTCCTCAGCAGTCAGGATTCAGGCCCGGCTACAGCACGGAAACTGCTTTGGTCGCGCTGATGGATGATCTCTGGCGGGCCCGGGACAGGGGTTTATCCTCTGTCCTGGTGCTTCTTGACCTCTCAGCGGCTTTCGATACCATCAACCATGGTATCCTTCTGGGCCGGCTGGAGGGGTTGGGAGTGGGAGGCACTGTCCTTCAGTGGTTCTCTTCCTACCTCTCTGGTTGGTCGCAGTCGGTGTTAGTGGGGGGTCAGAGGTCGACCTCTAGGTTACTCCCTTGTGGGGTGCCTCAGGGGTCAGTCCTCTCCCCCCTACTATTTAATATCTACATGAAACCGCTGGGTGAGATCATCCAAGGGCATGGGGTGAGGTATCATCAGTATGCAGTACCCAGCTTTACATCTCCACCCCTTGTCCAGTTGGCGAAGCAGTGGAAGTGATGTGCCGGTGCCTGGAGGCTGTTGGGGTCTGGATGGGTGTCAACAGACTCAAGCTCAACCCGGATAAGATGGAGTGGCTGTGGGTTTTGCCTCCCAAGGACAATTCCATCTGTCCGTCCATCACCCTGGGGGGGGGAGTCACTAACCCCCTCAGAGAGGGTTCACAACTTGGGCGTCCTCCTCGATCCACAGCTCACATTAGAGAAACATCTTTCAGCTGTGGCGAGGGGGACGTTTGCCCAGGTTCGCCTGGTGCACCAGTTGCGGCCCTATTTGGACCGGGAGTCACTGCTCACAGTCACTCATGCCCTCATCACCTCGAGGCTCAACTACTGTAATGCTCTCTACATGGGGCTACCTTTGAAAAGTGTTCGGAAACTTCAGATCGTGCAGAATGCAGCTGCGAGAGCTATCATGGGCTTTCCTAAATTTGCCCATGTCATACCAACACTCCGCAGTCTGCATTGGTTGCCGATCAGTTTCCGGTCACAATTCAAAGTGTTGGTTATGACCTATAAAGCCCTTCATGGCACTGGACCAGAATATCTCCGGGACCGCCTTCTACCGCAAGAATCCCAGCGACCAGTTAGGTCCCACAGAGTTGGCCTTCTCCGGGTCCCGTCAACTAAACAATGTCGTTTGGCGGGACCCAGGGGAAGAGCCTTCTCTGTGGCAGCCCCGACCCTTTGGAACCAACTCCCCCCAGATATCAGAGTTGCCCCCACCCTCCTAGCCTTTCGTAAGCTCCTTAAAACCCACCTCTGTTGTCAGGCATGGGGGAATTGACATGTTCCTTCCCCCTAGGCTTATAAAATTTATGCATGGTACACTAGTGTGTATGATTGGTTTTAATTTGTGGTGTTTTTAAAATTAATTTAAATATTGGATTTGTCTTACATTGTATTGCTATTGCTATGAGCCGCCCCGAGTCTGCAGAGAGGAGCGGCATACAAATCTGATTAAACTTAAACTTAAAGGCTAATTTTGGCATCAATAAAAGACTTTGTCTCACAACCCACCTATGTCTCACACTTATGAGGTCACACTTTTTCATCTTCTGGAAGAGGAAAATTAAACCCTACACTGCATTCCTGAACTTGTTTAGGAACACACAAATTCTGAAGTAATGTGTGAGAGCGAATGTCAGCCTTCATGATCAACATTTAAAATGTGGTCTTCAATAGTTCTCTCATCAGTGAACAGGGAACTATATTAGAGCCATACTTTACGTCCAAGCAGATCTAATCAATACTCTAAAGTTTTAGTTGCAGCCCTAGAGAGGCATATGAAATTGGAGAAAAATCTTATGTCTCTAAGAATAAACCTAGTAAACTCCTATTTTAGAAGAAATTCTGACAGAGGTTTGATTTAATGGACTAAGTCAGCTGGATCTGAGTTTGATCTGGGTTTCAGACAAGAACATCTGATACCTGAACAAAATGGTTAAGGTTGAGTAGTAAGTAGCAGTACAATTGGGAGTTCTGGGCTGGTACTACATGGTTGCTATTGCTTAGCAAAGCAGACTACTTTTCTGACATGAAACTGCCTGCTTTCTTTGTCCATCTCTATTCATGATTGTCATTGGAATATCGGGAAGTGGAAACTCTACTGTTCAATGTTTTATTTCCATTTGCCATTTGGTAGGAATCTGGCTTTAACAGACAGCCCATTCTTCCTTATGCAACTCTTCTTACAATTACAAAATTCACAGCACCAGAAAGCATATGAGTTCATAGCATTGGCTGATATACTGTAACTGATACTGTTCCTGTGCCTTCTATCTCTCCCTCCTGAACAATGAAATAAGGGTCTAAACCAGCAAACGTCTTCACAAAATTCAATGGTTTTTTTTTATATCACTGTACTATGTTATTTAATTTTGGTTTTCCACTGCTTTTTCATTTTTTTATTTGTTGGGCTTAACAGATATAAGTATAAACATGATTATGAATACAGGAAATGGATATGAATAAATGGGGACAGTAGGAGAGGGATGGTAGGCACGCCGGGGTGGTGCAGCAGGTAGAGTGCTGTACTGCAGGCCACTGAAGCTGACTGTAGATCTGTAGGTCAGAGGTTCAAATGTCATCACCAGCTCAAGGTTGACTCAGCCTTCCATCCTTCCAAGATGGGTAAAATGAGGACCCGGATTGTGGGGGCAATTAGCTGGCTCTGTTAAAAAGTGCTATTGCTAACATGTTGTAAGCTGCCCTGAGTCTAAGGAGAAGGGTGGCATAAAAATCAAATAAATAAATAAATTGGTATGCTTATGCACACCCCTTACATCTGTAAGGAATGGAGTGAGGTCAACAGTAGACAGTCTAAGGTTAATGTTGTGGGGATTTAAGGATGAAACCACAGTCAGGTAGTGCATTCCAAGCATTAACTACTATGCTGCTAAAGTCGTATTTTCTGCAACTGAGTTTGGAATGCCTTACCTTATGTTTATATCTATTGTCTGTTTGTATGTTGTTGCAGTTGAAGCTAAAGTAGTCATTGACAGGTAGGATGTTGTAGCAGATAATTTTGTGTACTAGGCTTAGGTCAGACTGAAGGCAGCATAGTTGTAAGTTGTCTAAGCCTAAAATTTCCAGCCTGCTGATACAAGGTATTATGTTGCAAATAGAGGAGGGAGGATTCTTCTCATGAAAATATCTCTGGACTCTCTCAATTGTATTTGTGTCTAATATGCAGTGCAGGTTACAGACAGATGAGCTGTATTTGAGAATTGGTCTAGCAAACATTTTGGATGCTCTAGTTAGTAGTACAATATTACCAGAGAAAAAGCCACACAAGATTAAGTTTACAACTCTTAATGCCTTTTTGGCAATGTTGTTGCAGTGGTCTTTAGCACTTAGATCAGTAGAGATGAGTACTCCAAGGTCCTTAACAGAGTGAGGGTTTATATTTATCTAATTTTGATTGGTTCTTTATTGGAATTATTAACTGAGGGTTGACTGGCCTTGTTGGAGAAGCTGTGATATATCAACAAGTCTAATAAAATATGATCTTGAATGAATTTATTTCAAACTTTTGGGCAAAGGAAATAACACCTAAAAACAAACAAGTAGTAGCATCCTGACTGCTGGAATATACGAGGATTGTCCAGAAAGTAATGTACCACATTTTTTCTTCAACAATTATTTATTGAACACAATGAAACTTACACACAAGAAAGAATGATGTTTCTTCTACACTCCCTATTTTCCACGTAATCTCCGTCCCATTGTATGGCCTTTCTCCAGTGAGACATAAGGATTTGTATGCCCTGTCAGTATCACTCCTTGTTCTGGTCACAAAGCCATTTCTGCACTGTGCAAATCACCTCTTTGTCATCCTCAAAATGTCTTCTGCGACTAACCGTACTTCTATTGACTGCAGATTCTCCATAAACTATACACAAATGTTTATGAATGTTCCCAACAGTTTCTTTCTCTGCAGTGAGAAATTCAATGATGACACACTGCTTGTAACATACATCATTTACAGAAACCATTTCGAAACACTGCTGTAGCTATGCTATCTGTCTAAAGAAACACAAAATTTACACACACACTCCTTACAATTCAAATAATGTATATCTAAAGTTTCACATTTTAGCATTACTATAGCCTGAGAAAAACAATATGGTGCATTGCTTTTTGGGCGGTCCTCGTAATATGTCCAATTTTGCTAGCGAGTTCTTCTTTGCCATCAGTGCAATCTGTTTCAAAACAATGAGATATTCAACCAGGCTTGATGCTCCAATTAAGCTGAGTGAAAAGACTGCTTCTTCCGGAGAAAGAAGGAATGTGGCGTTATGACAGTGATCATGATTGTGTAACCATGAGTAAAACAGAGGAGGCCTTTGAAAAACGATCACTTTAATACAGAATGCATGCCAGACAGGCAGGTACAGGCTTAAAGAAATCCAACAACACATACAGAGTTATATAGTAAGCCCTGGCTGAGGCAGGAACCAATCATATACACAGTAGCTTTCCCGCTTACAAAGTAACTATGGAACGCGCCCTATCAGAACCTTGGATAGGGACGCCAATCGCACAGCTCTAACCGGCCGGCTGTTTCTAAGCAAACACAGCACTCCTAACCCCTTGATTGACACATACATAGTCTTTTAAATATGCCGGTTTGTAGCGCACTCTCTCTGAGCGCCGGGGCATGCCCGCCTGCTCGGAAATCCTTTCCAAATTTGATTCTTGCATTCCCTCATCTGAAATCCGAACTTCCTCACCCCTTAAAGGTTCCGACGATGCGTTTTCTCCTGACAGTCTGACGGGCGGCTGTAATGAACTAAGAAACGACCCAGACTGCTCCTCATCTCCTTCCCTTTGCACCTCGCTCGCCCTGTCAATCCGGATCTGGTCTAAATGCCTCTTCCAAACCCTTCCATCTTCTAGTTCAATTTCAAAAGAGCGAGGCCCCAGCTCTCTCCTCACGGTTCCCCTTTCCCAATTCTGACCCCCTGAGTAAGCCCTGACAAACACCGTGTTACCTATTTTCACCTGTCGGGTTGGGGTTACTGGCCACTGCACCGTTTGAGAGTACCAAGGGTGCAGTCTGTCAAGAATGATGCGGAGCTTGCGACCCATTAACAGTTCGGCTGGGGTTTTACCTGTAGCCACGCACGGGGTGGAATGTTGCGCTAGCAACAAATCTGCTAACCTTTCCTGCCATGAACCTTGTGGCATCCTCTTAAGGGCGTCTTTTACAGACCTAACTGCCCGTTCCGCCTGGCCATTACTGGCCGGATGCCAAGGCGAGCTTAACGCGTGTCTGATGCCAGCAGATGCCAGGAATGACTCAAAGTGCACAGCCGTGAACTGGGGACCGTTGTCCGAAACGAGAAGGTCGGGGAACCCATGAGTGGCAAACAAAGTCAATAGGGCGTCTATGACAGATTGAGCGCAGGTAGATCTGAGCAGGACAACCTCCACCCACTTTGAATGGGCATCCACGACGATCAAAAAGGTCTGTCCCATAAAGGGACCGGCTAGGTCAATGTGTATGCGAGCCCAGGGACCAGCAGGCGGCTCCCATGCCAGCGGCTCGGCTCGAGGAGGGAAAGGGCGACTTTCCTGGCAAACTGCACAACCAGCGACCCTTAGCTCCACCTCCTTATCCAATCCAGGCCACCACACATAGTCCCGAGCTAAACTTTTCATGCGCACTATGCCTGGGTGATTTCTGTGCAACATTTCCAGCACCTGGCCCCGCAAGGTTTCCGGGATTACCACCCTGCTTCCTCGCAACACCACCCCTTTTTCAACAGAGAGCTCAGACTGACACCTAAAAAATGGGACAAACACATCGGCAGGGGCTGTGGCTGGCCATCCTCTTAATACCCATTGCCTTATTTGGGATAGAATGGCATCCCGGCCGGTCACTCCAGCCACTTCTGTTGCAGAGATGGGAATTCTGCTCTCAGATAGAGCAAACACGGAGCACGTCGGAGCAGGGTCGACGAGAACATCAGGCAGTGGACATCTGCTCAGGGCATCAGCGTGTGCTATGTGGCGTCCTGGCTTGTAGGTCAACGTGTAACTATAGTTCGCTAGGAAGATGATCCAGCGTGACATCCTTGGTGATAGGACTACTGGACTCTGACGGCTTCCTGATAACAGCCCCAGCAGTGGTTGGTGGTCTGTGACCAATTCGAACTGTCTCCCATATAAATAATCGTGAAACCGCTTGACCCCTGCAATAAGTGCCAGCGCCTCTTTGTCTATATGACCATAGTTTCTTTCAGCTGGCGCCAATGTGCGAGAGAAAAATGCCAGGGGGGCTTCGGCTCCATTGGGCAACCTGTGACTAAGGACAGCGCCCACCCCATGCTGTGAAGCATCACAGGTCAAAATTAAGGGTAAACCTGGAGAATACTGGGCCAGCACGTTATTGGACAGCAGTAAGTCCTTGACCCCATTAAAAGCCGATTCCTCCCTTCCTCCCCAGTGCCATTTCGCATGTTTGTCCAAAAGCCGGTGCAAAGGTTCGGCCACCGACGCCTTATGCGGGATGAATATCGCGTAAAAATTTAAAAGCCCTAAGAAGGCTTGTAGTTCAGCCTTGGATCGTGGCCTGGGGGCTTCCCTAATCGCCCGTGTCTTTTCAGGGGTGGGGTGAATTCCCTTCCCATCAACAATAAAGCCCAGGAATTCCACCCTTGGGACACCGAAAACACATTTTTTTTCCTTTAGCTTAAGCCCCGCGTCCCTGAACTTGGACAAAACCTTCCTTACTCGTTCCATCAGCTCGTCAGTGGAACTCCCCGACACCAGGACGTCATCGAAGTATGGCACCGTGCCATCGAGCCCATACAGTAATCTCTCCATCAGGCCCTGGAATAATCCTGGGGCAATAGAGACCCCAAATTGTAAACGGTGACACTTAAAAACCCCCCGATGGGTGATGATTGACTGCGCCTCTGCAGCCAGGGGGTCTACAGGAAGCTGCTGATAAGCCTGAGATAAATCCAGCTTCGCGAACACCTGACCCTTTCCCAAGGTGTGCAGCAGCTGTTGCACCACTGGCAACGGATATGAATGGTGTGCCAACGCTTTGTTAATGGAACATTTGTAGTCCCCACACAGCCTAATCCCCCCATCCCCCTTAAATGCAATGACTACCGGGGTTTCCCATTTAGCCTGATCTACCGGCTCCAGCACCCCCTGGGCGATCAGTCTGTCCAATTCCTCATCAACTTTCGGCCGGAGGGGAATGGGCACCCTGCGGGCTTTCAAACGAACCGCCGGTTCTTGTGGGTTTAAACCGAATGAAATGGGGGTTCCCTTATAACAGCCCAACTGACCATCGAATACGGTAGGAAACTCCCGTGCCAAAATCTCAAACCTCCCCATGTCAGTGACAGCATTTACCCCAGTCACAGAGAGTCCCAAAGCCTTGAACCAGTCCAACCCTAAAAGATTAGAGAAAGGTCCATTAATAATAATAAGAGGCAAATTCCCCACAAAAGTTTTGTAACGGACTGGGAAACGGCCCTCCCCCACAATAGGTATTGGTGTCCCTTGATAGTCCTTGAGTTGCACCGAGCATGGAGACAGGCGACCTCTGCTGGCAGCTGGAAAACAGCGCTTCAATGTTGCCCAGGAAACCAATGAATGGGCAGATCCAGTGTCCACCTGCATAGGGCACCTCGAAGAGCCCAACCGGACCTCCAACGAGATCTTCTCCGCTGAACTGGACATCTCCTGCACGAAAGTGGTAGCCAAACGTGGCCGACTATAGATAGCGTTGCAATCCTCACGCCGGTTGGAAGGAAATTTTTTCTGCCATCGGGGAATAAAACTCTGGGGCTCCCGTTGCTCTCGGCTAGCGGCTGTAGAAACTCTGCGAGAACGGCAGACCCTGGAAAGGTGCCCTTTGGCACCACAATGCCAACACACGGCATCACGGGAAGGGCAGGAGGACCTCAGATGGTTGCCCCCGCAGCCCTGACAAGGTGCCTGGGGTGGCCTGGGACGGGCAACAGGAACGTCTCGGTTCCTAGTCACTGCCAATTTACACACCTCCTCCTCCTCTGCTTCGTGACTTCCCTCCTCTTCTGGGGGAACGGTGGCCTTATCAGTGGCTACCGTAGCCTTTCGGGTCACATTGACGGTGCTGTCCATGGCTGCTAGCGACTGCGTTGACAGCTCAAACGCACGAGCCTCCGCTAGCGCCGCTTGAAATGTCAAATCCCTAATGGCCAGGAGACGCCGCTTAAGTCGACCGTCTCTCACTCCTATCACAAGCCTGTCTAGGAGATAATCATTTAGGTCTGCAAATTCGCAATAAAGTGCCGCTCGACGCAGGGCGGCCACATAGTCATTTATAGATTCCCCCTCAGCTTGATTCCGCTGGTAAAATTTATAGCGTCTCGCACACCGGGACGGGGCCGGGGCATAATGATCCTGCAAGGTTTTTAGAAAGTCTTCCCAAGACACATCATGGATTGAAGTAGGGGCAAACAATGCTCGAGCCGTTTCGAACATCTCGGGGCCACAAAACCCCAGGAAATAAGATCTTTTCCTGTCACCGGAAATCTCCGTGTACCCGTTGGAGATTAAGAAGCAATCGAAACGGGCAACATAGGAATCCCATGTCTCCCCTTGGGGATTGAAGGGGGCGAAAGTAAGTTGCACTGACATTGTCACTTACGTCCAAAGTCCAAGCATAGAAATCCTGAAGAAATGGCGAGAATCCTCGTCGCCAGTAAAACAGAGGAGGCCTTTGAAAAACGATCACTTTAATACAGAATGCATGCCAGACAGGCAGGTACAGGCTTAAAGAAATCCAACAACACATACAGAGTTATATAGTAAGCCCTGGCTGAGGCAGGAACCAATCATATACACAGTAGCTTTCCCGCTTACAAAGTAACTATGGAACGCGCCCTATCAGAACCTTGGATAGGGACGCCAATCGCACAGCTCTAACCGGCCGGCTGTTTCTAAGCAAACACAGCAATGAGGTCTTTCCTTCCCTCTCAAGGGTAGCCTTTTGCTCTCCAATATGACAATTGGTAAAATGGTCAGTCTCTATACCTGGAATGGAGGGAGACATCTTGTTCTTTCACCCAGGTGCTAAACTATCTTCACAGCTATACCATCAATGCTTCTGCTGCCTAATGACATCCTTCCACCAAAATGTATTAAATCATCAGGCGTCATAATGTATGGTCTTTATCTATTCAATATGAACCTTTACCATCTCAGCAGATGAATACAATTTGTTCAGAGGCTGAATTTGAGGGATGAATGTCCCTGTATTCAGTTCATAAAACTGATGCTGATTCTGAATAGCCTCACACTTCTCTTCAGAATTGGGTAAAATATCAGACATTTTACAAAGATTCAGGGAACCTCTGTCTTCCCTCTCCCTGTGTCAATCATAAGACAGCATTTCTACAACATCTTCCCAAATAGTCACATCCCTTTGTCATCCAAGCATCACTTCCCTTTGTCGTCCACATTTATTTCTCAGCAGAGAATTAAAAAAAAAAGACAGTGTAATATTCAGGGAATGGAGCTTATGCAAGATTAGGCTGCTCGAATCCCTCAGTGCTCTCAAAGGCTCATAAGCAGCTCTGAAGATATAATCATAATAATTCTAAGCAAATCACTCCGAGCTTCTGATATAGTTTTAGATCATGTCAGTTTTCGGAGGCTGGCACAGTCTGTCCTGATCATGAGGATGAATGTAGTCCTCTCATTGCCCTCTCTAAAATGTTACCAAAAAAGGAGGTAGTACAATACCTTTAATAACTGCTTGATTTGTGGGTATTTATTTATGAAGGAGTATTTGGCAAATCATAGTTAAGTCTTAAGGATATTTTATAGTCGCAGGTGCCTTTAAAGTCCCAAACACAGTTGCAAATAAATTTACAATGAGAATCATGTTTAAAAGAAAAAAAAAGAAAAAGACATTGATAAATTACTGGAGATCCCAAAAATATCCCAAGGGGGGAAAAGATCACAGTTGTTTAAGATCTATTTGTTCTGGCTAAGGGAATCAAGTTAAAGTTGACTTTTATTTAACAAACAATCACACTTATTCAGCCTTAATATTCAAAGTATTCCCTACTATATCAACGGAAAGGGCAGGAGGATTCTCACAAAAGAGACCACCCAAATGGCACAGCCACAGAGATGGAGCGGTGGACATTTCACTCTCTTATCAGGAAACAGGGTCCATTTCTTGCAGAATTAAATACAGCTTTCACAAGTCACACACAACAAAAAGCTTTCCTCTTCTGCCAAGAAGGCAGAAATAAATGGTTCCTGCTTTAAACAACAACAACAATAACAAAACTCCTCAGAGCTAAGGATCACTTCTTTGAACTGCTGTTGTTGCTGCAAGGACTTTTGCAGCAGAGGCGGAGTAACGACACGGACACAAAGAGCTGGATTTAAAATGGGTCATTTTATTAATTAAATTTGCATAATTTATTCATTAAATTAGCATAAATTTAACTATAACCCTAACAAGGACCCGCAGGGTCAAAACAATTGCTTCTGGGGTGGAAAATGACGTCAGAAAAACTTCCGGGGCAACTTATGGGCGTAGCTCCATGCTGATCCAGGTGAGGGGCCATGCCCTCACCTGAGTCACTGCCATGCACCTGCATGTGGGAGGTCCCGCCTTCTAACCCCTAGAAGGGGAAGGAAATGGGTGGGACCCAAAGACAGGTTCCCCCCAATTGCTTAGGCCGTTAGCACCATGAGCCTTTGGAGAGAACCTGTCAATCATCCCCAAAGATGCCCAACGGAGAACACACAGTTGCTAAACACCACCCAGTTTTCCGCCCCTAACCTGCCTACCCAAATGACCAAAGGTTAGCCTAATTAGCCTTAATTAGCCTAAACAGGGGACAAAGCACCCCCTAACCGCGTATCCGTCACCACAGTGTGGAATAGGTGAAAAAACGGTCGCAGAAAATACTGAGACCGCCAAAAATTCCTATTCGGCCCCCTAAGGGTGACCCACAGTGGCACACTGAAAGATAGGGAGGGCGGGTGGGTGTTTGCTCTGTCATCGTCAGGGAGAAAAGGAGGCCCAAAGCCTGCACAGCCCTTTTTATAGGGCTGGCAGGCTCTGTCCCCGACAATGTCATCGGCTATGGCCGATGCACCCAAAAATGGCCAAGATCTCGCGAAATCTCACGAGATCTTGGCCCCCAAGATGGCACCTACGCTGAAGGGCCGTGTCTCCCTGGCCCTGCGGCAAATCCGGGCCAGCGAGTGAAGCACCGGCCGGGCATTCTAGAAAACAGTAACAATTATCATCAGTCCAAGAAGATAGCGAGGAAAGGGACATAACAGAAAAATCCCCAAATGGATGATTAAACAGATGAAAAGAGCACACAAACAATCAGCACCAAATAATAATTAGAATAATTGTAAGTATTTCTTTTGGGAGACAATTTTCTGAACCATTTAAGTGTTCATTTTCAAGGCCTATAAAGATAGGAAGGAAAACTAAGATGTGATTATTTTACCCATCTGAAAATGGTTAGTTATTTGTTTCTTTCTGTGGACAATGATCCGGAGGTGAAAAGGAGGGTATCCTGCTGGCAGATTTATTTTATATCCCTTAGGAGTTCCACAGTGGGATGAATAAAGTCCATCTAGCATCTACAGAAACATCTAATATGAAAATATATCAGTCGGTCAAGATGCCAACCGATTTCTCACACAGTCATTCCAGGAAATACTACAAGATTAAATCAGCTTTTGCTGCAAGCTCCATACTGCTGTAAAAGGCATTTTAGGCTGAACAAAGAAGGAGGATGGAAAAAGAAGGAAAAAATGCTCAAGAACCTAAACTCGTGATGGTGAACCTATGGCACACGTGCCACAGGTGGCATGCAAAGCCATATTGGAGGGCACATGAGTGTCTTCTTCAGTGTGCATGCAGGTGCTGGTCAGTTGATTTTCAGCCCTGGGAAAGGCCGTTCCACCTTCCGGAAGCTTCAGAGAAGCATCCCTGAAGCCCCCAAGGCAAAAAAAAAAAAATCAACCAATGGACAAACCGGAAATTTGGAAAAACACATTTCTGGTTTGCCATTATGCTGTTCTTTACACTCCGGAGTGTTCAGGGAAGCTTCCTAAAGCCCCAGAATGCAAAAAACAGCACAATGGGTGTTGTGGTTAGCTCTGGCCCAGCTCCTGCCCCAAGGACTGTGGATGTGGGGGAGACATCCACATGCTGCAGGCCTGTTTTGCCCCCGGTGGAATCTGATGATGAAGGCTCCTCTGCCCAAGAAGACATGAGTGACAGGGAGGAGGAGAGTGTGGCAGACAGCTCAGAAGGAAATCAATTATCTAGCTCCTCCTTGGATTCAGAACAAGAGTTAATGATACAGCCACGCATGTGGAGAGTGATGCATAGGCAACAACAACTGAGAGATTATTATCAAAGAAAATGAGGCCACCTGTGGTTGGGTGGGGCTGTGTTAATTATTGAGGCTGCTATAAATAGCAGCCTGTGGGTTTGGCCATTTTGGAGGATTATCTGATCGTTGTGTTTCATGACTGCTTTACTGACTTTGACCTTTTGTGTGCTGATTTTTCCCCACTTTGAAACTAAACCAGAGCAAAGTGTGTTTCACTTTGTGAAAGAAGAAGGACTGTGAATTGCCTCACAGCTGCAAGCTAAGTATCACAGAACTGATAAGGGACTTGTACAAATTACCAGTTTGTTTGGAGACCAGTGTTCTTGCTATACCAAAAGAGGGCTTGGTTTAAGTGACTTTTCATTATAAAGAACATTGTTTTGAATTTTCAAACGTGTGTGTGTCTGAAATTTGTACCTGTGAATTTTTGGGAGGAGTGTACCAGAGAGCCCAACAGAACAATGGGCAAAACAGAAGTGCGTTTTCCTGAACTTCTGCTTGCCTGTTTGGGCATTTTTTTCACCTACCAGGCTTCAGTAAGCCTGCACGCATGGGGGGGGGAGGGCAGTGCAGAGGTATGTGCGCATGTGTGGGGGGGAAGAAAGAGGTGTGAGCACATGCATGCTAGTACATCCACACACATTCCTTTTGGCACGCAGGCCAGACAGTTTTCGCCATCATGGGCTTAAACCAAATCATACATTTCAAAGTAAATAGCCACCTTCTTCTTTAAAAAACCAAACATAATTGTGACAGCAGAACTCTACCTTGTAAAAGAGAACTAAAATAAATCAGATCTATGCTGATCTTCATCAAGTGAAAACACTGGCATCCTTTCATTTCTACATGGGAGGAATCAAAGAGATTTCCTGAAATGAACATTTGTGCCTTTAATGATTATATCTGATTGTCAAACTTCTCATTTAATAGGGAGTGATCTGCTACATACCTTTCATTTTAAATTATATAAATACAGGCAATATTTTGAATTAACAAGAGTCATGTGACACAAACATATTTAAATGTGTTTTCTGAACTTCTATATTTTTGTTATTTGAACAAAGTGTTTAAACTCTAGATGATTGGCTCCATTCTGTTCATATTTATAATCATTTGTTCATCACAAGTTAAAATACCCCATATTCTATTTATTATCTAATTAGGCAGGGCACCATTGATTAACTAGAGAGGGCAGGAAATACACATCAGCATAGAGGTGGGACTTTTAAAAAATTATTAAAAATGTATCCCACCTTCATCACTTCATAACTGAAAACAATGAACATACACAGCAACCCTTTGAGTTTACAGAAATTCATCCAGTGGCTTCTGTGCCTAAAGTTGAAGTAAACTCAAAATCTCTTGATTTCTAGGGTAGCACTTTAACGTCTAGTAATGCTATATAGGTACATAAGATTTATCACTTTATATCTCGGAAGACACTCACCAGGGAAATGTGTTTAGCATGACTTATAAATTCTAGAGGACCAAGGAAATATATTTATTCTCTCCTGTTGATTTCCCCTCCTGTTATTTACAGAATAACAAAGTTGGAAGGGACTCTAGAGTTCTTTGAATTCAACCTCCTGATCATGCAGGAAAATCAATAGTACCACTTCAGACCAATGAAATGTTGGTTATCCAATCATTTCTTAAAAATCTCTAGTGTTGGAGCACCTACAACTTCTGAAGGCAAGTTGTTCCACTGATTGTTATGTCAGGAAATTTCTCTTTAATTCTTCATTGGACCTCGACTTCTTCTTCTTCTTCTTCTTCTTCTTCTTCTTCTTCTTCTTCTTCTTCTTCTTCTTCTTCTTCTTCTTTTGGAAAAAGTTTTTTTTTACCTTAAAATGTCAATAACATACATTATATATTTTTATTCAATCAATCAAAAGCCAATGTCCTATTTTGCACTGAGCAAAGAGCTGAAAACAAGGTGGCAATGTATACGCAGTGCCAGAAACTTGGCTTCTGCACATGTGCAGAAGCAAAATACCCCCCAGAAACCCCTCCAAAAATAATTTTAAGAACATGGTGTCATCCACAGACCAGCAGTGACCAATCCGCTTCTGTGATGTTATCATGACATCACCAGTGGTTTGTTACCAGTTCAGCTGAACTGGTCCGAACCAGGAGGAACCCACCTCTGAACCTAGAGTGGATGGATAGATAGATAGATAGATAGATAGATAGATAGATAGATAGATAGATAGATAGATAGATAGATAGATAAATAAATATTATTTTTCCACTTTCTTGTCTATCTTATTTATTACTTACTTACTTACTTACTTACTTACTTACTTACTTACTTACTTACTTACTTACTTACTTACTTACTTACTTACTTACTAGATTTATATGCCTCCCCTTTCCGGGCACTCGGGTTGGTTATTTTGTGTTGTGATCCCTCTGCAGCCTATGCTGCTGGTAACAGATCCCATCTGACATGAAGCCGATGAGGTGATGCACGAGCAGCCTTGTAGCTGGCATCTGAGTTGGACAGTGAGGAGGCTAGTGAGGACTCGGTGCCTGAGGCAGAGGTTCAGACAGGGCCTTCGGAATCTTCAGCACCTCACAGTGGAGCAACATTCTCTCCTCTCAAAGTAAAAGTCATCGTTATATTTGTAATAAGTAAAAAAAGAGAAAAAAAACTAACTCTATCATTGTTTATAAAATACTTAGATATATCAATTATAAGATAATAAGTAGAAACGCATCTAAAACATTTAAAAATATATAGAATTTTTATTTTTAGAAACACATCTAAAACATTTAAAAATATATAGAAATTTTAAAATTATAACTTAAAATGAACTATGAAGAGAAAAAAAAGAAAAATGGTAGAAGAAAGGAGTTTATCTTTATATTGTAAGTAATCACTGTCTAATACAATACAACTAGTACATAGAAATATATTTAAAATAGTATAAAAATAAGATTATCTCTGTTTCTTTGTATCCCACCAGATGTATACCTTTTGCCAAACCTCATAAAATTCTGATTCTTAATGCACAAACATGCAGAGATGCCAAAAGGAAGGAATGGCTACTCAGGAAGAAATCTCCTCAGGAGTAGGCTTAGGGCTAATTGGCCACTCCCCAAGCTATTTAAGTGTTGTGTCTAGCCAGATCAATTATTCAGTAATAAAGATCCACACACACTGTTTCCAAAGTCTCAACAAGTAAGGTCTATTAGTAAAACAATTTTATACAATAAAATGATGAATGCAAGGGATTTCATACTGGCCACAGTTATCTAATTAGCAAGAGATAATATAGTCTGGGAAGCACGCCAGCTAAAGTCATAAATCTCTGCTACTTATGTGTCTCTGATAGTTTAACTACACTCACAGACCAGGCTGCAGCAGTTCATACAAAAGGCCAGAAAGCAGAAGAAGTCTGTAAGATTCCAGGCACCATCTTTCACGTTGGGGGGACGTTGCTTGCCACGCCCCCTTTCCCAACAACCTGTCTTTATATACTGCCAAGGAGTGGCCAAATGTCTCACAGATCTAATCAATTCTAAGAACCCCTTTAGAGAGATATTCATGTCTGGATCTCATCCTCTTTATTCTTGCATCTAACAGCAGGTTCTGAACATCAAAGTCCCCATCATCCTCCGACTCAGATAATACCCTAACTGGAGGTTCTACAGTCTCTGGTGGTTCCTCAGTCCTTAACTCTCCCTCAGTCTCACTCTCAGACTCAGATGGCAGGAACACTGGCCGACAATGCCAGTACTCCTCCTTATTTGTTTGTTTGTTTGTTTGTTTAGTTAGTTAGTTAGTTAGTTAGTTAGTCCACTACACAATACATATTGAAGAGAATAGACATGAAGTATTATATATAAAGAAACAATATAAAAATAGAGGAGAAGATATATGAAAGGAAGAAAAGATATATGATATGTGAGATAAGGAGAGACAATTGGACAGGGGACGAAAGGCACATTAGTGCACTTATGTACGCCCCTTAGGAACCTGGAGAGGTCAATCATGGATAGTCTAAGGGAGAAATGTTGGGGGTTAGGGGTTGACACTACTGAGTCCGGTAATGAGTTCCACGCTTCGACAACTCAATTGCTAAAGTCATATTTTTTACAGTCAAGCTTCTCTCCTGGTCCTCAAAGTCCGTGATCAGCTGAGCTGGACGTGGATCACTCACAATACTAAAGAATGACAGAGACGGAAGGCGAGAAGGGTGGGGGCAGTGCGAATCTCCGGAAGGAGCTGATTCCAGAGGGCTGGGGCCCCCACAGAGAAGGCTGTTCCCCTGGGTCCAACCAGCCGACATTGTTTGGTCAACGGGACCCTAAAGAGACCAACTCTGTGGGACCTCACCGGTCTCTGGGATTCGTGCGGCAGAAGGCAGTCTCAGAGATAGTCTGGTCCTATGCCATGTAGGGCTTTATAGGTCATAACCAACACTTTGAATTGTGTCCAGAAACAGATTGGTAGCCAATGCAGCCAATGTTGACATGGATGTGCAAATAACGTATAGTTCAGTGGTGGGTTGCTCCCAGTTTAGACCAGTTCTTAGAACCGACAGCACCAGCAATGAGAGACTCCAACTATCCACTCGAGATGCTTCTACGCATGCACAGAATTGTCACACACACATACGCATGCACATACTGATGACAAAACTATTTACAATTCACCCCTGGTATAGGTGTGGGATGAACAGGAAAGATTAAGCTTTCTGTTGTCCATTCTAGAATCTAGCTTGGAATCCAGTTACTTTTGAGAGAATAAATTTAAAAAAGTAATTGTGAATTTTCTCTTCAAAGCAATCTGTACTTTGATTGCGACTGTCTAACTAGGTAAAAAAAAAATCAAATGAGTATCATTATTTTTATATTCCTGTTGAGGCCAATTTAAAGTTGATGATTCCCCCAGACAGTGGATATGGATCAGGATGGTGATAGCAAGGTTAGATAGCACCAGAATAGTCAATGATCAGATAACTGTTTCTCTTCAAGCCATCAAAACTGTACTGCTATTGTAGAGATAAGAAACAACTAATGGAGGGTTAAATGAAATGTAATGTTAATTGCAGGAATGTAAGAGAACCAGCTTTAGCCATGCTTAGAGCAAACTCCTTGGAATCAAAGGGATTTAAATAAATCTTCATTTAATTAAGGTTCCTGGATTTCACTGGGCTCCTAAAAACAATGAGCTATGACTACATAACAGAACACTCATCTTACAAATAGGATTTTTCATAGGACAGAGGTTTAAATTCTTCCCAAACACCCTTGAAATCCTATTGCTAGTCTATATAGCAGGGGTGAAATACTCACAGATCAGGCATGCCTGCCGGTCATCGGAGAGCCAGGAGTGATCATTCATAGCACAAGGCTGCACCCATCCACTCATATGCCGCCATTTGGGTTCTTTTACCCGCTGTGCATGCACAAAAAGCACAAAATAAAGGGGTAAAAGAACCCAAATAGTGGTGTCCAGGTGGATGAGCTAAGTCTCACACTGCAATCACTACTGGCTCTCTGACGACCAGCAGGCATGCCTGAACTGGGAACGAGGGTCGCCCAGAAAGTAATGCACCACATTTTCTTCTTCAACTATTATTTATTGAACACAATGAAACTTACAAACAAGAAAGAATGATGTTTCTTCTACACTCCCTATTTTTCCACGTAATCTCCATCCTGTTCTATGCCCTTTCTCCAGAGAGACACAAGAATGTGTATGCCCTGTCAGTACCACTCCTTGTTCTGGTCACGAAGCCTTGGCGCTCTGCTAAACTGTCTTCTAATGACCTTACCCCCTGTGTCCAGTGACTAACCGTACTTCTGTCAACTGCAGATTCTCCTTAAACTGTACAAATGTTTGTGAATGTTCTCAACAGTTTCTTTCTTTGCAGTGAGAAATTCAATGATGACACGCTGCTTGTAATGTACATCACTTAAAGATGCCATTTCGAAACACTGCTGCAGCTACGCTATCTGTCTGAAGAAACCCAAAATTTACACACACACTCCTGACAATTCAAATAATGTACAGTATATCTAAAGTTTCAAATTCATACTATTACTGTAGGCTGAGAAAAAATGTGGTGCATTTCTTTCTGGGTGACCCTCGTATATAGAGGTAGATATTGAGGTATATGGAGATCTTAATTTTTTTAAATAACTTCATTGAGCCCTTTACTTTATTTTAATTTATTTTAAGCCTAAGGTCCAACTTTTCCTGATACAATAATTGCACTTAACCTCTAAGAATTCCACTGAGAGATTATGGTAGTGAATTGTGTTTATGCGTGAAGATAAATATACTATATACCCAACCAGGTTGATACTGGGGGAACAGGCTCAAGTGAAGGGGCCTTTCTCATAGCATCTCAGCTTTCAATAATCCAAAAGGAACTTTCTTTCTGTGTGTCCACATCCTGAAAAAATTCCCAACATTATACTCTCCTATTGATATACAAGTAAGCTGTTGGTCTCCTGCCTCAACCTTGAAATGTTAACGTTTCCATAATGGTTATTATGGGTAAAGTTAAGCTGGCCTACCAAGCAAATAAATGAAAGTGTTAAGCTCAGCAGGACCTGTGCTTAAATTTGCCAGAAGGCAGAAAGCAAATGAATGATGTATATTTTCAAAACTGGAACTCATTTATATACAGCCCACCTCTTCAGCTGAGAATTTTTAGTTTGACCTGGCATTGAAAGCCTTTATGTTGCCAAAACTTTGCAAAATCTCCATGCTGTAGGGAGTATGTGAAGATAATTTACCATGCAGGGTGTTCTTTGATATGTTCGTACCAATTTCATCTGAAATAATCTCCACCCACCCACCCCCGCCGCCTGTTTTCTCATGCTTCTATTTATTCCTAGTGCTCCTGTTTTTCAAGTACTCAGATATCACTTCTTGTAGCTGCTGTATTTGAACCAAAGATGGAAGGAATGCATTAAATAATGAGTCAGTCAAATGCAGATAGCAACATTGTAGGACAGAAGGCAAAGACAGAGAGAGAGAGAGAGAGAGAGAGAGAGAAAGAAAGAAAGAGAAAGAAAGAAAGAATGAATCAATGAGAGACAACTGGCAATTATCCATCAAATAAGGAAACACTGAACCCCAATAGCACTACCATAAAGAATCCAGTTCATTCTCCTGAGCCCTATTAGTTATTAAATAAAAATGGGAGTTAAAATTATGTTCCCGTAAGCATCAATTATGTTTTGTTTATGTGGGTAATGCTACTTAGAAGCTGGCCCTAAGAATCACTGCAACATTTCATGAATACATTACACTACGTTTTCATTTTCAAACCTTTTGAAAATAAATTATAATCCAGAATCTAGTTATCTAAATGATCAAACCTATTAGTCCTAGGTAATAAAGAATCATGTCCAAACTAACATTTCCTGTTATTTGCATTCTGAAGAACATTTTCCCCACATGATGATGCCAAGGTGGATACCTATTTGGTAGGCTCACTTTGCTGGAAATTTTGAGGGTGATGTGAATTATGTATAGAGGTGTCTGATGGTTCTAGTTGGAAAGGTGGGACGCCAGCAATTTTAATACCAGTTACCTGGAAAAACCAGGAAGAACATTGTGCTAGTCTGGCACAATAGACCAAGCTGCTAGAAAGAGCCAGTGGAGCTCTATCACCATCTCCTTAGCAATGGACTAGAAACAGAAACATAGAAGACTGATGGCAGAAAAAGACCTCATGGTCCATCTAGTCTGCCCTTATACTATTTCCTGTATTTTATCTTACAATGGATATATGTTTATCCCAGGCATGTTTAAATTCAGTTACTGTGGATTTACCAACGACATCTGCTGGAAGTTTGTTCCAAGGATCTACTACTCTTTCAGTGAAATAATATTTCCTCACGTTGCTTTTGATCTTTCCCCCAACTAACTTCAGATTGTGTCCCCTTGTTCTTGTGTTCAATTCCCTATTAAAAACACTTCCCTCCTGAACCTTATTTAACCCTTTAACATATTTAAATGTTTCGATCATGTCCCCCCTTTTCCTTCTGTCCTCCAGACTATACAGATTGAGTTCATTAAGTCTTTCCTGATACGTTTTTTGCTTAAGACCTTCCACCATTCTTGTAGCCCGTCTTTGGACCCGTTCAATTTTGTCAATATCTTCACTAGAGTGATAGTTTCTCAAAAAAATGGATGGCAAGCAGCAGAACTGAAATCCTGCCACCTAGTAGGACTTCTTTTAGTAGAATGCCTTTTCCATAGTTGCTCTTATCTTATGGAACATCCTCTTTCTGGTGATTAACCAGGTTCCTTCTCTTTTAGCATTTTTGGAAGGCCATCAAGGTCTGGTTTTTATCAAGGCACTGGGACAGGGCAGGATAGGATAGGGGTAACTCAAACTGGCCATGTGGCATCCTAAGGGATGATTGAGATGCTGAGTCTGTATTTTTGTTTGAATGATTTAATACTTTACTACATTTTATATTTTGTTCTATGTTATTTTATAGAATATTATAAAATAAAATATTATATTTATTAAATATATATAAATATTATTTAATATATTATACTAAAATATAAAATAATATATTTTATAGTTTGTTTATAGTTACTAGTTTTAGGAGGTTCACAACAATAGAAAAAGCTAGTAACCGTAAATTTATTTATTGGATTTTTTTTTTAAAAGAAATGTATTCATTTTTTCCTCTTTTTTTAAAGTACATAGTCATATTTACAGATGAATCTACATCGTATATACATTCCTATCGACATTGTCTTCTAATTACTTTTAGATTTCTTGATGCTTTATTCCATTGCTTCTTTTAAGTTTCTTTTTTTTGTCCATTGGTACCATTTTGTCCAGGTTTCATAATAGTCCGATTCTTTTCGATTATTAAGTTCCATTGTCAATCTGTCCATCTCTGCACAGTCATATATTTTCTTGATAATCTCATTATCTTCAGGTATTTGCGGATTTTTCCAGTTCTGTGCAAATACAATTCTTGCAGCTGTTGTACTATGCAAGCTTAAATATTTTACATTTTTAGAATAGTTAGTTCCAATAGTTAGTTATTGGATTTATATGCCGCTCCTCTCCGAGGACTCGGGGTGGCTTGCAACATATAAAAATAACATAATGCAATAGATTAAATCCAATTATTTACACTAACAAACAATCTAAAATCTCATAATCCCTATCCCAATCTAAATAGGTTAAAATCAATCATACACATTCAGACAACAGCCATACAAACATTTGTCAGCCAGAGGATAAGATCTAATCACCCCAAGCCTGGTGACATAAATGAGTCTTAAGACTCTTTCCAAAAGGTGAGGAAGGTAGGCGCAGTGCAAATCTCTGGGGGGAGCTGATTCCAGAGGGCTGGGCCCCCCACAGAGAAGGCTCTTCCTCTAGGGCCTGGCCAAGCGACATTGTCTAGTTGATGGGAGACCTGGAGAAGGCCGACTCTGTGGGACCTAACCGATCGCTGGGACTCATATGGCAGAAGGCAGTCCCATAAGTAAATCAACTATTAAATAATAAAATGTTGTTTAAGTTGTTTAAAATAGCAGCTGCATAAATCTTTTTAAATAAATGAAATATTTCCAGTGTCATCATTGTCTATTTTAGATAAAAGGGAGAAATTTCAGGTCCTGATTGATCACAGACATAACGATAGCACTGAGACAGGCTACCATATTTTTCAAACTATAAGATGCATCCACCCCCCCTCAAAAAAAGTAGATGGAAATGACTCTGCATCTTATACAGCAAATATTACAGTGGGGGCTGGGGCTGGTGCAGCACCAATTAGATATTCTAGGCAGTGAGAAACAGTGAATGGACTGCAGCAAGCAGGCCATGATGACTTCGAACAGGTATGTCAAACAAGCCACAGTGAATGGGCCACATTGAAAGGGTCGTGGCAGTGGCAAATGAGCCATGGCGAATGGGCCGTGGCGAATGGGCTGCTGTGGTGGAAAATAGATGGTGGTAGAGGCAAAGAGACCATGATATACGGGTGGTGGCAAATAGGCCATGGCGAATGGGTGATGGAGGCAGAGTCTGAATTTTTTCCCCTTATTTTCCTCCTTTAGAATAAAATAGAATAGAATTTTTATTGGTCAAGTGTGATTGGACACACAAGGAATTTGTCTTGGTGCATATGCTCTCAGCGTAAATAAAATAAAATATACATTTGTCAAGAATCATGTGGTACAACACTTAATGATTGTCATAGGGGTCAAATAAGCAATGAAGAAGCAATATTAATAAAAATCTTAGGATAAGATTTTTTTATTACTTAGATTTGTATGCCGCCCCGAGTCTTCGGAGAGGGGCGGCATACAAATCTAAGTAATAAATAAATAAATAAATAAATAAAAGCAACAAGTTACAGTCATACAGTCAACATGGGAGGAAATGGGTGAAAGGAATGATGAGAAAAACTAGTAGAATAGAAGTGCAGATTTAGTAGAAAGTCTGACAGTGTTGAGGGAATTATTTGTTTAGTAGAGTGATGGCGTTCGGAAAAAAACTGTTCTTGTGTCTAGTTGTCTTGGTGTGCAGTGCTCTGTAGCTACGTTTTGAGGGTAGGAGTTGAAACAATTTGTGTCCAGGATGTGAGGGGTCAGTAAATATTTTCCCCTCCCTCTTTTTGACTCATGCAGTATACAGGTCCTCAATGGAAGGCAGGTTGGCAGCAATTGTTTTTTCTGCAGTTCTGATTATCCTCTGAAGTCTGTGTTGGTCCTGTTGGGTTGCAGCACCAAACCAGACAGTTATTGAGGTGCAGATGACAGACTCAATGATTCCTCTGTAGAACTGTATCAGCAGCTCCTTGGGCAGTTTGAGCTTCCTGAGCTGGCACAGAAAGAACATTCTTTGTTGTGCTTTTTTGATGATGTTTTTGATGTTAGGTGACCATTTTAGGTCTTGAAATATGATAGAACCTAGAAATTTGAAAGTCTCTACTGTTGATACTGTGTTGTCTAGTATTGTGAGAGGTGGAAGGGTGGAAGGGTTTCTCTAATGCTAATTTGCATCTTCTAGTCTGGATAAACCCTGTAAACAAGCTTGAAACTAGATACTCAGTACAGAAATCAGTACTCTACCCATATATGATCCATCTTGAGTTCCCTGAATGAGGTAGAAAAGTCCAAATAAAAATGTTATTATGGATTTTGGAACCAAAATAGCTTGGAATAAACATATTTTTAAATGTATATTTATGTGGTTGAGCACATTTAATAGCTGCTTTCTTCCAGTGCTCTAAATTCCTTGTTGTCCTATATGCTAGCCTAGCCTGGTGACCTATTTTATAGGAAACAATGCTTTAATCAATTGCTGTTTTTTATCTACGGGTTCAATTTTTTCTCTGGGACTAAAAACAAACGACATATTAAAGTAGGTCATGAATAGAAAGCTGTGTTCTGGACTAGAAATATCGAATAGTTATTAGAGTAGCACCTACCACTAGCAAGGGATCACAAGGAATGATTCTTGTACCCAAAATAATTCCCAAATGTAGTTTTAAGTTTTGGGAATTAAACTCTCAGCTGATTAGTCAATGGCATCACTGGATATTTTCTGTCACAAAAGGTTCCAGTTTCTCCTCTGATAATGATGAGCTTTTTGTACATTTCTTTTTAAATGTGTGCCTTTAGTCACTGACCCACTATTTAAAAAAAAAAATCAGCTAAAATAGAATGAGTTATGAGTACATTAGGTCATATAGAAAGCATCTAATGATTTTTTTAAAAAGAAAACATGTGATTTGTTAATTACATTCAAATAAGATCAGAATTACAAGCAGTACAATTTCTCTCCAGAATCAATAGCTTGGCTGTTGCAAATTAAAACAACTGTGGTACTGTGTGTTGTTTTTGGATTTGGGCCAGCCGTTGCTCCCACAGATGGGAGAGATGCGGCACAAAGTGAGTGTGAAAGCCTGGCTGACAGCCAGGAAGACGTGGCAGACAGCCCTGAGGATGAGGCCACTGGTTCAGAGGAGTTGGCAAACAACACGCAGGACCCAGCAGACAGCCCAGGGGATTTAGCATGCAGCCACTCAGACAGTCTATCCTCCTTGGATTCCAATGCAGAACAGCTCATAGACATGCGTAGCAGGAGAGCCATGCAAAGGAGGGCTCAATTAAAGGACTATTACCGGTGATCAGAGTAGCACCTGGGCTGGGTGTGGTTCTCATACTGAGGGCTGGGTGTGGTTTCCCTAATGAGGGCTAAAGGTATAAAAGGGAACAGAGGCAAAAGGCAAACTGTGGCTGTTTATCTGTGTGACTTTGTGGTTCCTGCTCTGAAGTTTCTGTTCTGTGCCTTTGGATTTCAACCCAGCCTTTTCAGGCACGTGGGAGGTGAAACCTCTGGGACTTGCTGCTTGCTCTTGAGTCTCCAAGATTCAAAGGACTCCTGAAATGTTTCTGCTCCATGCAGGTTGTCTTTGTTTGCTGTTTGCTGTGTTTTGTATTTGGCTGACTTACACCTTGCACTATCGTTTATTCCTGACAATAAGGACTGTTTTTGTTAACCCTTTTTGTTTGTTTAATACAAGTTTGCTGATTAGAAAAGCACGTGTGTGTTTGATTTATTTTCCTTGGACTGTTACTAATCGCCTGCGCCCAGTCAGGCAGAACACTGTGTAATGCTGAAATTCCCAGGCACATGTAGTTTTTTGCTTTTTTTGTCAGATTTTAGCATTGTTTTTTTAAAAAAATTTAGTCTGACCTCTCATAGGAGACATAGTTACTATGAGATAGCTAACTTAGGCGTTCCCATTCTAAAATGTAAAAGCAGACACCCAGCAAATAGAAAGTACAAACAAAGATTTTGTACAATCATGTGCAGCTTTTCCTAGAGGAAAGCATAATAGGATAAAGGGGAGTTGATGCAATTTATCGTATTTTTAAAAATGTTATTTCCACCAAATATGGCTTAAATAAATGCATTGGCAAAGGTGTGTGATCAGTTATTTGACTTGTGCTTTCATGTTAAAAAGGCACATATAACGGCTGAAAAATCTAAAAGCATTCAGCAATGACGTGGTGCTGCTAACAAGTGTAATAATTGTGCTTCAGACAGAAAAATAGTCTGAAAAGTATCTTTGGGGAGACGCTTTTACTACCAAAATGTTTATTATAATATTTTGTCTTTCTTCCTCTACTTTTTCTCCTGTAACTTTTTTTCTTTTCCTGTATTAAACTAGCAGCAGACAAGAAAAAGTATTTTTTTTCTCTGAATAATACTTGGCTGGACTTTTTTTGAAATGACAGCAATAGCAATAATCATATTTTAAACTTAAAATCAGTTTAAAGCATTAAATTTAGACTTGTTTCATGAGATAAGAAACAAAACTATTTTCTTTCATTATAAATACTTATTTTGTTCAGTCCCAAATCAATAAATCAGTTCTCAGGTTTACAAGTCTTACTCTGTAGAAAGCACTGCTATTTCTTTTACATCTTTTAATCAAGAGATATCTCAAGACATCAATCAGCGAGCATCCTCTCCTGCTCTCGTTTACATTTTACGGAAATAATTTCAGCAAGACAGTCTCACATAACTGTGCAGCTATTAGGGAAATTCAGCTAGGAAATTTACAGTAGAGAGCAAAGCTTAAAAGCTAGTTAATGGGAAACATCTCTTTTTCCCACCCTCCATGATTTATTCATAATTCAACATAAACATCTTTGGGATTTTTATGGCTTTCATTAATTATTTGTGGTCCATGTTAGCTACATAAGAGTATTAAAACTTTGCAATGAAAAACACGGGAGAAAATCCTGCACAGTCATTCGTTCCTCTAACTAGGATCCTCTAAGACAGAGGTTTTCAACCTGTGGGTCATGACTCCTTTGGGGATTTAATGACCCTTTCACAGGGGTCGCCTAAGACCATTGGAAAACACATATTTCCAATGGTCTTAGGAACTGAGATACCAGTCTCTATCTGTTTCCAGGTGGGTCCACCCACAGACTACTGGAAAAAGAAAATCTGTACCATGGGAACTTCTGAGCATATGCAGAAGTCAAATTTCTGGCACTGCACAAGCATCACCATCTTGTTTTCAGCATTTTTTTGCATCTTTTTTTAAAGAATTGGCAAAGCGCCTGCTTGCCCGCGAGGCACAGCTATGCAGCGCAGGAGGAAGTGAGCCGACAGTGAAGTAAGTTAAAGCCCACACCTGAGTTTCCTAATAATTTTATTATTTCATGGTTGGGGGTCATCACAACATGAGGAACTATATTAAAGGATCACGCATTAGGAAAGTTGTGAACTACTGCTCTAAGACCTGTGTGGTGGTACAGTGGTAAGGATGCAGTATTGCAGGCTAACTCAGCTCATTGCCAGCAGTTTGATACTCACAGGCTCAAGATTGACTCAGCCTTCCATCCTTCCAAAGTCAGTAAAATGATGACCCAGATTCTTGAGGGCAATATGCTGTAAAGCACTATAAATCAGCTCCCCCCATAGATCCGTACTGCCCCCACAGGTTACAAGCGGTGTGCCACAAGGGTCTGTTCTGGGTCCTATTCTTTTTAATATGTTTGTGAGTGACATAGGGGAAGGTTTGGTATGGAAGGTTTGCCTATTTGCCGATGACTCTAAAGTGTGCAATAGGGTTGATATTCCTGGAGGGGTCTGTAATATGGTAAATGATTTAGCTTTACTAGATATATGGTCAAAGCAATGGAAACTGCAGTTTAATGTTTCCAAATGTAAAATAATGCACTTGGGGAAAAGGAATCCTCAATCTGAGTATTACATTGGCAGTTCTGTGTTAGCAAAAACTTCAGAAGAGAAGGATTTAGGGGTAGTGATTTCTGACAGTCTCAAAATGGGTGAGCAGTGTGGGCGGGCGGTAGGAAAAGCAAGTAGGATGCTTGGCTGCATAGCTAGAGGTATAACAAGCAGGAAGAGGGAGATTGTGATCCCCTTATATAGAGCACTGGTGAGACCACATCTGGAATACTGTGTTCAGTTCTGGAGACCTCACCTACAAAAAGATATTGACAAAATTGAACGGGTCCAAAGATGGGCTACAAGAATGGTGGAAGGTCTTAAGCATAAAACGTATCAGGAAAGACTTAATGAACTCAATCTGTATAGTCTGGAGGACAGAAGGAAAAGGGGGGACATGATCGAAACATTTAAATATGTTAAAGGGTTAAATAAGGTTCAGGAGGGAAGTGTTTTTAATAGGAAAGTGAACACAAGAACAAGGGGACACAATCTGAAGTTACTTGGGGGAATGATCAAAGGTAACATGAGAAAATATTATTTTACTGAAAGAGTAGTAGATCCTTGGAACAAACTTCCAGCAGACGTGGTTGGTAAATCCAAAGTAACTGAATTTAAACATGCCTGGGATAAACATATATCCATTGTAAGATAAAATACAGGAAATAGTATAAGGGCAGAATAGATGGACCATGAGGTCTTTTTCTGTCGTCAGTCTTCTATGTTTCTATGTTTCTATGCTACCAGGCTTGGAGTTATTAGAGTCTACCCCCCCTGACCAATGAACGTTATGTAATTTTGTGGTCTGAGTGGGAATGCCTGATTTTTAATAATTGGGGATTTTAGATTACTTGGATTTAGTACATTGTATTATATGGTTTTTCTTTTATATGCTGTAAGCCGCCCTGAGTCTTCGGAGAAGGGTGACCTATAAATCCAATTAATAAATGATAAATAAAGAATAAAATGGTGCTACTGCTATTGCTAACTGCACTTGGCTTCCAATTGTAGTACTGAGCTATGACAATACTACTTCCATATTTATAAACCAAAGTATTTGAACTTCAGCTTTGGCATCTGTTTTATCAGGGTTAGTTGGTCATTGGATCCTTAAATAATGATAGACAACCCTTATATAAGCATGACTGAGAGATGAATCAGTCTTTTATCATTTGGCAATACTACTGAACTTTTTAAATTAATTATCAGAACAACCATACACAATATTATCATGTATATACTATAGTTGCTCTAAGAACTTAGTTGAACTAAGATCTAAATTCTTCTGAACCAAATGATAAAAGATTGGTTCAACTTTCTGCCATGCTTATATAAGGGTCCAATATCCAATTTGGAGCCTTTTAATTGGTTAATTGTCTTATTTTATTTTAATTAATTTATTTTATTTGTCAAAACATATACAAGATAACAGATACAATATAAACATAAACAAAAGCAAAGTAGGTATAGGTAAATTTGGACAATAGAACAGTAGGATAGGTATGCACATCCCTTACAGACCCCTTAGGAATGAAGTGAGGTTGACTGTAGACAGTCTAAGGTTAAAGTTTTTGGGATTTGGAGAAGAAACCACAGAGTCAGGTAGTGCATTCTAGACATTGATCACTCTGTTGCTGAAGTCGCATTTTCTGCAGTCGAGTTTCAAGCGGTTTACATTAACATATGGTTTCCTAAAGGAAAACCACCCTGGCTGTTCTTTGGTAGGAGAGATGCTGAAACTGAAGCTCAAATACTTTGGCCACCAAATAAGAAGAAAGGACTCAATGGAAAAGACCCTAATGTTGGAAAAAATTGAAGGAAAAGGGAGAAAGGGGCAGCAGAGGATGTGATAGTGTCATTGATGCAATGAATGTGAATTTGGGCAATCTCTGGAAGACAAGAGGCATACTGTAGTCCATGGGGTCGAAAGAGCCAAACAACAATAGCAAAACCATACAGCTAAGATATACATACAGCTAATATGGTTCTCTTTGTTGTTAGTGGCTTTCCAGGGATTCTAGATAAAATGTTTCTCATTTTTCAACTGGAGAAAGCAGGGACTGAATATAATTTCTCTACACATGGGCTATGCTTGACCATAATCTTGACATTTGTATCCAATAGAGAAACTCTTAATTCAGTTTGATTGGATGATACCTTCAAAACAACTTCTCCTTTGTTCTCTTCTCCATTTATTTCCAACTTCTCCATGGCATCTAAGAGATTATGTATTTCAAAATACAATATAAATCCACATGGGACATTTAGGCAAGGGGGAAAAAAAACAAGTCAGGAATTGCCTGCATGTCAGATACTTCTCCTAACATGAATTCATGTCTTCTCATTACTTCAACTTGTATCCTACATGGAGAGATAAAATAGATTACATCAGTAGGAATTCTTGCAAGGGAGGAAAATAGAAAGAGCTTTGGCTCCTAGCCTGTGGCAGCTGTTTTGGTTTCTTTTACATTCATGGCTGGGGGATCCATACCCACCTGTTGAGCTTAATAAAAGAAACCTGAAACACAATGAGACACATACAGCTGTGCATATGAAAGATCAGAATGCAGCTAAATGTGTCAAAATAAAGAATTCTCCAAGCTGATGTCAACACTCATTTACATCCTACTTCTGGCTCCATTTTTGCTAGGTTGTAGGTTTTGTTCAACAAAGTGGTTTCTCTTTGTCTCTATCTCTATGTATAAACACACATGCAACAAGCTCAATTTAGAAGAGAGTCAGCAAATTAAGATAGTTTCCCAAAGAATCAGACATTAATGATTATACAGTGGTACCTCTACTTAAGAATGCCTCTACTTAAGAACTTTTCTAGATAAGAATCAGGTGTTCAAGATTTTTTTTGCCTCTACTTAAGAACCATTTTTTACTTAAGAACCCAAACCCAGAAAAATTTCCCAGGAAATTTGAGAATGGCACAAAAGCCCAGCCAGTTTCCTGCCATTCCCCCTTTAATCCTGGCCATCTGGGTTGCCAGAGGACCCTTTTGGTGACACTTAAGGAAGTTTTGGCAGTCCAGAGTGAATGAAGCATTTTCCTTTCTCTGGGTGCTTGGACAGGGAATAAGCCTCTGCCAGTGCCCAGAGAAAAGAAATGCTCCATTTGCTCTGGGCAGCCGAGGAGTCACCAGAGCGAAGGAAAGGTACAGGCTACAAAGCAAGCAAGTGAAAGGAGAGGGGAGCCCTTCAACATGGAAAGGAAGAGGCAGCAGTAGCAGCAGCAGCAGCCAGTGTATGGGAGGTAGTGTATGGGAGGTAGTGTATGGGAGGCAGCCTCGCACTGGGTGTATTGGAGGCACGTGCTCCTCCTTGCTGTCTCAAAGACCCTCTTTTTTTTAAAGCCTTAAAGTTTTGGATTTTTTAAATTCCCCTCACCTCACCTTCTTCCTTTGACAGCGACTGTCCTCCTCCTATTCTTCCTCCTGCTCCTCCCACTCAAATTTTGAGCTTTTATTTGTTTCCTAATGGGTTTGCATGCATTATTTGCATTTACATTGATTCCTATGGGAAAAATTGCTTCTACTTAAGAACGTTTCTACTTAAGAGCCACAGAACGAATTAAGTTCTTAAGTAGAAGTATCACTGTACTTCCATTCACTTTGTAGATTGGTTCCCACTATTTTCCTAGAGAATTCACTGTGAATATAATGTGAATGTAATGTGAATTCACATATATATTGTAGTTAAGTAAAAAATATTTACCTAGCAACTGTTAAGCAAACTGGGGAATATTATCTATGAAAGTATGTATATGTGTGTATGTGTATCTATACATGTATGTATCGGTATGTCTGGGTAGGTACATTGATTTCAAATAATAAATAAAAACATTATTTTAAATGAATAGACTATAAATATCTTTCTAACTATATTTTATTTATTTATTTATTATTCATTATTTAGATTTGTATGCCGCCCCTCTCCGAGGACTCGGGGCAGCTCACAGCAGAGAAAACAAATCATAAATAATCCGAGCAAGTTTAAAACATTTAAGATTTAAAAGAAAACCCCATATACTAACAGACACACTCACAAGCATATCATACACAATTTAAACATGCCCAGGGGGAGATGTCTTAATTCCCCCATGCCTGACGGCAAAGGTGAGTTTTAAGGAGTTTACGGAAGGCAGGAAGAGTAGGGGCAGTTCTAATCTCCGGGGGGAGTTGGTTCCAGAGAGCCAGTGCCACCACAGAGAAGGCTCTTCCCCTGGGGCCCGCCAACCGACACTGTTTAGTTGACGGGACCCGGAGAAGGCCCACTCTGTGGGACCTAATCGGTCACTGGGATTCGTGCGGCAGGAGGCGGTCTCGGAGGTATTCTGGTCCGATGCCATGAAGGGCTTTAAAGGTCATAACCAACACTTTGAATTGTGACCGGAAATTGATCGGCAGCCAATGCAGACTGCGGAGTGATGGTGAAACATGGGCATACCTAGGTAAGCCCATGACTGCTCTCGCAGCTGCATTCTGCACGATCCGAAGTTTCCGAACACTTTTCAGAGGTAGCCCCATGTAGAGAGCATTACAGTAGTCGAACCTCGAGGTGATGAGGGCATGAGTGACTGTGAGCAATGAGTCCCGGTCCAGATAGGGCTGCAACTGGTGCACCAGGCGAACCTGGGCAAACGCCCCCCTCACCACAGCTGAGAGATGGTTTTCTAATGTGAGCTGTGGATCGAGGAGGACGCCCAAGTTGCGGACCCTCTCTGAGGGGGGCAATGATTCCCCCCCCCCAGGGTGATGGACGGACAGATGGGATTGTCCTTGGGAGGCATAACCCACAGCCACTCCGTCTTATCCGGGTTGAGCTTGAGTATGATATATAAGTAGGGAGGGCAATGAAATACTTTAACCTTTAAGATCAAACTCTAGAATTTTAAGACATCCATTTTAGAATATTTTTCAAGACACTTTGTAGAAAAGTGCAACTCTTACAAAAGAAGCAACTTAATACCATTCAACACTTAAAATGATGAAATAATTATTTTCAGTTTAGAAACATAAAAAAGTTTTAGTGGATCAATATACCTGTCAAAATGAAACTCAAATTTACATGTTCTGTATTCAGTTATAAGATACACATTTTCTTTTTTTCTTTGTAATTATTATTTTAATACATTTTAAAACTTTTAGCATTGAAATGCTGTCATTTTTTACAATTTAATATATCTTTTTAAATAACTGTATTAGGAAATATGCAAGTTGTACAAAGTATGATGAAAAGAGAAAACTTCCTACACCCCAGAAAAAACACTGTGGGTATTGATACGCCCTATGTTTCTCAGAACATCACTCAAAACTGTTTACTTTTTCACACGTTAAAAATAAATGTTGCAACAATTCTGTGTTTTGTTAAAAATACATTAGGTAATCCCAGTTACCCATTAAAATATCATATTAAATAGTCACTTCATACAAATATTTATACAGTTCAACAATTTAATAGTCAATAAAATACAGTACAATAAAAACAGTAATACATTCCAACAGTAAGAATCACTAATGTACTTTCTTCAACGTCCAAGTAAGGGAAATGGCAGTGGGATGAAAATAAAGTGGGAAAACTGTTGGGAAGATAGGACAGGGTCAGAGGTTTTATGGCTAGTAGAATTTGAGACCAAGTCATAAAGAATAAATTGGAATCACTCTACGCTTTGTAAATACGTTGATTTTAAATACGCAGTCAGGCGGCAGGGAAAGCAAGTAGGATGCTTGGCTGCATAGCTAGAGGTATAACAAGCAGGAAGAGGTAGATTATGATCCCGCTATATAGAGCGCTGGTGAGACCACATTTGGAATACTGTGTTCAGTTCTGGAGACCTCAGCTACAAAAAGATATTGACAAAATTGAACGGGTCCAAAGACGGGCTACAAGAATGGTGGAAGGTCTTAAGCATAAAACGTATCAGGAAAGACTTAATGAACTCAATCTGTATAATCTGGAGGACAGAAGGAAAAGGGGGGAACATGATCGAAACATTTAAATATGTTAAAGGGTTAAATAAGGTCCAGGAGGGAAGTGTTTTTAATAGGAAAGTGAACACAAGAACAAGGGGACACAATCTGAAGTTAGTTGGGGGAAAGATCAAAAGCAACATGAGAAAATATTATTTTACTGAAAGAGTAGTGGATCCTTGGAACAAACTTCCAGCAGACGTGGTAGATAAATCCACAGTAACTGAATTTAAACATGCCTGGGATAAACATATATCCATCCTAAGATAGAATACAGAAAATAGTATAAGGGCAGACTAGATGGACCATGAGGTCTTTTTCTGCCGTCAGACTTCTATGTTTCTATGTGTCTATGTTCCTGGTTGTAAAAAATTATAAATTTGTACACCCTCATTTGATGGAGGGACTGAATGAATGATGTTGGGTGGCGGGAGCACAATTCACTGTGCACTGTTTTGTGTTGTGTGTATTCTTTATATTACAAAAATCAATGAAATTTATTTTTTAAAAAGGATGCTAATCAAGTAATACTGTATGTAGAGTTTCTTGTAATATTGGAGGGCAAACTCTGGTCAGATACACAAACTCTTTCCAATAACAATGTTATTAAAGGGACAAAAAAGAAGAAAACTCTACTGTTCAAAAGATAAGAGGGAGAAAAGTATCTAAGTTTAATACTGAATAACATCATCTTTTTTTCTGTTGGAACGCCTTAGTATAATGTGTGTATGCAGTCAAAAGATTTTGTGACATTGCTATTTAAACTTTACATTCTTTATTCATGATGGGCTTTCAAAGCAACAAATTAAATACAAATACTGTATATTTGAGGACCTAAATAAGCCTTTTAAAAATGAAGAATTATGTAGTGATTCTTCTCATATGAATTGTTCCTGTATTAACCATTTGTGTCCAATACTTTGCAAATCTATTTTATTCATATTTTATTTCCAAATTTTGTGCATTGATGCAAGTGGATAACACTTGTGTTATTTATATTTTTTGCACTTTCATGTTACTGACATCCATGTATCCATTAATTGTTGGATGCATGGATGGATGTTACTGACATCCATGAATCATTAATTAATTTAGAAACTAGAAGGGAAGGCGGATTCGGGCTACTATAAAATATGGGATAACTTTTATAATTGGTTAAAACAAAGAAAGAAAGGATAAAAGAATAGAAATGACACAGAAAGACAGTTCAAAAGATTAGAATCTAAGTTTGTAGAACAGTAAGCAAATATGTAGATCTGCAAAGCAATACATTAATTAAAATAAGGTAAAAATGCATATATCTCAGACTGAAATTCTGAATGAGAAGGGGATGTAAATATCCCAAATACTATATGTTTTGTTTATTTCTGGGGGGGTTTCTTTCCTTTTTCTTTTTTGCTGTTTTTGGTTTTTTCTCTCTCTGTTTTCTTCTTCTCTTTGCTAGTATTCATTATGTCTATACAAATTTATTGAAAGTTTAATGTTGTTGTTATGTGTTTTGTTTTTGTTTTTAAAATTGAATAGAAATAATTAAAAAAAGAAACAAGTTTTTACACATCTTTTTACATATAATGAGATGTCTATCACTATCTATCTATCTATCTATCTATCTATCTATCTATCTATCTATCTATCTATCTATCTAATCTTTGTACATAGTTTCATTTTTATACAGGACATATTGATAAAATCCCCCCAAAAGATGAGTATATAAGGAAAATTAATGATTAATGATTTGATTGATTATCTTATCTGATTAATTGAATATCTGATTAATTAAATATGTCCCAGAATAAAAATAAATGATACGTGAAGATTCCTTATTTAACTTGCTACAAACAATTGCAGATAAAAGATATATACATAGTATTTAAGGAAGACCAGTTCTGACTAACACTATTCTGCTTATATACTCATCAAATATATATCCTGCCAACAGAACATGACCGTAACACATGTTCTTATAAGTGAACATATGTGTGGCAATCTCTTCCCACTATTTTACATAAACATGTTGTGTATGACCTCTTTAAAAATAATTAGCACCGAACTTAAAAGTTATTATTTTATACAAAGAAGAGAATGAGTTGAATATGAAGTTAAAGGAATGATACATTTCCCTACCTGAATAATGTTCAACTTTGTATAAGAAGGAGCAGAAAAAAAGAATCACAAGTATATTCTAATGGTACAGTTTCTTGGAAATAATTAAGAAAAAATGGAAACAGATCAATACAAGTTTGAAAGTATATTTCACTGTATAAAATACACTACATCCAAGCTTGCCAACTTTTGTTAAAACTCATGCAGAATTAAAAGGTCAGCTCTAATGGGAAAGTGGAGATTAGAGTCTGGAAGAAATGAAGTGGCGAAGTTGGCACCCAAGCACAATCAAAAATTGGCACTTAAGCACAAATTACCTTGTCACTAGTATGGATCAGCAACCATTTTTGGCTGGTGGGATTGGACATAATTTTGTATTCATCCTTCACCTACCATTTCCACCACTGGAAATGATTTCCAGACACAGCTTCCTGCTCTGCTTTCAAAGTACTGTTTTCCTATTTTGATCACATCAAGTGTTGCCATCAGTTTTGCCTGCAGCACATTATTTTCTTCTAGGTCATCTCCGGAACTTTGATTGCTTAGTTCACAGAGGCATAAAACTCCCTCAGCTGATTTAATGGTTGCCATATTTTCTAATATCTTCTAGAGCTAGAACATACATCAGAAGTCTAATAGCATTGTAATTATAACATAGCCTTGCATATAGAATGTTTCATCATGATGCACCAATCAATATATTAAAAAAAAGACTCACTGGAAAGCTAGATAGCTTACATAAAAATGGTAGTTATTTTAGAAGAATTTATGTCATGGTATACTCTTCATATTTACACAATCAGAGATAGATAGATAGATAGATAGATAGATAGATAGATAGATAGATAGTAGATAATAGATATATGATATAGATGGATAGACACACAGATGGATAGACATAGAATATATCTATATCTATATAATATCTATTATATATATAGTTTGTTCCAAGGATCTACTACTCTTTCAGTAAAATAATATTAACATGAGAAAATATTATTTTACTGAAAGAGTAGTGGATCCTTGGAACAAACTTCCAGCAGACATGGTTGGTAAATCCACAGTAACTGAATTTAAACATGCCTGGGATAAACATATATCCATTGTAAGATAAAATACAGGAAATGGTATAAGGGCAGACTAGATGGACCATGAGGTCTTTTTCTGCCGTCAGTCTTCTATGTTTCTATGTTTCTGTCTGTCTATCATCTATCTATCTATATATCTGTCTATCATCTATTTATCTATCTATCTATCTATCTATCTATCTATCTATCTATCTATCTATCTATCTATCTATCTATCTATCTATCTATCTATCTATCTATCTATCTATTGTATCTTTCTATATTTTTTGAAAGAAATACCAATCAGGATTGCGTTGGAGCTGGAAGGACCGGCTCTTCATCATTTGAAGCAAGGAAAAGGTCAGGGCTTGAGGAACATGGTGCCTCCTCCCTCCCACCATCCCTTTATTAGTTGATAAGGACCCCTCAAGTGGCTGATTCTTTCCCTTAACCCCCTTCTCCCCAGCCTGTGGGGCTACAACCTCAATCTTCCCTTAACCCTCTTCCTCACCTGTCTGACAGGCCATCTATTGCAGGGAGGCATTGAATGAAGCTGCCGCTTCAAAGCCCTGCTTCAGCTACAGCCCCCCACCCCCTCCAGAGCTACAGCCCATCTGGCGTGGCTCTCCCACTCTCTGCTCTCTAGGCAGCCCTCTTGGTGGGACTCCCACAGCCTCTGAGCTCCAATAGAGCTGGAAGGGAAGAGAGGCAGAGCTGCCCGCTTAACCTTCCATCTCTGTAGCCAGGCTGGGAGGAAGGAGACACAGGGGCCCACCAGCTCTGCTGCTTCCTTGCCTGCTGTGCTTCTCTCCATTTTAGGCTTCCTGGAGAGGCTCTTGGCCAGTCCTGAGGGGGGCTTCTGCAGCATCAAAGCAGTGGCCAGCAGATGGGGTGGGGGTGATGGCTGAGAGGGCGAGTGACCAGAAAGTGTAAATGAAAGAGAAACAGGAAGGAAAGAAAAAAGAAAAGGGGGGAAGGGAAGAGGCCAGTCCCCCCCACCCCATATCTTAACCAGCTTTCAAAGGTCCTCTAAGTAAGGTAGGGAGATTGGGGGTTTTGCAAGGTGTGGGGTTTAACAGATTGAACAGAGACCTCCTCCCTCCTGCCATTTTCAGGTGGTGCCCCCACATACGCATGCACCCTCCATCATTCTCTGCAGGGAAGTGCCCAGGAGTGCATGTGAGAACTCCCATTTCCTCGGGCAGTGTTTTTGCAATGTGACGGGGAAGGGAGCACTCCTCTGCCAGAGCAGCTTAACAAATTTGGTGTTATGGATGGGAGTTGAAGTCCAAGCCCACCCACCCCATGTCAATGGTGTCCTGCTTTACCACACTTGAAATTTGCTCGCCTTACATTAGATAGAATAAAGATAGATAGATAGATAGATAGATAGATAGATAGATAGATAGATAGATAGATTATCTAAGTAGGTAGGTAGGTAGGTAGGTAGGTAGGTAGGTAGATCAATATGATATGATATAGATATATTATATGTATTATATGTATCTATGTGTCTATCTATCTGTATCATCTATCATCTATCTATTTCTATCTTCATAATCTCTATCTATCTCTATTTAATCTACTGGTATGTCTACACTAAAATGACCAAATGTCCCACTTTTAGCGGGACAGTCACACTTTTTAATCCTTTGTCCCACGTCCCGCGCCCTTTGAAAAATGTCCCGCTTTTTTCCCTCCCAACCAGCCCCCTTGGGAGGAGGCTGGAGGGAGGGGATTCCTAGCTCTCCGCTGTTGCCTCACCCTCCCTGCCCCTAACCCAGCTTGGCCGAAGGTCTCTGTGCGGACTTCAGGCCAGCTGTGCAGTGTTATGTCTGGTTGGTAACAGCCGGCTGGGAGAGCAGTCTATTGGTAGCCGCTATCCAGGGTACTGATTGGTTACAGACGCCCGGTTACAATGTAAGCAGGAAGGTTACTGTTTGTGGATTGGCTTCTGCCTCAGCCAGCCAAGTGTATAAAGCCTGTTTTTACTGTATATTCCCTAAGCCTGTACCTGCCTTGTCCTGGCATGACTTCTGTTAATAAAGTGTTGTTCTAAATAAGGCTATTACACTGGCGATGAGGATGTGATTCGAACCCACGCGTGCCAGTCCCAGGCCGTCATTGACTCTTTGATGACATTATTTGCCACCCATGGTTACCCCGATTTATTAGTCTCGGATAACGGACCGCAATTTACTTCTGTTATGTTCGAGTCATTCCTGGCGTCCGTGGGCATCCGACATGCGCTAACCTCGCCTTGGCATCCGGCCAGTAATGGTCAGGCAGAACGGGCAGTGCGCTCAGTAAAGGAAGCCCTAAAGAAGATGCCACAGGGTTCTTGGCAGAATAAGTTGGCAGACTTATTAATGGCACAGCACTCCACCCTGTGTGTAGCCACTGGCAGGACCCCGGTAGAATTGTTAATGGGTCGCAAGCTAAGAATTGTTTTAGACGGGCTTCACCCTTGGTATTCCCAGGCCGTGCCATGGCCGGAACCACCGGCCAGGGAGGTGAAAGTGGGGGATGCGGTTTTTGCTCGTTCATACGCTGGGGGGTTACATTGGGAAAAGGGAACTATAAGCCGAGAGCTGGGGCCTCGGTCATTTGAAATAGAATTAAGTGACGGCCGTTTATGGAAAAGGCACCTGGACCAACTTCGTTTGGATAGAGGTGAGGTGCAAGGCGGAATTTGGGACAATGGCCATTCTGAGGAAGCCCCCAGGGAATTAGTTATTCCAGCCGGGAAACCGGAGGAGCCGGCTAGGTCGGAATTCCAAAGATCAGAGATCGATCCGGCTTCCAGAGAGGAACCGAGGGCACCGCCCCCAGAGCCCAGGGTCGAGCGGTCTGGGGAACCCCGGCGCTTTGAAAGGATTTCTAGAAGACCGGCCTACTTGAATGACTATGTATGTGCTAACTAAAGGGGTAGGAGTGTTATGTCTGGTTGGTAACTGCCGGCCGGGAGAGCAGTCTATTGGTAGCCGCTATCCAGGGTACTGATTGGTTACAGACGCCCGGTTACAATGTAAGCGGGAAGGTTACTGTTTGTGGATTGGCTTCTGCCTCAGCCAGCCAAGTGTATAAAGCCTGTTTTTACTGTATATTCCCTAAGCCTGTACCTGCCTTGTCCTGGCATGACTTCTGCTAATAAAGTGTTGTTCTAAATAAGGCCTCGGCTATTACATGCAGGATCTTTGCCTGCCCGTTTCCCCCACCCCTCTGCCGGATGGGCCCAGTCATGTCCCGACACTGCAGCCCTGCGGAAGAGGGAACGGCAAATGGGAGTATTTTCTGTGACCCAAGAGGAGCTTAATAAGGGCCGACCAGGTCTCTGCTGGCTGCTCTTCCTTCCCAGCCCCCCACTCCAAAGAGGAAGGCTGGCTGCATGGGTAAGTAGTGGGGCAGTGAACCTGGGGGTGGTCATCCTTCCATTTCCCCCCTCCCTGCAGCTGGCCTTCTGTGTCGGTCTTGAGCTGGAACTTGGAGGGCGGGTCAGGGGACTGTCCAGGTCCGCTGGGCAGAGACTCCGTGGGAGAAGAGAAGTACCTGCTGAGCCTTTGGATCCACTTCACCCCTCCGCCTCCTCTCCCACCTTTGCCTCTACCTGGGCACCATTGTGGTAGGGAAGAGAGAGAAAGAGAGAGAGAAAAGAGAGGAAGAGAGAGAGAGAAAAAGAAAGGGAGTGAGAGAGAAAAAATAGAATGGGAGGAAGAGAGAGAGAAAGAGAGAGGGAGGGAAGGAGGGAGAGAGAAAGACATAGAGGGAGGGAGGAACAGAAAGAGAAAGAGAGCAAAAGAGAGAGGAAGGAAGGAAGAGAGAAAGAAAGAGGGACAGAGAGAGAGAGAAAGAAAGAGGAAGGAAGGAAGAGAGAGAAAGGAAGGGAGAGAGAAATAGAGAGAAAGGGAGGGAGGAAGAGAGATATTTTTTTTGCTAATTTTTTGGCTACACTTTTTGCCCCACCCCCACCCCTGCTCAATAGTGTCCATCTTTCCCAATCTTAAAATCCTGTCACTTTAGTCTACACAAACAAATCCACAAACACATATATGCAGTATATACCTAGGCTGTAGAAGCCACAGAATTGTGTAATGGTAGGCCATGATCCAGATTATTTTATCTAATGATAGTCTGCAGTCCAGATTACTTCACATGTTTTTTGTCAAAATGTCTCAGTCCAGGTGATCATTTTCTTAGGTTGTCTTATAATCAAGCCGGCCTGGCTGTAGGACAAGAGCAACTTAAGGACACAGCATGAAAACACCACTTGCTGAAACAGTAGCCTTCTCCAAGTAAACCTGTAGGCATTAACTCTGTGGAGTGTTTATTTTAAGCATCAGGGCTATGATTTACAAACCACAGAGGGCAAAAGATAAATCTTTTAAAAATCCTTACATCAAACTACTCTACCAAGAAGAACATAATGAGAATATAAACATACATGCACAAGATCTCAAAGAACCAAAGATCAGGAGGCACAAAAAAAAAAAAGAAAACCAGAGAACAAAAGACCAGGATGCAGAGAAACAAGGAACTAAAGACCATGAAGGAAAAGAGGCACCTAGGCATTTAAATAGAAATAATTGGTGGAAAGTTTAAATAGGAACCAAATACAAATAAGGGTCATTTGGCCTTCCATAAAGTCATGAGATTGAGTGGATATACTGTACATTCAGAAAATAAAGCCACAATAAAGGCAAACACATAAAAATAGCCTTGCTCATTAGAAAGTAAAGCATAAATTAGGTACCAAAGTCCAGAACTTTCCAACAATACTAATGCGGCACCATAAAATGCTAAAAATGTACCTTAGGAGAAAAATCTTACTATATATACTTTCCTCGATAATAATATAAGGAATGATTCTCACTATATCCTATTCATGATATCATTTTCAACATGAAAAATCTTTTTGAACCTTCAAATTGTCATCAGTATTATTATCCACAAAAGGTAATCATATTAAAATGGAGCTTGTGTAAGATAACCCAGTGGTAATTTACTTGCAAGCTAACTGATGGAGAAATTCACATTTTTTGAAAAATCCATGTCTCTGTCCTTTATTTCCATATCTGAATGCATCTGGATCCAGAGCATCAAATTCAGTAACAACCTACTGAAAGCATAGTAAATTCATACTAAATTAACGATCATAAACCAGAGACCCATTAAAGATGTGATGCAATTTTACGCATCTCAAATGCACAGCAAGATAGGCGCAGCCAATCCAAGAAATCATCTCAAAGGATAGGTGTAACTTTCTTTCCTAATCAGAAACCTCTTCCTGTCTGAAATCACAAAGGTTATTAAGCATGGGGAGGGGATGAATTTTATTCAGTTTGGAGAAGGGGTCACAAGCTGTACTGATCTTCTCTCCAGCCATGACCTAATGGGAATCCAATTATATATCTGTATTGTATCAGCGATTCACTAGAACCTCAGTTTGTAGCACATCATCCATGCAGGTAATTGCTAGGAATGTAAGTTAGGGCAAGATTGCACAGCATTTGTTTGTGGCCAGTAAGCCGATGCCATGGTGTGATTGGTTTCTCGCTGAGCTAAATTCCAGAGCTATCACTTTGAAAAGTTCAGATTGTCAATTAAGGTGTATATAGGTGGTATATGGGTAATGAACCCCCTGCTGGGACTAGATTAGTTGTATAGACATGGCTGACTTGTGCATAAATATGGGAGTCATTTCTCAGAGCAGGTAAAGCATCCATGAAAGACAAGCTATAGCCATATTGCATTGCATTGCATCTTATCAACTCTGCTTGCAATAGATTCACAGAAAGCATTTATTGAACAGGCTTAAAAAGGAGTTTTGAAATAATAAAAAAAACAATAACCTGTTGTAGAGATTTTCAGTTATATGAGAACCGATGTGTGTGATTAATGAGTTCATTTTTTACAACTGTTCATTTGAAAAATATTTACTTCTGTGAACTTTGCATGAAAACTATTTAGTTTTGATTGTGTTCTCATGTTGATCTGAAATAAAAGATCAGCACATTCTATTTTATCCTGTTTCTTCCTTAATCTGGTTTTTAATCTGCACAATGATTCCATTTATTTGCATTTTATATACCAAAACATACATTTAATGTATTTTATTTTAAACTATTCATGTTAATAAGAATATCATGATCCAATATACATTTTGCATGTTGCTTATGTATTTAAAAAAAATAAATTGAGCCATGTCTTCAAATGCATTCAGAATTCAAAAAAATGCATAATTAGACAGCAACCTTTGTTTGCTTTGAAATATAGATCTGGCAGAATTCATAAGCTTTGGAGCTGCAAAAACCTGCTTCTAATAAGAGATACACTTTTACAAAGCTTTGATTGAAGCAGATTTGTAAATTGAAGTGGAGACCTGCTTTGAAGTAAATAAATCAATAAAGTTGGGTGACACCAACTCTCTTTGGAGCTTTCAGAAGCACTTCAAAGCTTCATTGGTTTCTGTTGTTTTGGAGATTCTTATTGACTACATAATAGAGACCTAGTTTGGTCTAGTGGTTAAGACACCAAGCTAGAAACTGGAAAACCATGAATTCTAGTCCCATTTTAGCTAGGAAAGCCATCTGATTGGCCTTGGGCTGGTTATTTGCTCTTAACCCAACTCATTTCACAGGGTTGTTGTCATAGGGAAAATAGGAGGAGGAAGGTGGGTTGGAAATTTTCATCATCTTGAGTTATTTGTAAAAATAATAAAGGTGGGGTACAAATATAAAATAAATTTAAAAAAATTAAAATTAAATTAAAAAATTAATAAAACTAAAAAATTAAATAAAATAATACTAAAATTAAATATTGTAGCACCTCACTCAATATTCTCCCTAATATGATGAAGAACCATTAGCACTTTTTGAATCAATTATATCTAATAAATATCATGCTATCCAGCCCATACGTAACCAGTTGTATAATCAGAATATTGTGTCAGGTACTTTTGGTAAATACTTTCTTGAAATCAGACTACATTATATTTGTATCATTCATGCAATCTACTAAGGAAATCATATAGTGAATAAAAAGTAGTACAATTAGTCTTCCAAGATTTTTTATTGATACATATTGCTACATTATTTTCAGGATGCTTGTGTTTGTGTTTTACATCTATTTATTTATGAATGTAATTTCTCCACTGACGTTTTGATTTTCTTCTGCTGTTGCCAATCTGGCTGGTCTATAAGTTCTCTGGATCCTCCTCCCCACTTCCTTTTTTTTCCTTTGAGCAAAAGAGTTATTTTCCCCTTTCATCAGGTTCCTGACTTTTTACCAGTTTTTTTCAAGAATAATACATAAGTCTGGGCCAAGCCATTGGCAGCATGGCCAAAGATCACAGCATTCTTTTGCTAATGAATTTGATAATTAACTGTGTTACCTGACTGGCATCTGTAGTATTGAACTTGTGCTCAGAATATCTTATATCCCCTTGATCTCCCCATGCCCTCAAGGTTACAATAAGGGTTAGCAATGGTTAGTTGATCACAAATTTCACTCTTTATGAAGATAGATGTCTGACTCTAACATTCCCTTTTTCCTCCCACCTATTAAAGGTATTTATGTAGTTAATTGTAAAAAAAAAATTTGATTGTCCATGAAATGAAATTGTGAGATTTCACCAAAGTTATGGGTAATTTAGATCTAGAGCCACTTTGGTCTAGTGATTAAGGCATTAGGCTAGAAAGCAGGAGACCATGAGTTCAAGTCTTGTCTCAACCATGAAAGTCAATTGGGTGACTTTGGTCAGCTCAACTCACCTCACCTGTTTTGGGGAAAATAGGAGGAGTATGGTATGTTGGAGACATAATGGTGAGGCACAACTAAAATGATATTATTAATAATAATATTGAAAAATCTAACAAGTGCTGAGGGAACACTGGTTGGGATGGCATTGGGTGTGTGACTCCCACAGAACTAGTCCAAAGTGACTTGGGTCAACCAATATTGTTTCATCAAACTCACTTCCCTGTCCTGAATAGCTTCATCAAAACAAATTCTATATGGTAGTGAATCCAGATTCAAGTCACACAAGAACTTAAATGTACGAAGTGTGTTGAAATCATTGGGATTTGAGTTAGTCATGGTTAGGTGACATTTTTTAAACTTGGTCTACTCTACACATGGTCAAATCTGGAGATATCACTTCATTAATGTCATTCTTCATTGATCAATCATACCTCAGTAAGACACAATGTGCTATCTGATAGTCAATTAAATAAAATGAAGAATTATATTTAAAGCAGAGATTTCTGAAATAGCTGTAACTAGAACAAACCCATTCATACTCACATAAATATTCTCTCCTACCTCTACCATGTATATTATTATTATTTATTATTATTTATTAGATTTGTATGCCGCCCCTTTCCGTAGACTCGGGGCGGCTCACAATACAATAAAAACAGTTTATAACAAATCTAATAATTTACAATTTAAAATATTAAAAAAACCCATTATTAAACAGACATACACACAAACATACCATACATAAATTGCATAGGCCCGGGGGAGATATCTCAGTTCCCTCATGCCTGACGACAAAGGTGGGTTTTAAGGAGTTTGCGAAAGGCGAGGAGGATAGGGGCAGTTCTAATCTCTGGGGGGAGCTGGTTCCAGAGAGTCGGGGCCACCACAGAGAAGGCTCTTCCCCTGGGGCCTGCCAACCGACATTGTTTAGTTGACAGGACCCGGAGAAGGCCCACTCTGTGGGACCTGATCGGTCGCTGGAATTCGTACAGCAGAAGGCGGTCTTGGAGATATTCTATGTATAGAGAAAGACTGTGGGTAGTTAAGGTAATTATACTACTGAAACTGGACATGACATTCTTTAATTTAGTTTCTATCTGTTTTATTGAGTGATGAGTTCTTAACAGCAAATTGTTCATCTTTATTAATTGGTTTGGTCATGAACCCTTATTACAATCTTTGAAATTTTTCCTCTTATGATACACAAATTAACAAATCACTTGTGAAACAAGGGGAACTTGTTTCTTCTTTCACACTGCCAGATGGTTAGAGACTGCAAGTGAAAAAAAGTGTGGTGTGCAATCAGCGAAATCAAAAGAAATAACAAAAGTGACATTTCCACACATTCTCAAAACACTTTTTATCTTTAAAGGACAAGCAGACCTGAAAATTGAATAACTTTGCTGATGTTTGCACTTTTAAAAAACTTTTGGATCGGAGATTCCATTGCATAAGAGACATCTGCCTGGAGAACAGATGAGAAGATGAAACACAAATTATGACAATATTTTTCATCCAGATATAGTATAGCTATTAAATAAGATAAGCAGTAAAAAGAATGTTATATCAAATGTAATGAACATTATGTGTTTGTTTCAAATCATAACACATGATAATAGTTCTTGGTATTTGAACTACTTCAGGATCTGACCACACACCAACTTTTGCTAATTTTATTGCAATATTTTTCTTCCTAACACCCCCACACGAACACGCACACACACATACTTCCCAAATTATCTCCTTAACAAGAGTTTGGTTAGCTGTTGCCTGGTTCTTAGGGCTGACAGAAAATGACTAGCGCCAAGGTCATCCATCTGGCTTTATGTCTAAGGCAGGACTAGAACCCATAGTCTCCAAAATTCCTTACACCAAACCGCCTCTTTTCAACATAACTTTTAAGATCTGAAACTTATGTAGTCTTTTTGTCAGTCAGAACTGGTCTTTTCAATGTTTTTCTAATAGTTCATAATTTTTTGGGTGGGGGGAATTAAAAAAATAATGGTAACAATACATCTGACTTTCCCAGGTCCTTAGAAAGGACTTAGAAGGGGCATAAAAATACCAAATCCAATCTAAACATCTGGATGATTGTGTGACCAACCATAGTAATTCATATTCTTGATAGCAGTGCTCACACTGAAATATAATAACATGTACCATAATGGAACCTATGAAGAACTATTGCATTTGGCTTTCTTCAGATATTTAGTGTTGGATACTGAGGAATCTAACCGCTCTCATGCTGGTGAGAAATCTGTCATTGAAAATTATAACCAGTAGGCAATCAAAAATTGTGTGAGAGGGAGAGAAGGGAGAAGGGGAAGGAGAGATATATAGTGAAGAAGGGACTTTTATTCTGAAGCATCGTAGGATTCTTCTGTGTAACCCTGCTGGTCTGTTCGAAAAAAGTTCCTAATGTTATGTTCCCGGGTCACCCTGACCCGGACCGAAAACTCTTCATTTGCAGTGCTTATGTTTGGTCTTTTTGAAAGCTTTTTTCACCTGGAAACATGTTTGAACATTTCTGCACACAATGGAATGAAAATTGAACTGAAAAAATTAATCCTTATTGGTTTATTTTGCACATAAATGTGCCTCCCCCCCCGTTTTTGTGAAAGTTTTTTCAATTTATGGATAGTTTTGCTTGCAAAATCCATTCTATTTTACTAAAGTTGGTGTGGGATTGGTAGCTTGAACATTTCTGCACACAATGATATGAAAATTGAACTGAGAAAATTAATCCTTATTGGTTTATTTTGCTCATAAATGGGCCCCCATGCTTATACTCAAATAGGCTTATACTCGAGTAGGCTTATACTCGAGTATAAAATGATATGGTCTTATATTCAAAAATAAACCAATAAGAATCATTTTTTTTCAGTTCATTTCTATTTTTCTTATGTTTAGGATTGTTCAATTTAGTATATCAAAACTTTTGAGTTTATTGATAATTTTGCCTGCAAAATGCATTCTATTTTACTATTCTATTTTGGTGTGGGATTGGTAGCTTGAACCTTTCTGAACATAATGATATGAAAATTAAACTGAAAAAATGATCCTTATTGGTTTATTTTGCTCATAAATGGGCCCCCATGCTTATACTCAAATAGGCTTATACTCGAGTAGGCTTATACTCGAGTATAAAACAATAAACCAATAAGAGTCATTTTTTTCAGTTCATTTATATTTTTCTTATGTTCAGGATTGTTCAATTTAGTATATCAAACCTTTTGGGGGAAAATTCCTTAGGGATTTGTAGCCTTAAAAAATATAAATTGACACGAAATTCAAAAAGGATGGGGGGAGGGGCTTTTTGATCAAAATAAAAATATAAGTCTCAATTTTTCCAGTTCAATTTTCATATCATTATGTTCATAAATGTTCAAACTAGTTTTCCAGTGGAAAAAGTTTTCAAAAAGACCAAATTCAAGTACCTAAAAAAAATCATTTTGATCCGGGTCTATATGACTCGAACAGAGTAAATGTGACTTTTTTTTTGCCAAGAAAAAAATTTTTCCCCCACCCCCACAAATATTTTTTTGATGATCAGCATTGTTAAATTGAGTAAATGAATGCGTAAGATTTTAAAGAATATTTCGGATTTGGAGCATAAAAAAATAAAAAGTGAAAATTGTTGCAAGCAGCCGGGGGGGGGGGAGGCCTTATTTCTGATGTTAAAAAAACAGTAAGAATCATTTTTTTCAGTTCCTTTATATTTTTCTTATATTCAGAAATGTTCAAGGTACCATTCCCACACCAACTCCAGTAAAATAGACTGCATTTTGCAAGCAAAACTATCCATAAATTGAAAAAACTTTCACAAAAACGGGGGGGGAGGCACATTTATGGGCAAAATAAACCAATAAGGATTAATTTTTTCAGTTCAATTTTCATTCCATTGTGTGAAGAAATGTTCAGACTACTTTCCAAGTGAAAAAAGCTTTCAAAAAGACCAAACATAAGCACTGCAAATGAAGAGTTTTCGGTCCGGGTCAGGGTGACCCGGGAACATAACATTAGGGAGGTTTTTTTTTTCAGCAAGAAAGAAACCTCCCACCCCCCCAAAAAAATTCTCATAGAGAGAACCCCTGAAATGATGAAAAGTCATGAAATTTCAAGTTTCAGATATGCAGGGAAAATTTTTTACAGGGTCTCAAACCTTGATTTCGGGTCTCACAGACCCGAACAGAACAGCAGGGTTAAATATCAACTTGAACCTTCCATAAATGCTGAACATTTTGTCCTGAAGCTAAGATTATCACACACACACACACACACACACACACACACACACACACACAAGCTCTGTGGCAGTTTCCTTTGCAAAACATGATTTGAATTGGTTCATCCTTCTTGAGATTTTTATATTTATTTAGGATATATATTCAACGTTAGCATAAAAACAAAATGATTACATAAGCTAAGGCTCTTACAAAGGAGTTATTGGGAAGTAAAAAATAAAATTATGACTATTATTTTTTTCCAACTTGTACTGAACAGCTGTGATCTGAGGAAGGAAAAGGAGGCTAACCCAATCTAGAGGTTCCAGATTTAGTTTAGGTTTTTATCCCGTGCCTATGATTTATGCTCAGTCTCCTCAATATGAAATCAAATGACAAAGCTACCTCATGGCAGCACTATAAAATCGGAGCAATTTTATTTACTATTTCTGCCCTGGGTCTTATATTCCCTCAAATGGCAGCTCTTCTGTCAATACAAGAACACAGCTATGACCCACAATAAATGAATTTGTCGGAGCGCTTCCTAGAGAGCAGGGGAAAAGAGCTATTAGAGTTTCCCTTTTACTTGGCTTCATTGTGGGTCAGGTTTTGGAAATCTTTCCTGCTGTTTGGGCTCATATCTTTCTAATGCTGTAAGGCAGTGTTTTCCAACCTTGACAACTTGAAGATATCTGGACTTCAACTCCCAGAATTCCCCAACCAGCATTTGCCAAGGTTGGGAAACACTGCTGTAAAGAATGGGTGGCATCCCATTGTCATGTGGGATATCGCAGCTCCCCCACCCCCAGGGAGTGGACTAGCCAATGTGGGTGGACTAGCCAACTAGGGTGGACATAACCAGTGCACCATGAGTTTGACATTTCTGGTGTAAGGGAAAGTAAAGCTGAGGCAAATTCTTAGCACAGTTGCAATGACATCATTTTTCACTTATCAAGTGGTTTGCTTAACAACGAAGCTGGTAGTCCCAGTTGCATATATAGTGGACTTGTTTTGCTTTAGCAGACAATATGAAGTGGGTTGAGGCTGGTCAGTTGATGTTAGTCCCTTCAGCATGAAGAGGAAATGATATTTTGATGAAATTGTTTGGAGTGAGGTTATGATTTTCAATTATTCTTAGTGTAAGGGCCTCATGACTATATTTGATTCTGTAGATGCCTTAATTTCAATCTAATAGCATTTGTAATCCTTTATAACACCATGTAAAAGCTTTGTAACAATAAGATTGTTCGTCAAATCTTTTCCCCCACAAATCAGTAGATCAGTTATAACTTAATGATAGTACTGACATTTGTAATGATCAAGCCTGGCACATTATTTTGAACAGCTCCCAATGCTTATTCATTTCTCATTGCACTTTCTTCTCTCCATGTAAAATGAAACTAGGCATAGGTATCCAGATATCAGCAAAGTTGGAGCTAAAATCATCAGCTTTTATGAAACTATATATATATTTACAACAGCACGAAGCTTGAAACTTCAGCCTGATGATGGTGAATGTGATTTCACCGAAACGTCGCATAGACACTCAAAATATTACACTGGGCAAAACCCGAACTTAGAACAATCTACATATATATATAACTATATATATAACTATATATATAACTATATATAACTATAACTATAACTATAACTATAACTATAACTATAACTATAACTAAACTATAACTATAACTATAACTATAACTATAACTATAACTATATATATATATATATATATATATATATATATATATATATATATATATAGAGAGAGAGAGAGAGAGAGAGAGAGAGATTGTTCTGAGTTCGGGTTTTGCCCTGTGTAATATTTTGCATGTCTATGCGACGTTTCGGTGAAATCACATTCACCATCATCAGGCTGAAGTTTCAAGCTTCGTGCTGTTGTAAAATGGAATGTTTGCAACTGTCATTTCTTCCTAGTATATAGTGTGGGGGTGGAGATTTGGTTTGAATGTAGCAAATAGATTGGGTGATTATGTTTTAGTGATCTGATTGGTTGGTGGAATCATAATTATTAGAAGGATTGACATGGTGATTTTTATGAAGTGTTTTTTTGTTTAAGGCTGGTTTCCAAATCTCTGGTAGGCGGGACGTGTCATCTCTTTTATTTATGCAAAGGGGGCTCCTCTCAATCTCTATGGCTTCCAAGGCAATTCTTCTATATAAATTCTCTGTTTTGTGAAGTAATTTAGTTTTTTCAAAGTCAATTTCGTGCCCTGTTTTTTTAATGTGCTGGACAAGGGAGGAAGTCTTTTCTTCTTTTTTAATTGCATTTTTATGTTCTGCAATGCGTGCACTTACTCTTCGATTGGTTTGTCCAATGTATGTGGCTGCACATGTTTTGCAAGGAATTTCATAGATTCCTTGGTATTCCAATTGGATTTTATCTTTTGGGCTCCTTAGGATATTAGATATTTTTTGGTTAGTGCAAAATGAAGTTTTGATGTTATGTTTGTGCAGAATTTTACTAATTTTGTCTGTGGTGCCCTTGATGTAAGGGAGGATGGTGGTACCATTGTCCTGTCCTTGATCTTGTTTTTTGGGGAGTGTCTCTTTTTTTATTAGGTTTGTGATTGTTTTCCCTTCGAATCCATTAGAAATTAATACATCTTTGAGTTTGTTCAATTCAGTTTTTAAGTGCTCATGGTCAGCTAGGCGTTTGGTTCTGGTGATGAGAGTTTTGGCCACTGAGGTGATTTGTGCGGGGTGGTGGTGTGAGTGTGCATTTAGGTAACGGTTGGTATGGGTTTTCTTTTGGTAGATAGTGTGTCCTAGGCTGCCATTGGGTTTTTTATAGACCAGTACATCTAGAAAGGGAAGTTGATCATTGATTTCTGTTTCCATAGTAAACTGTATTTTGGGGTGTAGGCTATTGAGATGTGTGAGGAAATTGTCTAGTTTTTCCTTACCATGTGGCCAAATTACAAAGGTATCATCAACATATCTCAGCCAAAGTTTAGGTTTGTATTTGGATTGCTCTAATGCATTATTTTCGAAATATTCCATGTAGAGGTTGGCGATGACAGGTGAGAGGGGTGATCCCATGGGGGCTCCCTCTATCTGTTTATATCTTTGTTCGTTATAGAGGAAGTATGTATTAGTCAGGCAGTGGTTGGTAAGGTCTAGGATATATTTGGGGGGCTTGTGTTTGTCCTGGATAGCTGTCAAGGTTTCTTTAATAGGTATTTGTGTGAAAAGGGACACGACATCAAAACTCACAAGTAAGCCGATAAAGGAAACTCCACAATAGTGATGAATACATCAGACTACAAAGAAAAAATGACAACCCTACTACAAAACCCGGCCTACAAACTCCTAAGCACAGATCCTACCACCTACCTAGAAAAAACCACCAAATCCAAAATCAAGGCCTCTCTTTATTTGTATAAAGTGGAATGAATTTTGAACATATGAGGTAATAGTTTCTGTATATGGTTGAAGGTATTTGGCTAAAAATTTGGCAAGGTTTTGTAGAGGGGAGCCTATAGAACTGACTATTGGCCTGAGAGGTATTCCTTCCTTGTGTATTTTTGGAAGGCCATGGAGTTTTGGACATATGGAAGATTTTTCTCTGGGGATGATTTTTTGCTGGATTTCTTCACTGATGGGAGAGGCCTTGATTTTGGATTTGGTGGTTTTTTCTAGGTAGGTGGTCTGCCTAGTCCTAGTCTGCCATTGGGTTTTTTATAGACCAGTACATCTAGAAAGGGAAGTTGATCATTGATTTCTGTTTCCATAGTAAACTGTATTTTGGGGTGTAGGCTGTTGAGATGTGTGAGGAAATTGTCTAGTTTTTCTTTACCATATATATATATGTCACATGTTTAAGCTGAATTTGAAAATTAAGGGAGACTAGGATAGATCTATTTCGGCCTTATTTTGGCCTCATCAGCTAGCCATACCCACTGGGACTTGAACTTATATATTTTATTTTATTTTATTTTATTTTATTTTATTTTATTTTATTTTATTTTATTTTATTTTATTTTATTTTATTTTATTTTATTTTATTTTATTTTATTTTATTTTATTTTATTTTATTTTATTTTATTTTATTTTATTTTATTTTATTTTATTTTATTTTATTTTATTTTATTTTATTTTATTTTATTTTATTTTATTTTATTTTATTTTATTTTATTTTATTTTATTTTATTTTATTTTATTTTATTTTATTTTATTTTATTTTATTTTATTTTATTTTATTTTATTTTATTTTATTTTATTTTATTTTATTTTATTTTATTTTATTTTATTTTATTTTATTTTATTTTATTTTATTTTATTTTATTTTATTTTATTTTATTTTATTTTATTTTATTTTATTTTATTTTATTTTATTTTATTTTATTTTATTTTATTTTATTTTATTTTATTTTATTTTATTTTATTTTATTTTATTTTATTTTATTTTATTTTATTTTATTTTATTTTATTTTATTTTATTTTATTTTATTTTATTTTATTTTATTTTATTTTATTTTATTTTATTTTATTTTATTTTATTTTATTTTATTTTATTTATTTTATTTTATTTTATTATTTTATTTTATTTTATTGAGAAAATAAAAAAAAAATATACCCAACATTTATGTTAATTGAGCCCAAAATTTATGTTGCTAAGTGAGAAATTTGTTAAGTGAGTTTTGCCCTATTTTATGACTTTTCTTGCCACATTTGTTAAGTGAACCACTGCAGTTGTTAAGTTAGAAACACAGTTGTTAGGTGAAGCAAGCTTCTCAAATGACTTTGCTTGTCAGAAGGTTGCAAAAGGGGACCAGGTGACCTTGGGGCAGAAACAATGTTTATATATATGAAACAGTTGACAAGTATCTTAATTTTGATTATGTGACCATGGGGATGCTGCAACATCCTTCAGTGTGAAAAATGGTCTTAAGTCACTTTTTTAATGTTGTTGTTAACTTTAAACGGTCACTAAAATGGAATGTTGTAAGTCGAGGACTACCTGCCCAGTAATCAAAGTTGGTTTAATTTAAGCAATCAGTTTACATTGGGTGTTTAAACTAATTTCAGTACTGAACCATTAAGTAATTTAACTACAAAGTAAAATTTTGAAATGAACCTTGCAGCAGGATGAAGATTCAGTGAAAATAATAGCTTGAAAACAATTTTATAGTAGATTAAAAAAAACACCCATGGCAAAGCAGTTCTATGATAGTGATGAACAAAAAGCAAAATGATTAGACTGCTGTCTTTCTTCGGGAAGGCAGCAGAGTCACAACGGGAGATGGAAAAACATGATTCATTGAATTGGTTGGAGGAAGGCTGCCTCAGGCACTCTTACTTTCCACTGCATGCTGTGTGTATATGTGTGTTGAGACAGAGAAAGCTTGTGTGTAAGTGTAGAAAGAATGGCCCATGCCAATGCAAATCCAGGATGCACAAGGGGTGTGTTCTTTTTACAAAAGTATATGATAAGTAGTATATGATAATGAGATATGAGTACGGGGAGAGAGAGAGAAAGGGAGAATTCTCAAAGTTTTGAAGAATGGTATGCCATTCTAGGTGCATACTGGTAGTCCTTGACTTATGGCAACCTTTGGGACCAGAACGTCTGTTGCTAAGCAATGCTGTTATTAAATAAGTCACTTCCAATTTTACAATCTTTTTTGTTGTGACTATTAAGTGGATCACTGTGTTTTTAAAATGAATCATGCAGATTGTTAAGTAAATCTAGGTTTCCTCATTGACTTTGCTTGTTGGAAGCTACCTTGGAAGATCAGAAATGACAATAATGTGACCCCAGGTTGCTGTTGTTATCATAAATATGTATTAGTTGTCAACCACCAAAGCTTGATTATATGACCATAGAGATACTGTAATGACCCTAAGTTCCAGAACAAGTTGTAATTTTTTTCAATGTCATTGTAACATTAAATGGTTTTTAAACAAATGATTTTGTAAGTTGAGGATCAGTGCATACATTCCCACTAGTGTACTTGCTGTTGAACAAATTTTAATCTTTGTTCTTGACCTGATTATGATGAAACCAAGATGTTGGTACTTTTTATATACTCAATCCTGCCTCTCAACCCAACTGATTTTAAAACTTGATGCTAGCTTGATGTTTAGGACATTTTATTTTTGCAATGAAGCAATATTACAGCAGGAATGTTCAACAGTCATGTGGGATCCAAACTATGATGCAAAACATACTGAAATAATATTATGATCAAACCAGAATCATCCTACTAGGTTTTATGGACAAGCAATTAAAAAAGAAATATGGGAAACTAGTATTGTTTATGGTAACTGTGGCAAGACTATTGTACGCAAAAACTTGGAAAAGCAATGAAATACTTGCAGTGGAAGGTTAGATTATAAAATTAACTGAATTTACAGAAGTGGTGACCAGGCTGATTAATGAAAAAAACAATGGATTTTTAAACAAATTGGGAACCTCACAAGGTTGTTGCTGTGTGGAAAATAGGAGGAAAGCTACTTGAATAGAAAAAAGAGTAGGAGATATAATTGTACATTTTTTTCTTTACTTTCTTTTCATTTCATTTCTTTTTCTCTATTTTTGGGGAACTCTTTGTGAGTGACTACAATGGGCTTAAGTTGCATAACTCACCGCAACTCTTTTTCTATTCTCTGTATGTGTCCATTGATTTTTTTTAAAGGAATAATTTTTATTTAGTCCTTTATGTCTGATGATTCACCCAAACTCTAGATATATGATTTTGCAGATATTTGTATGCAGTAAAATGTTGATATGTAAAGTTTTCTGCATGGGACATCCTTTTATTTATTTATTTTTGCCTTCCTATCATTTTTCTGCAAGTGAAACTTCTGCTTTTTTTCAGATAAATCAAGTGCTGACCCATTGATTGGGACATTATTGAACAAGCCTTAGTGAATTTGGCTGAGGGAAAAGGCCTGGCTCAAAGTCACCCACTTAGCTTTTATGCCTAAGGCAGGAATTGAACTCACAGTGTCCTGGCTTCGAAACTGCTTCCTTAACCACTCGATTAAACTGGCTCTCCATTGAGACATCCATGAGGATTGAACACAAGGACTCAAGGAATCATAAGGACTTTAAATTGAGGAATAGTTGTGATTTTTCATCCTCTTACATGAGAACGTAAGATCCTAGATTCAGTAATTCATTAAGATTTAACCGTAGACTGTCCACAGTTGACCCCATTCCATTCTTAAGAGGTCTGTATGGGGCATGCATAAGTGCACCATTGTGCCTACCATCCCTGTCTTACTTTCCTATTGTCCAAATTTACCTGTACCTACTATTAGCTGTACCTGCTAATAAAATAAAAATAGATAGCTGGATAGTCTCAAAACTGTCTGTGGGATCCTTTCCACCCAAAGAAATGGGTTATCTTTTGGCAACTCAATATTATGCAATTCCATTTAAAGAATATAATGAATGAAGGTGAATATACGTGTCCCAAAATAATGTTGCAGGATGCAATCTGGGTTGGTCACTGGAACCAGAGGTTTTGTTTTATAAGCTTTCAGACTTGCACTGGAGCTCATCTCCAGGGAACTTCTGTCTATCTAGAGCAGAGGTCTTCAAACTTGGGAACTTTAAAACTCATGGATTTCAACAGCTATGCTGGCTGGAGAATTCTTGGAGTTGAAGTCCACAAGTCTTAAAGTTGACATGTTTGGTGACATCTGATCTGGAAGGTAGAGGATGGAGAGAAGTTCCCTGAAGATGGGTTCCAGTATGAGCCTGAAATATCAGAAGACAAAACATTTGGTACTAATGGCTGACCCAGATTCTATCCTTCAACGAAAATAGTGTAGTTTTAGTAGTCACTATTCTATGGAAAGGCTTGCATAACATTACAGTTTGTAATGTAAAGCTGGAGTTGGCTTGAATACATGCCAGTGGTGAGCTTTGAATGATATAACCCACACAATGTTCTTCACTGAGACAAGGAGATGATATAATTTGCCATAACAGGACACTTCAAGTAACCTTGAAATCTGCTTGCTGTTTTTGGCTTCTCCCATAAGTAGTTAGAAGCAGTGAGATGAGTAGCTTCTTTAGATATTGAACTGTAGCATCTATTCTATTGCAATTCTATAGTGCCACATTGTGATGATGTTATCCTGGTTTTATCCTAATTCAATATTTTATTTCCTCTATTATTGTCTACACACTTTACATGTATTTGTTGATGCTATATTTAAACTTATATTTATGCTTGTATGTATATATTGTGGTTAATGTTGCATAACTGTAGTTGCATTGCCTCTGTAAAGATCACATGCTAAATAATAAATAACTTCTCCAGCCCAGCTTCCTCTAATACTTGCAACAGCATCTTGAGGTTCCTGAGTTCACTCCTGAGTACAAGCCAGAGGACATTGATGAGCAAGGTAGAAATGAGCCGGGGTGGCGCAGCAGGTAGAGTGCTATACTGCAGGCCACTGAAGCTGACTTGTAGGTCTGAAGGTCAGCAGTTCAAATCTCATCACCGGCTCAAGGTTGACTCAGCCTTCCATCCTTCCGAGGTGGGTAAAATGAGGACCCGGATTGTGGGGGCAATAGCCTAGCTCTGTTAAAAAAGTGCTATTGCTAACATGTTGTAAGCTGCCCTGAGTCTAAGGAGAAGGGCGGCATAAAAATCAAATAAATAAATAAATAAATGAATGAATGAATGAATGAATGAATGAATGAACGAACGAACAAACAAACAAACAAACAAACAAACAAATAAATAAATAAATAAATAAATAATAATAAATAATAAACAAACAAACAAACAAACAATGGATGAATCAATCAATCAATCAATCAATAAAATGGGTACAAATCAGAAGATATCGAAGAGCAGAAGAAATGAAGCAACGTGATTACTTTGCTTATCTGTTCGAATCAGAACAGGACTTCCTTCTCATTGAAAAAAAAAATCTATGGACTCACATTCCAATGCAAGTTGGTCGGTTAAAACCCATAGTTTTAAAACCACTTAGTAAATTTGAGGCACAGGCATCCAATGTATTCAGGTAGCTAAACAAAGGCTTTTTGCCGCTAACTGATTTGAAGAGAGACTATATTTCCATCTAGTGAGTCAGACAGTTGGTCTGTCTAGCCCCATCTTGTCTTCTCTATCTGTTAGCAGCTTTTCAAGGTTCCACAGGAATATTTCTAGCCTACTTAGAAAAGCTGGGAACTGAACTGAGACCTTTTTCATGTAAAGCATCTGTTGTAGCACTGAGTTACAGCTCTTCCTCAAAGAAAGAGCCATCTGTGCCATTAGAGAAGACATTGAAATGAAGCATTTTTTTTAATAAAAAGGAATAATTGGTTAATAAGCCAAGCTTTATTGACAATTTAATCGATGCCAAAGCAAAGGTTCATCTATAGATATGTCATCAGGAACTCATTGATAGGGCACATGGGGATCCAAATTTTTGGATGCAAAATTAATAAGTAATACTTTGAAGCAAAATATGTTAAAATAGTAAAGATAATGCATAATTTAATAAAGCATGTTTCTGTCTAAATTTGTGAGGAGGAAAAAAAAACATTTTTCTTAGAACATCTCTAACCAGTCCCTTATGAAGAGAACATATAGGTTTTGATGGACAAACTTTCTTTTAAAAATGAGATTAATAAAAATAGTTAAATAAAACAAATTTTAACTTACATTGTTTAAATTACTAACTGCAGCAGACAGGGACAATGATAGCTGGTGGGGTTTTTTTTAAGGAACAGCTGTCATCATTCTTTCAGAAAACAGTTTCAAAAGTATTCTTGATGTTTTCAAAAAAAAGAAAGAAATAAAGAAAGAGTAACATTTACCCTTTATCTAGAATTGTATTTGCCTTATTAGATTTAACATTATTTCAGGAAAAAAAACATTTAAAACATAATAATGTGTTCTGTCTGGGTCACTCTGGAAGCCAATACCAACCCAAAAAGAGAAGCCAGACACACTGGTAAAAGGCAAAGGCAGTTTTATAAAATTCAAGAAAAACACAGGTAACAGAAAATGTCCTTACAAACAGGAAAATGCTGTATGTTCAGATATATCCACGAAGGCAAAAGTCCATGCAGCAATACAGAATTCTTGCTGCCAAGCCGAGGCTGTAGATAGCAGACCTACACCTCCCACAGGTCTTCCAAAGCTGCTGGGCCAAAAGCCAGGAACAGAGACGCCGAGAAACAAGACAGGATAACGCCACTCCAAACTGATAACACTCCACATGGCTTCAAGGGCTTGCCTGCCTTTTAAACCCTGCTAAGGAGGACCACGCCCAAACCCAGCTGTTCCTAATTCAGTGCTGATAATACTTCTTTAATTGCTCCTTTCTTTGATCTGACCGTCTCTGTCGCATGTCAATGACGGTTTGAGCTTCATCACCTAATGACTCCAAACTACTGGCTGGGGAGAGCCCCCCCCCCCCGGGGCTCTCATGCTGTTCTCCTTCATCCCATTCCTGCTTTTCCTTTCCCCCGTCCAACTGTTCAGCCCCCTCCTCTTCGCTGTCGTCCTCCTCCGGGCATGGAGCCAGCAGAGACACAACCGGTCCCTGAGCAGCCTCAGGCTGAACCACAACACAATGTATGTTAAATAATTCCACAACTGGATCCTTTGGATCTATTGGTGTTCTCTAAGATTTTTTTTTTAAAAAAAATTCTTTATTGAATTTTCACAAATAGTTCAACTCACAATTTATTCCGTTTTACAGATCATAAACCATCTTTGTTAGTATTTTTAGTACATTTGTTTTACCTATTACACTCCGTTGTATACATTAAACATTATACATTTATTTTCTAATATTTATTACATTCACTAAATGGTAAATAAAAATATTTACAAGGTAATTGTGGTTTGTTTCAATTGTACTGTTGCTTCATAGTGTATTATTTCTATATTCTCTTTTGAACCCATTCATGCCATTTTTTGTTTTGATTCCATGATTTTGTTTCCCTTGATTGAATTAGTAATTTCGTTCCTTTCCACACATGTATATATTTTATCTATAATTAAATTTTCCGTTGGGGTCTGATTGTTCTTCCAAAATTGTGTTGTTCTCTAAGATTTTACATTGTAAGATCTCACATTTACGTAATCATAAATACGGTACAAAATAGACCAATAAAAGAGCATACATTAGGAAAAGTAATTTACTTTCATAATGGGAAAGTTTATTTATTAGTTTTCTTTTAAAAATCTATCCTTTAAAACTTTACAAGTAATCAAACAGCAAATATACCTAATAGTTTCCCCTCCTCCTGCTACCCCAGAACAACCCTGGATTGAGAGAGAGTGACTGGCTCAAAGTCACCTATCAGGCTTTCAGCCTAAGGCAGGACTAGAACATATTATTTCTGGTTTCTGTTCTGGACCTGGACAACTTGTAATTTTCAAAACAACTTTATTTATTTATTTTTCCTTCTACATTGGAATTCATCATATACGGCTTCGGCATGCAAAATGCATTCCAAGACTAAAACTATGAAGTTATAACTCTTTCTAAAAGAACAGGCTGTCTACTTCAAAACATCTTCTTATCTCTGTGCCAGGTTCACACTATTAAAAACAGTTTTATCATGCAATATAAAACTCATTTCTATGGAGAAACGGCAAACGCATCCATCTTGTTTATAGCACTTTGAAGAAAAGCATTCATCTCTTCCAGTCAGTTCCGGATGTGATGTAATTAATTAATTAATTCACACACTCTGAATAGCATATTAAAACATCTTCCTCCCAAGTTCATCTTTTCTTTTCTCTGCCCTTCTGAACTTTGCACTTAATCAAGGACACCCTTCTATACCCCCGTTATCTGAAGAAGTATTACTATGCATACTTTCCTTGGATGGCTGTTCTATTTCATTTTCATCATCACTAGCCTCCTCCACATCTCTTAAATCAGAGTAATTATCAGCTTCTACACCTGACAATTCCAAAGGCTGACATGGAACACTCACAACAGTTTCTAGCCTTTCCCAGCCATGCTCTTATTTGGAGGAAAGAAGAGAAAAGGTTATATGAGATCACTGCTGACATTTGAGTATAATTACTTTATTTAGGCAAATATGGTAATACATAAGGAATTTGTCTCTGATGTAGAACTCTCCATGTACATGGCAAGCAACAAAATAATAACATAATAATAATATCAATAAGAGAAGGAAGTGTAATGCATGGTACTATAATCATACTATATGGTAAAATATACATAAACATTAGCCAACACTTTGATAATTAGGTCTTCAGCAGAGTAATGGCTGACAGGTTTTTGTTTTAAAAAAAAACAAATTGTCCCTGGGTCTAGTTGTTTTGGCCTGCAATGTTCTGCAGCACCATCCAGATTACCATTCTTGTTATCATTCTTGTTACCATTCTTCCATGAAGCATACTCTGATAGATCATGGTTTGTTCTGGGAATGAAGAAATTCAGCAATATATTTAAAGATTGGCAGCAGTTTTTCAGACGAAGTGGAAAAGCTTTTCAGTAGAAGCCTGCCTTCGTGTGAGATCAGTAGATTTAAGTCCCATGTATGGACTTATTTCTCAACAAATATGGCTCCACAAGTTAATTTCCTTAATATCTTAAAAAAGATAAAAACAGCCTAGCCATGATCTTTAAGAGATTGGTTGTTGAAGATCAGACAGTGAAAGTCAAGATCAAATTATACTTTGCATTGAATGTATAACAAGGAGCTCCCTTTGTGATGAGGTCAAGTATCAGTTTACTCATGTGAATTTCTGAATCTCCTTAGCAGATTTGAATATGAATTTTAATAGCCAGCCAATTTGGTAACAGCTGCTAACAAGGCTAAAGAGGATCAAAAGAAAGGTGAAAATTAGGTTTTTATTAAGCATTTAATAAGGAGTGGGAAGTCCTGGGAAGAAGGTTGGATATAAGATTGCTGAGGGAAGTGGTTTGGGTAATGCTCTCTTCTGGCATCAGCATACTAACAACTCTCTTTGGCCTTTCCAAGATTCTGCCTGGAGCTGCTGAAGCCATTCAGTTTGAAGTTAACCTGTAAGGTGGAATCTTAGTTAGACTCAGCAAATTAAGTTCTCTGATTAAGAGAGACTGAAGATGTTTTCTACAAAAAGATCCTAAAGCTTTGTGTTAGATAGGATGAATGGAAGAGACAGACAGAAGTGGCTTCAAAACAACTATTTATTTGGCAACTATTTATAATTCAGCAAAGGGTGTTTCTGACAGCCAGCCCTTTTGCAGCAGAGGCGGAGTAACGACACGGACACAAAGAGCTGGATTTAAAATGGGTCATTTTTATTAATTAAATTTGCATTTTTTATTAATTAAATTTGCATAATTTATTCATCAAATTAGCATAAATTTAACTATAACCCTAAACAAGGACCTGCAGGGTCAAACAATTACTTCCGGGGCGGAAAATGACGTCAGAAAAACTTCCGAGGCAACTTATGGGCGTAGCTCCATGCTGACCCAGGTGAAGGGCCCTGCCCTCACCTGGGTCTCTGCCATGTACCTGCATGTGGGAGGTCTCGCCGTCTAACCCCTACAAGGGGAAAGAAATGGGCGGGACCCAAAGACAGTTTTCCCCCAATTGCTCAGGTCGGCTAGCCACCATGAGCCTTTGGAGAGAACCTGTCAATCATCCCCAAAGATGCCCAATAGAGAACACGCAGTTGCTAAACATCACCCAGTTTTCCGCCCCTAACCTGCCTACCCAAATGACCAAAGGTAAGCCAATTAGCCTAAGCAGGGTGCGAAGCACCCCCTAACCGCATGTCCATCACCACAGTGTGGAATAGGCAAAAAAACGGTCACAGAAAATACTGAGACCGCCAAAAATTCCTATTCGGCCCCCTAAGGGCGACCCACAGTGGCACACTGAAAGATAGAGAGGGCAGGTGGGTGTTCGCTCTGTCGTCGTGGGGCAAAAAGGAGGCCCCAAGCCTGCACAGCCCTCTTTACAGGGCTGGCAGGCTCCGCCCCCGACGACGTCATCAGCCATGGCCGATGCACCAGCAAATGGTCGAGATCTCGTGAAATCTCGCGAGATCTCAGCCCACAAGATGGCGGCTATGCAAAACGGGCCGGGAAGTGAAGCACCGGCCAGGTATTATGGGAAGCCACCAGGCAGTCCAGCCAATCAGCAATAAGTCTTTTCCCTCCAGAATGGAGGACCTGACTGAAGCCTATGTGCTTTACTCTGAAAATGTAACACCCTTCCCATCTTAGTTGGGCTAACCCAGTGTGACATAGTCACATAGATAGGCAGGGGATTTAGTTGGTCTTTAAGACTTATGGAGCTTAGTCAGAGCTGGGTGAGTAGTCAGGTTGGATGAGCTTTTATTGTTCACATCCTCAACCAATGGAAGTTCCTGGATTTCAGCCCAGAGTGTGGCTGGAGCTTTGAGAACCAGTTTGCTTGGAGCTCAACCTCTAGCATGAATGTCACTAGGTAAGTCTGGGCTTAGTTGGCTTGAGTTGCCTCTATTAGGAGTGAGTGATTGGTCCTATTGGTTAGGTGTTGGCTCTGAAATTAGTTTTGGTAGCCTAGTGGCTGAGCTGTCCCTGAAGTTGGTCAACATGCCGCCTGCAGCTTCTACTGTCCTTGATCTTTACTTGGTAAGAGTGAGGGCTGGTGATCTCTGTGACTATAGCAATAAATCCCAGAGAGGTAAAGTAATCCCTCACTACTTCGCGATTCATCTTTCATGGATTCGCTATTTCACGGGATTTTTCAAACGTTTTTTTCAAAGGGAAAAGAATGCTGGGGCAGGGATGGGGGAACACCAGGGCAGGGGAGGGGGAAACTGGTCTCCTTTAGCCTGCGTGGGAAGAAGAAGCTGTTCTCTATCAGCAGCCAGCAGCGGTGGGTTTTAACAATACAATACAGGGAGGGTTTAAAGTTCAAATACTCATTAAATACATTAAAAATATATTTCCTCTACTTTGCAGAAAATCATTTTTCACAGGTGGTCTTGGAACGCATCCCCTGCAAAAAACCGAGGGATCACTGTACTTGATTCCCTATCCCCATGATGCCAAGCCTATGGCATGCATGCCACAGGTGCCATACGGAACCATATCACAGGGCACATGAGACTTTGCCATTTTTCAGCTCCAGCAAGCATGCATACATTGGCCAGCTGACTTTTGGTCTTGGGAAAGGCCATTTTGTCCTCCGGATGCTTCCCTGAAGCCCCAGAGGCAAAAAAAATCCTCCAACAGATGAACTGGAAGTTCAGAAAAATGCACTTCTGATTTGCCATTGTGCTGTTTTTTGTACTCCAGAGGATTCAGGAAGCTTCCCTGAACCCTCCAGAGTACAAAAAACAGCACAATGGCAAACCGGAAGTGTATTTTCTTGAACTTCCAATTTATTTTTATTTGTTTATTTTTCAAATTAATAGGCCGCCCCTCTCCTGATGGACTTAGGGCAGTTTGTCCTTTTGGAGACATTTTTAACCTACCAGGCATCAGAAAGGCCTGTGCACATGCACGGGAGGGCAGCCTAGGGCAAGTGTGCATGTGCATATGGGGGGACCATGCTGGCATACCCACATACATCCCTTTTGATGCACGAACCAACAAAGGTTCACATCACTGTCCTATGCTAAAGTGTTGGAGCTGACTATGGGAGTTGACTGGATTTATTTATGTATTTATTTATTATTTAGATTTGTATGCCGCCCCTCTCCACAGACTCGGGGCGGCTCACAACAAAGTGAAAACAATTTACAACAAATCTAAATTACTGTTTAAAAATATTTAAAAGACCCCATTTTCTAAACACACATACATACAAACATACCATTCATAAATTGTATATGCCCGGGGGAGATGTCTCAGTTCCCCCATGCCTGACGACAAAGGTGGGTCTTAAGGAGCTTACGATCCTCAGCAGAGTAGTTAGGGTGTAGCTGATCTAGGTGGAATCATAGTTGGTGACCCATTAGAGGTTTGGAAGGACTTCTACCAGTGGTGGTGCTAGGAGTGATATGCTGCACTAATAAAAAATTATCAATTTACATTTGCCAATCACCTAAAAAGGCTTTTTTTTGCTTATCTCACTATTCACTAGTCTCTCTACTTGACCATTGTTGGTGGTATAGAATAGTGAGCAAAGAGTGTGTTTCATTCTCTGTTCTGCTACATAGATTTCAAATTGTAAGGCTGTGAATTTGGACTCATTCTCTGAAACCAAGACATCCAAGTCCCCATAGCACCTTGATGACTGCCTCTGCCAGGATAGTAGTCATGCAGGCTATCTCTAACCACTTTGAGTACGTGTCCATGACTATTAGGAAAGTTTGCTCTGAGCAGGGCCAGTGAAGTCAATGTGCACCCTGTCCCAGGTTCATTCAGTATTGTCCAAGTCCATGTTAGACATAGCTTCTAGCCAAGGCTTTTATCTGGACAATCCCTGGAGGGCCTACATGCAATGTTTCCAGTACTGCAACACACAGAGAAGGCAAAGTCTGTCCAGGATGGTGGATTAGCTGACAGCTATAGGCAGCCAGGAAAATAGCCCACCTAGTCACCCTGGGTGATAGGGAGGCAGGTGTGGGGCAGTTGCCTCCGATTAGTCCCAAAAGTGGGTTGTAGTCAGCAATAAAGTCAAATTGCTGCCCATACAAATAGTTGTGAAAGTGCTTGACTCCAGCCACCTATCCAGTTTGACCGGGATCACTAGTGTGCATCGTCACCAACATGCAGCCCTTTTATAGGGAGCTTCCAAACAGTCTAGCCAATCATCAGTCATTATTTCCCATCCAGAATGGAGGACCTGACTGAAGCTTATGTGAATGAGAGTGTAACACCTTGTGCATCCATTGTTTGTTTCGCCTTTCATTATTGCTACTCACCTTTCACATTTCTGTCTGTTAGTTAGATGACTAAAAGCTTCAAGGAACTGGCTGAATTTCTACACAAACTTTGATCCTGATGTTTTTAGTGCATACAAAGTAGTTAAAAACGAATTGCAATAGTGCTACTCTCTGGATTGCTTTATGAGAATTTTGGTACTTACAAGCTTCTCCCCAACTTTCATTTTAGATACTTTAATGAAAACCACTCTTCCTTTTCAAAATTGCTTCTCATGGTATTTACAAAAGAGAAAGGCATTGAGGAGGAGATGACTAAGCCACCCCTCTAATCCAAACTTGGCTTATTTTTAAAAAATTAGAGGATATAAAAATAAGAAAATCTCACATAATTAATATTATGGCTAGTTTAATCATACAGGAAGCCCTATTCCTTAGTATCTGCAGCAGTAAGTTATCTATTGCATGAATGAAAGGATTATGAAAAATGGAAATCAACTAAATAGCGGTTGATTTTCTAAATTTTGTTATACTGAATTTCTTATTTTTTCAAATGTAAGTTCTCTACGAATACTTTTCTTATCCGGAGAAAGTTTGTTTGAATAGAAGGGGCCACTGTGTATGTACTTTCAGGACTTGCATTTTGAGTTCTTGTACTTTTTTGGTAAAGTGGGGGTGGGGGGTTGGTCATTTTTTAAGGACACATTTCTTTCTAAAGCATCTTTCTCCATCATATTATCCTGATGCTAATTGGAATCTTAGGCATTGTGTTCAAATACAACTAAAAGTTGGAACTGACCAAACAAAAAATATTAGCGGGTGAAATGCTATTGAACAGTTCTTGAGCGCAAGTACTTTTCTGGGAAGAATTGAATCTAGGCTTAGCTATGCCCTTTCAAGAAGGCCAAACAAATTTCCAGCTGGTAAAGTATGACTATTCCTAACTTCTCTAATGGAAGGAAGAAATGGAATTTCAAACACAGAAACTGTCACTAAATGTCAGGAAAAAACTGCTTACCTTATTTCAGATCTCACTCCATGTCACTGAAATGATAGCAATTTCTGTCAAACCTGGAAGTGAAGTGCCTCTCTTATTGTGTTAGCACTGATATCTACCCACTAGGAAAGCAATTATATTCAAGCAACCCTTCAAAGCATCATATAACTGTAAGGAGCAATGCATAAGCCTTTGACCAAACATTTTCTAATATAACTGTAATACAATTGTAATCAGAGGGAATATCATACTTTATAATAGAGAAGCTATTGTTCACAGCTTGCCAACTTTGCTCAAGAAAGTTCTTTGACATAAGAAATTACTTTAGACTACTTTAGAACATCATTTCCTAAGAATTGAAATGGAGGGGACTAATCTCCATTTAAAAAAAAGGAGATCCACACCTCCATGGTAGAATGAGTAATCTCCATAGAAACTGGATGAATTACATACACACCATCATATGCTCATTATTACTGTTTATTCTGATACTAAACATCAGCAGTGAAAAGGCAACAGAATGGATGTATTTATTACAAGCATAGCATACTGGCATCCAGATGTTATCAGGACTCTTAACATGTACATAATCTCAAATAGATTATGAAATAGATTGAATATAATCAAATAGATCAACTTTGGAATCCAAAGTAGAAAAAGATAGAACCATTCATGTCATTTTTTTTTTTATATGCCCATATACCTACTATCCTCAATTATAACAATAACCCTTTTGTCGCACTGTCATTTTCATTCTTTTTCTCTATCCTCCATTTTCTCCTTCCTTTTTTTCTTCTTGGTAACATTGGACAGTATTTGAATTGCATGGGTTTTTTTGTAGGATATTATTTTTTGTCCAATTTTTCCATTCTTAAATTCATTTTGTGCAGCCATCTTTGTTTCCACCCCTCCCCCAACCTGGGGGTTATTTAATTATTCTAATACTTAAGTTAGGTATTCTCTACACATACCTCCCAGGATAGGTTTCATTATTTTTATCATTATTTTTGAAAAGTAATCAATTTACGAGCAACTGTTCCCCCAATATATTGTAATTATTTTTGTGTCCATGTATCCTACTGTACACATTTTAATGCATCCATTTTTAGTTAAGAACAGCATCATAAAATTTCAAAACTGTCAATTTTGGGGCTGCAAATCCTTAAACTTTGCAAATAGATTTGTGAAGTGCAAGTTGTAAATTGTAAATGTTCACTGAAATATAAATCGAAGGAACTCATCACCCAATTCTATGCTTAGGAGATAAGAATAGGGGAAGTTCTATTGCCTCTTCAGCAGTAAGTTCTGTCCTATTAACCATAGCTGGGGTATCAGTTCAACTTTTAAAGCCTCTCTTGGGTCCAACTGTAGATTTTGAGAAACCTGATTACTGTAAAGGGATGTAGTTGGGGAGAGAATCCAGTGCTACCAAGTCTTAATCAGTAGCAATGGAGGTTTTACTAACGCCTATAAAAAGTTCTCTAAAGTCTAATTACTATGCAAAGCTCTTGTGGAGTGGGAGATAATTACAATACCCTAAAGACAACCTCCCTTTCTCGAAAGAGACCACCCTAGAACAAATATACCTTCTATTAACTTATACCAACACTGAAGTTTCATGGCTGTTTAATATGTAGTTCCAAAAGGTAGCTACAGGGTAGAAGATAAAGTTCTATATGTGGCAGTTGATTCAAGTAATGGATATTCCTCCTATTTTGTACATGATGGTTCTGAACTGTCTGGGGTGGCAGAGGGTCGGAATATCCCTGTGTTGCTGGGGAGAGGCAGATATGGTGGGGGCCACAGAGCTAGCCGTTCCAGGGGAACGAGGGACCGTTGCTTAATAACGGTCCCTTGTTCTGGCTCTGTGAGCCCAATCTTGGGTACTGGTGATGAGTGTAACTCTGGCCCTAGACTCAGGTTGCTGCTGCTTAACGCCAGGTCGGTGGTAAATAAAGCTCTCCTCATCCGGGATTTGATCCTGGATGAGGAGACCGACCTGGCGTGTATTACTGAAACCTGGCTGGGCCCGGAGGGAGGTGTTCCTCTCTCTGAAATTTGCCCAGCCGGGTTTCAGATATGGCATCAACCTCGACCCCAGGAAAGGGGGGGAGGAGTGGCTATTATAGCAAGGGAGAGCCTTTGCCTGCGTAGACTCATTGCTCCAGAAATTTCGGGTTGCGAGTCTCTCTTGTTGAAGTTGGACTTAGGGGTCCAGGTGGGCTTATTTCTCACGTACCTGCCTCCCAGCTGCGTGTCAAAAGCCCTGCCTGTGCTACTCGAGGAGGTAGCCAGGTTGGCGGTGGAGTTCCCTGGACTCATTGTCCTGGGGGACTTCAACCTGCCGTCACTCGGCGAAACCTCTGGGTTGGCACAGGAGTTCAGGGCCACCATGACAGCCATGGACCTGACTCAAGTAGTACAGGGTCCGACTCACGAGGGAGGGCACGCACCTGACATGGTATTCCTTTCCGAGCAATTGAGAAATGGTCTGAGACTAAGGGGCTTAGAAGCATTGCCTTTGTCATGGTCAGACCATTTTCTACTACGGCTTGACTTCCTGGCTCCAATCCTTCCTCGCAGGGAGGCGGAACCAATGAAGATGTTCTGCCCCAGACGTCTGATGGACACAGAGGGCTTTCAGACGGCGCTTGGGGTTATTCCAGAGGCACTCATCCACAGTTCGGCGGAGTCTCTTGCGGAGGCCTGGAATACGGCTGCTGCGGAGGCTCTCGACCGGATTGCGCCTTTGCGACCTCTCCATGGCGCTAGACCCAGTAGAGCCCCATGGTTCAACTAGGAGCTCCGGGAGTTGAAACGCCAAAAGAGACGTCTAGAGAAGCGATGGAGGAAGAGTAGGTCTGAATCTGATCGAACACTTGTAAGAGCTTTTATTAAGACTTACAAAGTGGCACTCAAGGCGGCAAGATGCGCGTACCATGCCGCCTTGATTGCATCAGCGGAATCCCGCCGGCCGCTCTGTTTAGGGTGACCAGCTCCCTTCTTAACCAGGGGGGAGTTGGGGAGCCCTTGCAGAGTAGTGCCGAGGAGTTTAACACATTTTTCGCTGATAAAGTCGCTCAGATCCGGGCCGACCTCGACTCCAATTGTAAAACAGAGTCGACTGACAATGAGTCAGTCGAGGTGACTGGGGCACGTACTTTTCCACCTGCCTGGGAAGAGTTTGATCTGGTGACACCTGATGAAGTGGACAAGGCCATTGGAGCTGTGAGTTCCGCCACCTGTCTACTGGATCCGTGTCCCTCCTGGTTGGTCTCGGCCAGCAGGGAGGTGACACGGAGCTGGGCCCAGGAGATTACCAACGCTTCCTTGGGGAGGGGAGTTTTTCCAACACTCTATAAAGAAGCGCTTGTGCGCCCCCTCCTCAAGAAGCCTTCCCTGGACCCAGCCGTACTTAACAACTATCGTCCAGTCTCCAACCTTCCCTTTATGGGGAAGGTTGTCGAGAAGGTGGTGGCACTCCAGCTCCAGCGGTCCTTGGAAGAAGCCGATTATCTAGGTCCCCAGCAGTCGGGTTTCAGGCCTGGTTACAGCATGGAAACCGCTTTGGTCGCGTTGATGGATGATCTCTGGCGGGCCCGGGACAGGGGTTTATCCTCTGTCCTGGTGCTCCTTGATCTCTCAGCGGCTTTCGATACCATCGACCATGGTATCCTTCTGCACTGGTTGGAGGGGTTGGGGGTGGGAGGCACTGTGCTTCAGTGGTTCTCCTCCTACCTCTCTGGCCGGTCGCAGTCGGTGTTAGTGGGGGGTCAGAGGTCGGCTCCGAGGTCTCTCCCTTGTGGGGTGCCTCAGGGGTCGGTCCTCTCCCCCTTGCTATTTAACATCTACATGAAACCGCTGGGTGAGATCATCCAAGGACATGGGGTGAGGTATCATCAATATGCCGATGATACCCAGCTTTACATCTCCACCCCATGCCCAGTCAACGAAGTGGTGGAAGTGATGTTGGAGGCTGTTGGGGCCTGGATGGGTGTCAACAGACTCAAGCTCAACCCAGATAAGACGGAGTGGCTGTGGGTTTTGCCTCCCAAGGACAATTCCATCTGTCCGTCCATTACCCTGGGGGGGAAATTACTGACCCCCTCAGAGAGGGTCCGCAACTTGGGCGTCCTCCTCAATCCACAGCTCACATTAGAAAACCATCTCTCAGCTGTGGCGAGGGGGGCGTTTGCCCAGGTTCGCCTGGTGCACCAGTTGCGGCCCTATCTGGACCGGGACTCATTGCTCACAGTCACTCATGCCCTCATCACCTCGAGGTTCGACTACTGTAATGCTCTCTACATGGGGCTACCTTTGAAAAGTGTTCGTAAACTTCAGATCGTGCAGAATGCAGCTGCGAGAGCAGTCATGGGCTTACCCAGGTATGCCCATGTTTCACCATCACTCCGCAGTCTGCATTGGCTGCCGATCAGTTTCCGGTCACAATTCAAAGTGTTGGTTATGACCTTTAAAGCCCTTCATGGCATCGGACCAGAATATCTCCGAGACCGCCTTCTGCCGCACGAATCCCAGCGACCGATTAGGTCCCACAGAGTGGGTCTCCTCCGGGTCCCGTCAACTAAACAATGTCGGTTGGTGGGCCCCAGGGGGAGAGCCTTCTCTGTGGTGGCACTGACTCTCTGGAACCAACTCCCCCCGGAGATCAGAACTGCCCCTACTCTTCCTGCCTTCTGTAAACTCCTCAAAACCCACCTTTGCCGTCAGGCATGGGGAAACTAAACATCTCCCCCTGGGCACGTTTAATTTATACATGGTATGCTTGTGTGTGTGTCTGTTAGTATATGGTTTTTTTAAAATCTTTAAATATTTTAATTAATTGGATTATTTATGATTTGTTTTACACTTGTGAGCCGCCCCGAGTCCTCGGAGAGGGGCGACATACAAATTCAAATAATGAATAAATAAAAATAATAAAAGAAAACAGTATGGTTCAAGGTTGATTCTCTATATTGATAAGTAATGACTATTTCCCAATCTGATATAAAACTCATATTAAGCTATATCCTGGATGGCTGGCAGAGAGATCCAACTTTGAGAGCACTTTTCATGATCCACTCAGATAACTCCTGTTTTGGGGACTAAAGAGGATCTGGTTGAGGCTAAAGAATAGCAGGACTAGCCCCGTAGATCCAGGATTTAGCTCTGAAGTCTTGGCAGAATGGCCTTCCCCCGGCCTCAAACTTGCAATCTGGCCTTCAGATTCTGAAATAAGCATACAACAATGAAGTGAATTCACTTCATGTTAGGAATAGTGAGTTGTCTGGAAGTAGTTGCATATTAGTAATTAGCCCAACCAATACAGTTGTTCTAAACAGCACTAATTGTACTTCCAGCTTCTGTATCTTCTAGGATAAAAGTAATTCCATATACACATTCATACACAAGAGACTATTTTTATTTATTTTATTTTATTTCCAAATTTCTATACCGACCTGATGTAAACCTTGATGGGTTACAAGTACAATATATGTGTGTGAGTGTCTGACAGTTTGACTGAAACTGTTTTAGCCTTTGAAGCCAACTTTTGATTTAAATAGCTGGATAGCTTGATTTTTTATTACATACAACTCTTTGCCTTAAACTTCAGACAAAATCTTGCTCCCACTCTCACCTTTCTCCCCTTGTTTTCTATTCAGGTATCTAATGAGGAGACTGAAAGGCAAATTTCTTTCTCTTCCAGAATAGCTCCATTTTACAGCTTTCATCAAGGATTGCCAATGATTAAAACAAAATTAAATTACAAAAACTCCCACCCACACACAAGCAACACAGTCAAAACTTCTAGAATGTGCAAAACTGTGTAATGTATGAAAAACACAAAAGAATACTGTCAGCATAACAAAAAGGGGAAGGAATAAAGGAATTGAATGTAAGGCGCAGTCAAGAATCAACAGTCAAAGTGCTTTCAATAAGGAGATTTGGTGTAGGAAACAGTTATGAGAGAATTCATTAAGTGAACCTCTTCCTGGCACCACCTCCCACAACAACAATAAAAAAAAATATTTGACCCCTAGAACTAAGAGGTCTGTTTTGAAAGGAATCTCTTCCTATAGATATTCCTTTCCACATTCTACAGTACATTCTTTCAAATCGTTTGACTTTACATTTGTACTCTATTTATTTCAAAACTTGTCATGATCACTACTACAAGGATATCATTTCTATCAAAAACATTCTCTTCCCCAATTTCATTTATTCTTCCAGCACTAGTTGATGATTCGCTAGTTCTGCTAAATCATCTACACAATATTATATGTATAATTTCTAAAGTAGACCATTCATTACCTAGGATGGTATGATTTAGTGTCTTCATTTAAATATATTTTCTATTATACCTGTTCAATTCCTCCCTCTCCCAAATTTATTTATTTAATTATTGCAATAGGACTGCAACTCCATCTCTTCAAGCACGGTAATGTTATTTTGGTCTGAAATAATGAGCTCATTTTTCTCTGAAAATGACAATATTTATTCTATCTATCAGTGTCCTCGTTTCCATTTTGCAGTTTCCAACCCAATGGAATAATCCATCGTTCAACATTCTCTTAGATCCAAACAAACCTGAACTGTACCCCTCTCCAAATTATACTTCGGCTAACTGCATCCCATAGTAGTATGCTTCTTTAAAGCACCCTGCAATATGATAGTTAGACAAGCTCAAAGGTCATAATTTATTTCCTGCAATTTCTATGTAAAACTCAAAGATGATGTCGTATCTAATGGTTATTTGTCATATTTTTCAGGATTATTTCTCCCTCACTTAACAAATATTTTTTCTTGAACTCCTGAATAATTTCTAGGTCATTTAAATGTCTAAAGGTCATATCTATATTTATAATCTCATACGGAAATCTCTCAGGGATGTCATTCTGTAAGGGAAAAAAGACCTTTTCCGGGACATTGTTTCTTAACCTTGAGAACTTTATGTTTTAACCTCTTGTAACTTTTTGACTTCTTTTACTGTTTTGTATTTATACTGCTGTTGTAAGCCGCCCTGAGTCATTTGGGATTGGGCGGCATAGAAGTCGAATAAATAAATAAACTTTAAGATGTTTGGATTTCAAGTCCCAGAATTCCCCAGCCGGCCTGGGAGTTGAAGTCCACATGCCTTAATGTTCCCAGGGTTGAGAAAAATTGCTCCAGAAAAAAATGGATGTCTCTTAGACCTGCTCCCTTGTGCTTCTCCAAATCGAAATCAAAAGATTGAAGGATTTTATGGATCAAGTAAATGATGAAGAAATAGGGAAAAATGAAAGAAAGAAGAAAGATAATAGAATTTCCATGGAATAAGCAGTAAACATTCGCGAAGAAAAAATATCAAGTCACAAAGATTTAAACTTGCTAAAAAGAAATCATGGTGGCTTTTGTAAGGGTACAACTTATCTACCTAGACTTTCTTATCCATGTATTTAAGAATGCATATCAGGAGAATGATTCAGCAGATATTACATATCACAGAGTTTCCCAATTGTGAAAGTTAGGTATGTTAATTGTAAAGGCAACAATTCTATTGTTATACCAATTGAATTGTTTTAACTGTTTACAGCAATCCCACTTTTATTCTATAAGGCGCAATTTGACCCTCAAAAAGATATACTATCCTTAGAAGTACTTTAGTATAGATCAGTGATGGCAAACCTTTTTTTCCTCAGGTGCCGAAAGCATGTGTACATGTGCTATCGCACATGCATGAGTGCCCTCACCCATATTTCAATGCCTTGGGATGACAAAAATGACCTCCTCCGCCCCCCCGGAGGCCCCTGGAGGCCTGAAACAGCCCATTTTCCAATGTCTGGTGGGCCTGGGAGGCCAGTTTTTTGCCTTCCCCAAGCTCAAGAGGCTTCTCTGGAGCTTGGTGAGGGACAAAATGCCCTCCCTCATCCCCCCAGAGACTCTCTGGAAGCCAAAAATGTTCTCCCAGAGCCTCCAAGTGAGCCAAAAATTATCTGGCCCGCATGCACACACACATTGAAGCTGAACTAGAGTAATGGCTCATGTGCCAGCAGATATGGCTCCATGTGCCACCTCTGGCACCCATGCCATAAGTTTGCTATCACTGGTGTAGATCTTTGAGAACCATTCTTCATATATTCTGTTTTAATCTTGAAGTAAGATCTCTTTCAATTCCTTGTATGCAAGCTTAATTCCTGAGATAGTGGTGCAAACTAAATTTTGGAAGCAATTGTTCAGGTAGAAAAATGTAATTCTTTATTATTATTTTTATTTATTTATTTTTCACATTTTTGGACCATCCCTCTCCCTCAAGAATGAGAGTCTTAAAATTATATATCCTTCTAGTTGTAGCCTGTTGGATATACCTATGACTTGTAAACCACTCAACACCTTCCATTTCCTACTTTAAAGTATTCTATGAAAGGCCAGACTTTTGTTCTTTGGTAAGTCACTAAGAAATGTGTGATTGAAATTTATGTTAAGAAATGGTTTAGAAAAAGGGGATGATAAAATGAAGTATGGGCTATTTTGCATGAATATGAAGTCAAAGGTTGGTTGCTGAATGCAATAAAAGTGATCTATGATGGCAATACAAGATAAGTGAAAATGAATGAAATCCTTAGTAAATGGTTAAACAGTGAGTAGGGAGTAAGACAAGGATATGTGAGTTTTCTTGAGTAGTTTAATATTTTTATAGACTAATGCAGTGTTTCTGAATCTTGGCTACTTGAAAATATATCTTGAATGTTTTTAAGTTTTTAGGATGTTTTTAAGTTTTTTAACTGTTATTAATTGAATCAAATTGTTTTATTATGTATTCTACGTTTGTTGTGAGCCACCCCGAGTCCACGGGGAGGGGTGGCAAACAAATCCAATAAATGAATAAATGAATAAATAAATGAATAAACAAACAAACAAACAAACAAACAAACAAATAAATAAATAAATAAATAAATTTCTAAGAATTGAAGTCCACATATATTCAAGTGACCAAGATTGAGACTCATTGGACTAATGTGCAAGAAATATTTGTGATAACATAAAGGGTGTGTATTGCAGTGTATATTTTGTATGCAAAGGATGCTAAATAAACTGATTAAGAATGTGAATTGTATTCACAATGTAGAAAGTAGAGATTTGAAAATTAAGCACTGAAATCCAAGCAGTTGTATTTGACAGAGGAAATGGAGTGAAAGATTGCAAGTTATACATAAGTGATAAGAAACTAAAGCAAATAGATGAATTTAAATATCACAGTAGAATGTTTATCAGAGATGGAAAAACTGATGGAGAACTCTAATGTCGCAAATATTGGTAAAAAGTAGTTTTTACAAAAACAGTTTGTATCTGCTTATTATATTCATATACTGTAGTTGCCTAATTTGCAACCATATTTGAGTGACTTACAGTCTGAAGAAACATATAAACAAAGAATGCAATATAATATTCCCTTAGAGTCTTAAAAAGAAACAGGCTAATGGACTAAGAGAAACAGCAACAATAACAGAAAACAATTGAAATCAGCCAACTGTTGCCAGGAATGAATAAATATCAAAATAAACAAAAATGGATGTATGTAAGAATGTGTTTATACTCCCTTTCTTAAATGGAAGTGGGATTTCGGTAGGTCAGGAAAAAGATAAAAATAAGCTGGATGCAGTGGAAATGGTTACATAAAACAGCTGTAAAGCAAGGAAAATAATAAAATCAGGAAAAAGTAGCTTCAGGAAGGAATGGGTGCTGAATAAATTGCAGACTGAACAAAAACTGAGGGACTACAGGCAAACTGACATATATTGTTCCTTTTCTCAATAATTGGATAATCCATTAATATTTTCCAATAGAGACATTCACATACCTACTTGTATCCATCCCAGTTGTGGATGATTTAGGAGAGCATTAGTAGCATTTTCCTTCTTTAGCTGTTGCACGCACCCAGTGTGGGGTGCAGTGACACCTGGAAAGAGAGGTGCCTTAAAACGTCACTTTCTGTGTCACTAAGCTTATTGTTCCAATTCATTCCACCAATTTCCTATCAGAATATCCTTCGAAATCCTTGAGTTCAAGCTACTCCTGTGACTGGCTTGGTGGTCATGGGAATGGGTGTGATGGCGTGATCAAGTCAACCTCACTTCTTTGACCTAATGACCTACAAAAAATATATACCAATTATAACAAACGAAACAATAAAAGAGGTACAAAAACTTACATTGTTACATTGCACATTGTTATTATTACTGTTGTGAGCCGCCCCGAGTCTGCGGAGAGGGGCACCATACAAATCTAATAAATTATTATTATTATTATTATTATTATTGTTGTTGTTGTTGTTGTTGTTGTTATTATTATAAGAGCTCTTATTGCTCTTATGTAACGTTTGTGTACCTCTTTTATTGCTTTGTGTGTAATAATTGGTACATCTTTTTGAATTTCACCCCTGATCTATTTACTTGCTTTCCCCAACCCAGTGCTTTCCCACTTGTTATTAAACGACACATCCCAACATCCTCATAATTTTGGCATTAACTGGAGTTTCTGTGTCTAATAAAGTAGACCAGAACTGATACCTAGATAGAGTTTGCATGAAGAGCTGAGATGGAGTAATTAATACCTGAATACCAGTTATTATATCTTAAATACCAACTGTTAGAGAACAGTTATAAAAGACTCTTGGATACCTGTGTTTTTGAACAAGATGGGGCAGCAAGTCCTTAGAAGCTTGTGTTTATTTACATTTATCTATGTGCAATTATTGTAGCCATAAAGTCCAACTGCCTAGTAGGGACTATCAGAAAATTTGTAGTAAGAACCAGACAAATCACTACCTTTCCCCCCCTGAAATGTAATATTATTTCCAAATCACAACTGAATGCCAGGCTTCCTTGCTAAGAAGATTTTATTTTTTTTCTCCTTTCTTTTCTAAATCATATTCTTTGTATTTTAATGATTCAATCAGTGCTCAAAAGATTTGCTTGTTAAGTACAACATTTATTCCTTTGCTGAGTTACAAGCAATGCATTAAATGTGGTTTACAAGGGCGGAAAGTCTAATGCATACTCATCACCAATTTCCTTAGATATATCCTGAGAGCACTAAGACAGGCTCCCATGATCATATGTCCGTTGATAGAAGACAGGTTGCTTTCATTTAAATGCTTAGCAACTAATTATCTGGTCCAAAATTAAAAATTGTCCTAAAATGATTCAAGCAGCTCGAAATTCTTGAATCAGTAATCCAGGCATTTTACTCACCTTCCCAGCTGATTCTCAAAAGCAGCTGTTAGTAATATTTTCAGGGCAGGGAAGTTTCGACAAAATAATCCACTAGACTTATTTACCGTATATATATTTTAGAGGCATGGATTGAATCAAAAACTGTATTACAATCTTTGAAAGTGTAAGGAACTTTTTAAAAAAGGATGTTTTAAATCATTTTGGAATGGGATACTTTTCAAATGAACATCCCTTTAGATTCTCAAAGAAGCACAATATTTGAGAGTTATAGCCTTAACACACCTGAATGATACCAAATACGGAAGGTGTGCTCATTATGTTTTCATAGATCCCTTTGATTAAAATTATTGAAGTACTCAACTCTGTCAGCACTGAACACTGCCAGGGAAATTCTGACAATTGGAGTCTACACGTATTAAAATTACAGGTGTTAAGAAACATTTCTGTCTATTTATTTGTTTGTTTGTTTGTTTGTTTGTTTGTTTGTTTGTTTGTTTATTTATTTATTTATTTATTTATTTATTTATGGCCACTCTCTGAGGATTCGGGGCAATATACAGTTTAAATATCTAAAAAGCCAATTAATTTAGCTAGTTATTTTAAAACTTTAATAACATTTAAAAATCACTCATTCCTATTCGAACAACAAATATATCTACACTCGTTGGCCAGGGGGCTAGAGTCTAATAGCCCCAAGCCTTGTGGCATAGATGGGTTTTTAGACTCTTACGGAAGGCGAGGAGGGTGGGGGCAGTACGAATCTCTGGGGGGAGCTGATTCCAGTAAGGAATCAGCCATGTAGGGCTTTATAGGTTATAACCAATACTTTGAATTGTATCCAGAAACCAATTGGCAGCCAATGCAGTCTGCAGAGTGCTGGAGAAATATGGGCATGCCTTTTGTATGACTTGCAGTTTCCAAACACTCTTCAAAGGTAGCCCCATTATTACAATTACATTCATTCATAACTTTGAATGTGCATTAATCTAGTTTATAGCTTATTCTTTAATGCTTGGATCCTTGGATCCTCTGGAAATAACAAGGAGACATTGAAGATACTGTGAGTAATACTGACATTTTTAAGTTTATTTATTTATTTATTTATTCATTCATTCATTCATTCATTCATTCATTTATTGGATTTGTATGCCACCCCTCTCCGAGGTGCCCCACATTACTAGAACTTTTTAAAAGACTGGAAGCCATATATGGACTTTTTGTGGAAAGAAGAAAAGTGTGACAGATGATGTCTATGGAGATTATCAGTCACTCATGTCATGGTTGTCCCAAAGTCCCATAGGTTCTTTCCCAAGAGGCAGCTGGACGTTCTGGTTTTTCTTTGAAGATGTTTCACTTCTCATCCAAGAGGTTTTTTGAATGAGAAACAAAACACCCCCCAGAAAGTATAGTTGCCTCTTGAAAAAGTACTTTTGTGAGAGCTGATACCCATGGAGTGTGTGCTGGTGTGAAGGTCGACAGTGAAGGGCTGTTTCCAAGGAAAGAGGCAGCACATTCCAAAAAAGGAGAAGAGACAATAAGAGGCAGCAGAGATCAAAGCTACAGAGAAAGAAACTAAAGATAGCCACTTCCTAGATTGGAATATCTAACCTTGGCAACTTTTAAGATTTGTGGACCAATTCCCAGAATTCTCCAACCAGCATGGAATTCTGAGAATTGAAATCTTAAAATGATCAAGGTTGGACATCCCTGCTCTTGATTCTCCCAGGGTATATCCATTAGCCCGAGGGTAATAAGGGTTTTGTCTTGCAAGATTCTGTCAATTATGTATAAGCAAATAAAGAACTGAACTCCAGCTGAACAGCTCCCCATTATTCCTGGGCTTAGCCTAACACAAAGACTGAACTGATGAATTATGGATTCAGCTATTAATCAAATTTGTATAGCCACCCATCTAATAATAAGAAACTCTGGGCAGTGTACAGAAATAATAAAACCCACAAAAATAAAAACAACATATATAAAAGAGTTAAAATCTGCATTAAGAAATTTAAATAGGATTAAAAAAACACAAATATACAATTTCCTACAGGTAGGGAAAAAGAGGATGGCCTCCTCAACAATGGAGCCATGCATAAACATATCTTTGGTTCTTTGGACCCTCAGGCCAGATGATGTAGCCAAGTCTTGAGGTTCTGGACTATCAAAAGGGAAGGAGGTAATATAATTTGGGAGGGAGGGGCATTTTTTCATAAGATTGGCCTCAGAATAGAGAAGGCACATCTCCTGGGAACTGCCAAATGTAGATGCTATTTTCCTAACTAATGGTATCACCCAATGCTTTCTCTGCCAGATCTAATAGGCAGGCCGAAAAGAAAAGTGTTTCCTCTTACAGCTGGATCCCTGACACAAAGGGCTTTAAAGATCAAAACCAGCAGCTTGAATTGAACTCAGAAACAAACTGGCAACCAGAACAGGCCACAGAGCAGAGATATAACATGTACTGTTCTAAGAGCACCCACCATTGCACACACATGAGAATTTTGTACTGGTTAAAGTCAAAATGGTTTTCTTTCTTTCTTTCTTTCTTTCTTTCTTTCTTTCTTTATTTATTTATTTCCTTCCTTCCTTCCTTCTTTCTTTCTTTCTTTCTTTCTTTTTCCTCCTCTGCATACTTGGGGTGATGTCAAACAATCCTTGCTATAATTTATTCAGTAGTCAACCCAGGATCCAAAAACAGAGTAATTATCTATGGATATCTGAAAGAGAATAGATTAAGTTTGGCTAAGAACTTTTAGAAATAAAATTGGCAAAATATGTGTTGTAATTTTCTATTTAGTTAGATCATTTCATTTAAACCTGACACCATAAATACCACTGTAAACTATACCAACATACTGTATATAATCTTAAATGGTTTGGTATTCTATCCAGATATTAGATTCTGTAGAGGAATCATGTTTACAGAAGATAAATTAGCCCATCTATGGACAAATCTTCAAATGAGAATGAGCTTTATTATTTTACTGGTGCACCCAATTGCTCTGCTAATAAAAATAAGGGCTTGACAGCATTTCCATTTGCCATTCCTGTTTTTAGGGTTTATTATCTTTTTCGGTTCTGAATTTCATTAGGCTGCAAATTAGCTGTCAGAATGAGTATGAGTTATGATCCACATCACAATTTTCTGGGAAAACAAACAAATTGCAAGAGGAAATGTTTGTATGCAAAACAACCGTTGTTTTTTTTTCTTTCATTTTATGTATCTTTTACTTTAATTTCACTGGTGGGAGGAACTGTTCACTTTTAGGTTTCTTCAAAAAGCCCAAAATATATGACATTTTATGTTGCACTCCCTTCACATTGTTCAGTCTTATGGACTAGAACCTTGACAGTTCGGTTTTTAAAAAGATTTGTTTTGGGAAATTAATTTTAAGTTTTTCAGTGTGCTGATAATATAAGTGAGCAGAGTCATGTGTGTGTGTACGCACACCTCTATATTCTAGCATCCAGATTCAGTCCAGGGTTTATATTCTCTTCTGTATAGACTCAAATTAAATCCAATATTTTCCCACTAGCCATTTTTTATTTTAAAAAGATTATATAGATAGACTTTCTGGGAGAAGTAAAATCTTTCTGTTTAAGAATGCTAATTATAATGTTTATAAATGGATAGATAAGAAAAAATAAGATATACACATTTATTTCTAGTTAATTTTTTGTATTTGTTTTTACCTAGGTGATAACAATATTAATACTAGTTTAAATGCATTTGTTTTTTTATGATTATGACATAGTAGTTTATGTATAACTATAAGTAACATATCAAGAATTTTGATGTATAATAGTTGAAATTAGTTTGAATGTTTTGTTTGATGAATATGGCATTCTACTATAGTAATTAAGATTACATTAAAGGTATTTTTTGATGACTATGTTATACTAACTTTACCTAATATTTACATTGTATTTAAGATTTGTAAAACCTTAACTCAAATTTACTAAACCTTTTAACATTTAACATATATTCAATTATGTATTCTTTTTTTTTGTATCTGAATGTATACTTTCAAAAGAAGCGGGGGAAATACACCCCCACTTTATGTTTAGTGTTTGTATGTGTGTCTGTTTATTTTATGAAAATTAATAAAAAAATTGAAAAAAAAAGAATGCTAATTATAAATACAATTAAAAAAAACATAGGTAGTTCTCAACTTACAAGAGTTCATTTAGTGGGGACCATTCAAAGTTACAACAGCACTGAAAAATGTTACTTATGACCAGTAATGGGCAACCAAAATGTTTACTGTCACACTGTGGGTGTGGCTTATTTTATGGGTGTGGCTTAATGGTCATGTGATTGGGTAGGATTGGCTTGCCGGCCATGTGACCAGGTGGGAGTAGCTTGAATGATTACCATCATTTAAGTGAACTGTTAAGTCCTCGATGTACAACCTTACCAGTGTCGCTTGCTGGGGTGACAATTTGCTTCACATTTCCTGCACTCTACTTCCTGGGTGCCCCCCCCGCCTCAGTCTGGGTAGCTAGGCGAACAGCTGCTGCCAGAAGCATAAATGCTTCCAGCGCCACTTCCACCCACGCCTTCTGCTTGCACCTCAGGCGGGAGGTGGCTACATGAGGCTGGAAGGGAGCCAGGCAGGAGAGAGGGAAGCTCGACCAAGGCCAGGAAAGAGGAAAGAGGAAAAAAGCAAGGAGCACAGACAAAGCAGCAGCAGCAGGGAAAAAAAGGAGAGCCGAGCCGAGACCAGTAATACAGGAAGTGACTGCCACCAATCAGATGGAGCTACACACACAGCTTTATTTCCGCCAGTGGAATTGCATTCCATCCCGTCCTCCCTGCTTCCCACCCCAGCTTATGATTGTTTTCATAGTTATAACCTTTGCAGCATCCCCACGATCATGTGATCAAAATTCACATGCATGTCAAGCGGGTCACATTTATGACTGTTGCTGTGTCGTAAGTATGATCCAATCGTGTGATTACTTTTTGAGACCTCCTGACAAGCAAAGTCAATCATGTTACTAATTTATTAACAGCAGTGATTCACCTAACAACTATGGTAAGAAAAGTCATAAAATGGGGCAAAACTCACTTAACAAATGTAACAACAGACATTTTTGCTCAATTGAGGTTGTACAAACTAAAAATAAAAATGAATAATTGTACTGATGGTTACATAGACACCATCATTTAATTTTGGGGCAATAACTCAAAAGTAGTCCTCCATTACATTATGCATAGACACATGTGTTCAGGGGTGGATTCCCATCACTACCACTACTGGTGCACTGCATGCACAGCTTTGCTTCTCCTGCATATGTGCACATGTGTCCCAGAGAGCATGCGCAGAAGCAAAAAATCACCCCAAATATTCTGCTTCCTGCGCATGCACAGAAACAAAAACACACTGGGGCGCATGCACGTGCACGCAGGAGAATAGAAGCGGTGCATTCAGCACAACTTTTGCTACTGGTGTGCTGTCCTGAACTGTACCGGTAGCAACCCACTACTGCATGTGTTACATACCTTCTGGGTCTAACCTAACTTTTTGAATTTCTGTCTTAGTCCCAACCAGGCCTGATTCTGCTAAATATCTGAATAGAAAATTAGCTATTGCTATATGTTAAGCTCCTGAGAATTAGAAAAGAGACAAAAGCCTTTACTATTCTGATTATCCACTTACAAAAATGATAAGAAATTGTCCACGGCAAATGTAGTTCTGAAGCATATGGTCAAGTTTCAATGTTGTGGTCCTTGGTTAGTTTCGAAACAAAACAAAAATGTTTGTGTGAGGGCTGTCCCAGATCTTTCATTCTGGGTGAACATGTAACGATTATTAAAAGAAGATTGATGAGCTCTTTACATTTAATTGTGACTTTGTAGGGGTCACAATTGTGACTCACAGTTGTAATAAAGGAGTCAATCATTTTCCTGCTGGAAGTAGTTGTTTGTTGTTGTTTGAAAAAATATTGAAGAACAACAAACTCAAAGACTCTAGACCTATTCCACCTCTCGTTGGACTGACTCAGTAGTGTCAACCCCTAACCCCCAACATTTTTCCCTTAGATTATCCACGATTGACCTCTCCAGGTTCCTTAGAGGTCAGTAAGGGGGTGCATAAGTGCACAAGTGCCTTCCGTCCCCTGTCCAATTGTCTATCCTTATCTCATTTATCTTTTCTTTCTTTCAAATTGTTCACCTATACTGTGGTACCTCGGTATTCGACCATAATCCGTGCCAAAAGTGTGGTCGAGAACCGATTTGGTTGAGAACCGAAACAACAAGAAATAAACTGCAGCCGTTTAGGCAATGCGGGAGAGATCCGCCCTCCCCCTTTATTCCTGACTAACAAGAAATAAACTGTAGCTGTTTAGGCAACACAGGAGCGATTCTCTCCCCCTTTATTCCTGACTAACAAGAAGAGCGATTCCCTCCCCCTTTATTCCTGACTAACAAGAAGAGCGATTCCCTCCCCCTTTATTCCTGACTAACAAGAAATAAACTGCAGCTGTTTAGGCAACACACAAGCGATTCCCTTCCCCTTTACTGTAAGTGGAAAACGCTTCGTCCGATACTCTCTCCATTCACACTCCTTCCGATCACACCCCTGCTGAGCACAGCTTGACTCCTAATGATGATGCAGGCAAGACGCGTCGTTCCCTGCTGAACGAAAGGCATTCGGCTTGGCTCGGCTCGGCTGTTTGAATTCCGAAGCTTTGGTCGAATTGCAAGGCAAAAGTTTTTGGATTTTCCTGGTCGAAAACCGATTTGTTCGAGCTGAGAAGCGTTCAAATACCGAGGTACCACTGTACTTTTATATCTTTTCTTCTATTCATTTCTTTAGTTATATTACTACATATCTATTGTCTTCAATGTGTATTATGCATTGGACTAAATAAATAAATAAATAAATAAATAAATAAATAAATAAATAAATAAATAAATAAATAAATAAATAAATAAATAAATAAATAAATAAATAAATAAATAATAAATAAATAAATAAATAAATAAATAAATAAATAATAAATAATAAATAAATAAATAAATAAATAAATAAACAAACAAACAAACAAACAAACAAACAAACAAACAAATAAATAAATAAATAAATAAACAAATAAACAAATAAACAAATAAACAAATAAACAAATAAACAAACAAACAAACAAACAAATTTAGGTTTTTGGGTTTTTTAAAAAAATAATAATTTATTTTTGTGGTTTTCTTTTTTAATTCAAAGGGAATCCAGTTCTTGAAGACTGCCTGGACAAGCCCTTGCAATTTTCTTGGCAAGGTTTTTCAGAAGTGGTTTGCCATTGATTCCTTCCTAGGGCTGAGAAAAAGTGGCTGGCCGAAGGTCACCAACTGTCTTTGGGCCTAAAGTAGAAGTAGAACTCATTGTCTCCCTATTTCTAACCTGATGCCTTTAACTACTATATCAAACTGGCTCTCATTTTGTCCTATCTGAATGTAGATGAGAACTAATTTAAAAAAATAAACCAATTAAATCTCATTCATCCATTTTCCTTGCCTTCACCTGAGACCATTCCACAAATGATGGCCCTCCATTATTTTTGTGCTCAGCTTAGTTCCCTTTAGAATAGCAGCCTCCTTTGCTAATTCAGACTTTCTATCCACATCTAACTTTCTATATGTAGCTACCTCCCACGATGCTTTTCCCCTCTCCCCTTACCTTGCTGTATCATGAAGCAGCATTTGCAGGTAAAGATGCTGAGGCCAAGACATTGTTAAAGTAATTTGGGGAGAGTGTGAGAAAGATTTTCTTTCTAGTTAAGAAAGAAATGAGCAAAGGGAAAGGAGACAGGAGGAAATTGGCTAGAGAGAAATCACAGCACATTTCTTAAATGTACAAGCCAGAAACTTAGCCATCTCAAAAAATCAAGTTCATATTGGGCATGCTGAAATGTTTAACAGAAGCATTAGCATAATCACTCCCCATCTTGCAATACTTTATCTCCTTATCGTGGTCACCTTCTTTTCAGCGTTGTGTAATGCAATAATACAGCTGCTCCCATAATAGGCACACAATACCAGACATGTATCTTTACACAGTAAGAGTCTCAGGTATGAAAAGGTGCAGAACTGCAATCTCAGTAGAACTGAAAGTGCAAGTGTTTGTAAAATTGCAGTTTGTAGTAGTGTAAGAGGGGCTTGAAGACAGAGAGAGAGTGGGGAAAGGAGGGAGAGAGAGATATGATGATGACGAGGAGGAAGATGACGACATTGCAGTCTTTGGTTCTTCTTATCGCAGTCTGCAGTTATACAATTTGTAACCAATTTGGTGTTTAATCTCTCTCTCATATCCATACACACGCATCTAGCAGGAAAACCCATTACAACAATCTGTTTGGAGATGAGATTGATATGTTTTCAAATGAAAAATAATAATCTAAATGTGTGGCAGGAAAAAAACCCCAATTTATCCCTGATAGTTTTAAATCTCATTTGTCATATTGTAAAGAGGAAAATCCACCATCTGTAACAGTCTAAATTTTCCCTTCAGTACAGATACTTGTTCCATAAGAATGATAATGATAATGTATGCAGCCTTGCGAATAAATGCATATAAAGCCAGAATTGAGAAGAGAGCAACAGCCAACAAATGGCATCTCTGCAAAGAGGTTGAAGAAACAATAGATCCAGCTAGTTAACTGTTGGAAGAAGATCGCACAAAACTGACTATAAACAACTGCATGATAAAATAACAACAATGGTGCATTGGAATATCTGCAAGGAATACCACTTTCTTGCAAGGAAGAACTGATAAGTCCATAAAATAGAAAAAGTAATAGAAAATAAAAATGCTAAAATGCTTTGGACTTTAAAATTAAAACAGACAAGCATCTATCCCTCAACACCCAGACTTAACATAAAAAAGCAAAAAAAAAAGTTTGGAGAATGGAGGCTGTAGTGCCTGGAGTCAGCAGAATAGAAGAAAAGTAAATGGAGAGAATCGGAGAATACAAAGACCTAAAAAAAAGAAAGAATGGCTGTGGAAAAAGAAAGCAAAGATAGCACTAATAGAAATAGGAGCCTTGGGTGCAATCTTAAAACAAATTATGGAGCAACACTTGAACACTATTGGCATTCAATCTGAACATTCCAATAGTAATTCAGTCCTTGTTGATCAAATTTTTGCAAAGAAATTCTGAAATGGCTGAGTTTGTGGGTCTTGAACTGAACCGCAACACACACAATGCTGTTGAAACAATTGTATATTTATAAATAAAAATAATTATGGACTCTATAATAGTTTGTCTGGCTTTTGAAATCTAGAGAAATCTTAACATTTATAGAGAATAGAATAGAGTAGAATAGAATAGAATAGAATAGAATAGAATAGAATAGAATAGAATTTTTATTGGATAAGTGTGGTCAGACACACAAGGAATTTGTCTTGGTGCATATGCTCTCAGTATACATAAAATAGAAGATATGTTCGTCAAGAATCATAAGGTACAACACTTAATGATAGTATGGGTACAAATAAGCAAATCATATTAGAAACCATTCAATATAAATTGTAAGGATGCAAGCAACAAAGTTTCAGTCATACAGTCATTAGTGGGAGGAGATGGGTGATGGGAACAATGAAAAGATTAGTAGTAGTACAGTTTGACAGTGTTGTGGGAATTATTTGTTTAGCAGAATGATGGCATTCAGGAAAAAAAACCTTTTGTATCTAGTTGTTCTGGTGTGCAGTGCTCTATAGCATTGTTTTGAGGGTAGGAGTTGAAACAGTTTGTGTCCAGGATGTAAATTTATATACAGTGATCCCTCGAGTATCGCGAGGGTTACGTTCCAAGACCCCTCGCGATACTCGATTTTTTGCGATATAGTGGTGCGGAAGTAAAAACACCATCTGCGCATGCGCGCCCTTTTTCCATGGCCGTGCATGCGCAGATGGTGGAGTTTGCGTGCGCGGCGGGGAAGACCCAGGGAAGGTTTCTTCGGCCGCCCAGCAGCTGATCTGCTCAGCAGCGCCGCAGCAGCAAGGAGCCGAAGATCGGGGTTTCCCCTTTGTGTGGGTGGCGGGGAAGACCCAGGGAAGGTTTCTTCGGCCGCCCAGCAGCTGATCTGCTCGGCAGCGCCGCAGCAGCGAGGAGCCGAAGATCGGGGGTTCCCCGCCGCCCACGCAAAGGGGAAACCCCGATCTTCAGCTCCTCGCTGCTGCGGCGCTGCTGAGCAGATCAGCTGCTGGGCGGCCGAAGAAACCTTCCCTGGGTCTTCCCCGCCGCCCACGCAAAGGGGAAACCCCGATCTTCGGCTCCTCGCTGCTGTCCACCCGCCGCTCACCCGCCCGCCCGCCCGCCGCCCGCCGCTCGAGAGCAAGAGGGGGAGAGATAGAGAAAGAGAGAGAAGGAAAGAAAGAGATGAGAGAGGGAGGAAGAGAGTGTGAGAGAGGAAGAAGCAAGATAGAGAAAGAGAGAGAGAAAGAAAGATGAGAAAGGAAGAGAGTGATGTCATCGGGTGGGAAAAATTGCAATATAGCGTTTCGCGAAGATCGAGATCGCGAAAATCGAGGGATCACTGTATATGTAAATTATGTTTATGTAAATATTTTCACGGCCCTCTTTTTAAGCCATGCAGTGTACAGGTCCTCGATGGAAGGCAGGTTGGTAGCAATTATTTTTTCTGCAATTCTGATTATCCTTTGAAGTCTGTGTGTGTCTTGTTGGGTTGCAGAACTGAATCAGACCGTTGTAGAGGTGCAGATGACAGACTCGATAATTCCTCTATAGAACTGTTATCAGCAGCTCCTTGGGAAGTTTGAGATTTCTGAGTTGGCGCTGAAAGAACATCCTTTGTTGTGCTTTTTTAATGTTAGGTGACCATTTTTGATTTTGTGATATGGTCGAACCCAGAAATGGGAAAATCTCTTCTATTGATACTGTGTTGTCTAGTATTGTAAGAGGTAGAAGTATGAGTAGCCGAAGTGTGTACAGCAGCCGAGCTGTCTACAGCACCAACAAGGGCTAGAAAAAGAGGCAAGTAGAAGAGCGCTTCACTTCTGCTCTGCAATATGGAGCAAGTCTCCATCTTCCACCATTGCCCTTCTCCTCTCAGGGCACCCTCCCTTGCCCCCCTGGACATGCACAGCAGAGACTTGATGACCAGTAGGCCGGCAGGAAATGCACACATATGCATGGTCAAGCTGAACTAGGGTGACAGCTCACATGCCCACAGAGAGGGCTCTGCGTGCCACCTGTAGTATTCGCGCCATAGTTTCGCCATCACAGTTTTATAGCTTTGAAAGGGAACATCTTGGGCAATCAGTAAATTGCATCAGTGAATTTTGCATGTCCAGATTTGGAACAATTTTTATCCCATAGTGGTTTAAAAGGAACTTTCTAATTTTCTCAATTGAAATTTTGAAACTGATCGAAGCCATTGTATTCTTCCCTTTTTCTTCCCAGCATGCTTTGCTTCTATTATTGTAAAATAAAAACAAGGATGTGAGGGGCGAGGAATTTCTAGTAAAGACAACTGCATCAAATGTCATGACAGCCAGCATCACATGATTGATCGACATACACTATGTTACTTTAAGAATAGCCATTGTGATGGTGAAAATGTATCAGTTATCAGACATATGTGACAGAGTCTACAAAGTATAATTGATTTTTTTTTTTTACTCAGAGACATCCAGTTTGTGTATGAATTTAAGGAACTCTCTTTCAGTCTCAAAGCTCAATTTAATCAAAGATTACAATTAATACATCTACTAAAAGGTACTTTTTATAAGCTTTCCATGAACTTGTAGATTTAATTAAATGTATATGTTTAACATGATGAAAAATTATTCCAAAATATTCTGAATTCTAATCTGTACTTAATAATTACTCTAATTTACAAAATAACTTTATAGAAACTTGGCACGTAATGATGAAATTAGTTCATGTTGAGAAAAGCAGACAGTTACGTTATCAGTATTATTAATACAGATAATCTCTTATTGTTCTACTCATTGCTGAATATTAAGAAGCATCTATATAGTTTATCTTTCCACTTCAATATTGGAAGGAATCATTATAAAATCCATTTGTATTATGTTTCATAATTAGCTGCAGTTCACTGTAAAGTTATTTTATTTCAATATTTTTATTTCTCCTTTTAGTACACTTACAATAAAGAAACTAACAGTTTCTCCTGGTTATCCTCAAACCTGATTTTTGCTAAATAAATTCATTATATGTAACTGATTGACATATGTCCATGAGTTATACAGATATTCAGTAGGCCTCACTGTAATTGGATGTATTTTACCATCAAGATGAGTAAATTTATTTATTTATTTATTTATTTATTTATTTATTTAGTTAGTTAGTTAGTTAGTTAGTTAGTTAGTTAGTTAGTTAGTCCAATACACAATAATACATAATGAAGGTAATAGAGGATACCTTCAAGTAAAATATATTAGAGGAAGAAAAGACGGGAGCGTATAGGAATAAAAATATATCAATTGGAGAATAAAAGAAAAGATATAGGTATAGAAGAGAAGATATAGGAGATACAGGAGACACAAGAGGGCAGGGGTTGGAAGGCACATTACTGTAGTGCACTTATACACGCCCCTACTGACCTCTTAGGAATCTGGATAGGTCAACCGTGGACAGTCTAGGGGGAAAATGTTGGGGGTTAGGGGATGATATTACGGAGTCCAGTAATGAGTTCCACGCTTCAACGACTCAATTACTAAACTCATATTTTTTACAGTCAAATTTAGAGCAGTTAATATTAAGCTTGAATCTGTTGTGTGCTCTTGTGTTGTTGCGGTTGAAGCTGAAGTAATCGTTGACAGGCAAGATCTTGTGGTTTTAAAAGTGAAATAAGCATTTCATTCCACAAACAATCAATTTCAACTGGTGAGGTGAAGGAAGAGAGTTTGCAATGTATTATGCAATCTCCTGGCCTTCCACAAAGTGGGTCAAAACATGGTTGTGTGACCTTGCATTGGAGATGCAGAGACCCACACAACCATGGGGCTGGCTGGCCCTTTGCAAACTACACTTTCTCTATTAACAACTGCTAATGCCACCATCTTGGAATTTTTCACCTTTTGAAATTTTACAATGTATTGTCTTTTTATATTGAATGGGTTTTATCATGGGGTTAGTTTTAGATATTATATTTGACTTCTCTTATTGCTTTGTATCTTTTGTATTTGTGTTATTATTTTGTAAGCCGCAGCCAGTCAGCAGTGAGGAAGAGGTACCAATTTCTCCACCTAATCTGAGATCATGTAGGGCAGAGAAAAGGCAGGAGCAACAGAGATCAGCCTGACTACTTGAAAGACAGCACTAGAAGTTGGCTATTTAGCACAGCAGAAGGAGGGGAACAATGTTTGCAATGATGTGTGGATTTCCTGGCTGTGTGTGTTCCTGTGCTCATGATTCTTGTCTTGGACTTAGGATCATGTTTCGTGGATTCTGGACTGCTCTCTGCCCCGTTGATTTACTTTGACTTTGTGGATCTGGTCCTGTTTCTTGGACGTATCTTTGGTATCTTGGACTTGTCTTGCCTTGAACTTCCTCAGCATGTTCTGTTTGTTGACAAAGGAAAAGGAAATTTCTGGGGAATATTAGTTCAGAGTTAGCATCTGCAATAAAGACTTTTATCCAGGTGAGGGTACTTACCGCTGCTACTGGTGCACTCTGCATGTAGTTCCATGTGACTGGGGTGCACACCTCTGAGTGATATTTTGATTCTGGTGTGGCAACCCACTACTGCTCCTATCTCCTCAACATGTGTGTGTGTGTGTGTGTGTGAGAGAGAGAGAGAGAGAGAGATGGGGAGGGTATGACTACATGGCATTGGACCAGATTACCTCCAGAACCGCCTGCTACCGCACGAATCCTAGTGACTGATAAGGTCCCACAGAGTTGGCCTTCTCTGGGTCCCGTCGACTAAACAATGTCGTTTGGTGGGCCCCAGGGGAAGAGGCTTCTCTGTGGCGGCCCCAGCCCTCTGGAACCAACTCCCCCCCGGAGATTAGAACTGCCCCCACCCTCCCTGTCTTTTGTAAACTACTCAAGACTCACTTATACCGCCAGGCATGGGGGAGTTGAGATATTCCTTCCCCCTAGGCCATTACAAGTTATGCATGGTATGTTTGTGTGTATGTTTGGTTTTATAATAAGGGTTTTTAGTTGTTTTATTATTGGATTGTTACATGCTGTTTTTATCATTGTTGTTAGCCGCCCTGAGTCTACGGAGAGGGGGGGCATACAAATCCAATAAATAAATAAATAAATAAATAAATAAATAAATAAATAAATAAATGGCATATATGAAAAATAATAAAATAAATAATAATAATAATAATAATAAATAATAAATTTAAAATAATAAAATAATAAAATAATAAACAAACAAACAAACATTCCAGATGACATCCCAATGTCACAAATTGCTCTCAAAACATCCAGCGTTATTACTCCTCCCCCAAAATTTGCAGAACTTTTAGCAAGTCATAAATAAAAAGCCTTTTGAATCTTCCTGTTAATTCTATAAAAACCTCTGATGCTTATTAATCCACGAGAGATAGCTCCCCATTGTTTCTTACTAAAGGTAATTTAGGTTTGCTGCGCCTGCATTTCTTTATGTATTGAAACTGTCACCCATCATGCTGGATAGGCAGGCTCTGTTAATTGCTTTGTTGCAGGAAGACGGAGGTAAAAATAAAAATCCCAACAAATTTATATCTGCTTTAACGCGTTTAATTTTCTTTCAAGTTTTCTTTATAAAAATAAGCTGCAGCATTCCGGCATCAAATAAATTAGAGGGGTGGGGAAAACAGACACAGTGCTTTGTTCCACCAGCAGTAAAAACCAAATGCCTCTAGGCATTTTTCTAGTAGGATGAAGTGTACAGAAAATATGTACACCTGGAAAATAAAAAGTGTGAGGTAGCATTTAAATAAAAGAGAAAAGAGGAAAAGGCATTATTACTTGTATTTCTCAAAGCCATCCTCTGTCAACTAAGTTGCCTGATTCTACCTGCCTGAGAATATCAAAGTATTGAAATTTTAGATTGGGGGAATAAAGCTTGAAACATTGGTAAAGACAGGCAATATTATTCCGTAATCGCCTTTTGCTTTCTATCACTATCTTTAAAGAGCCCATAATATTAGGTGTGGGATTTGAATGTTTTAAAAAAACATAAAATCTTTCAGACGCCTACAGTAATAGTCCTCCCTCTCTCTCTATTTTCATTTTCTTTACTTACTAGGAAGCAGGGCAAGGCAATTATTAACAATATTGGCAGATACAGGCTGCAAAAAGCAGATAATGAATATGGCATTCCCAACAAAAAGGTAGGCAGAGAAATGCTGTAAAAATATGTTTATAGAAGCTTGACATTAGAACAATCTGTTTTCTTTCAGGCATAAAATCCTGCCTCCAAATACCTCTCCCCCCTGCGCGCACACACACATTTGGTAGATGAAAGTGATGGCAATTTTAGGAATACTGAAGCTGTATGCAATAGAATCTGTGAGACCTCACTTACCCATAGCTTTCATGTCCATTCTATGGAGCAAATCTATTCAAGGACTTCCTAATGAGAATAGACTAGAATTCTTTATTGGCCAAGTGTAATTGAACACATAAGGAATTTTTCACTGGCACATATGCTCTCAGTGTACATAAAAGACACATTTGTCAAGAATCATGATTATTAATGATAATTAATAATTAATCATCAATTAATGGCAACTAATTATTGTCATAAGGTACAAATAAGCAACCAGGAAACAAACAATATTAATATAAATCATAAGGATACAAGAAACAAGTTACAGTGAGAGTAGATTGGTGATGGGAACAATGAGAAGACTAATAGTAATGAAGCCTTAGTGAATAGTTTGACAGCGGTGAAGGAATTATTTGTTTAGCAGAGTGATGGCATTCAGGAAAAAGTATAATAAATATAATAAGTATAATAAGCTTTGTTTTATTCTAGAAAAGCATAACTGACTTGTTAGATGCAGTTATAATCTCACCATCCGTATGCAGGGGTTTTTTATATATATTATCACAAAAAATTGGTAATTTTGATATATATATATATTTAAAAGGGGCGGAGAATGGAATAATGTCCCTTCTAAGTGAAGCACACACATAACAAGAAATAGGAGTAAGCAAGAGTGGTCATTGTTTGATTTTTTTGACTTGCACCCTGTCCCTGTTTTATCCCAATCCTAGATGTGTTCTTTAACTTGTCAAAATACAAAAAATATATATATGTACAATCCATGTCCCTGTTAATATCTCCAGGACCGTCTTCTGCCGCACAAATCCCAGTGACCAGTTAGGTCCCACAGAATTGGCCTTCTCCGGGTCCCGTCGACTAAACAATGTCGTTTGGCGGGACCCAGGGAAAGAGCCTTCTCTGTGGCGGCCCCGACTCTCTGGAACCAACTCCCCCCAGAGATCAGAATTGCCCCCACCTACTTTGCTTTTCGTAAGCTCCTTAAAACCCACCTCTGTCGTCAGGCACTGGGGAACTGAGATAACTTCCCCAGGCCTATATTGTTTATGCATGGTATGTTGTGTGCATGTTTTTAAATTATGGGTTTTTAGTTTTAATTATTGGATTTGTATTGTATATTGTTTTTCTATTACTGCTGTGAGCAGCCCCGAGTCTACGGACAGGGGTGGCATACAAATTTAATAAAATAAATAAATAAATAAATAAAATAATTGATGCTCAAAACTGTGCAAGAGGGATATTCTCAGCAATGCACTGATGATGTTAGATAGTTGGGTAATGAAAAGTTTTCAAGAAAACAATGATGCTCTAAGAGCACCAAGGACTCCATGGTTCAAATCTGAGCTACACTTATTCTCTTCTACAGAGAATATTTCACCCCTGAATACAAATATTCAGGGATGAAATGCTTCCGGTTCCTCATGCCTGTCAGTCATTGGAGAGCCAGTCATGAAGGCAGCGCCCTTTCTCCCGGATGCCACCATTTGGGCACTTTTACCTTCTGTGCATGTGCAAAGCATTCTGTGCATGCTCAGAGCATAAAAGAACCCAAATGGCAGCATCCGGGTGGGTGGGCGGAGCCTCACACTGCCTTTGCATCTGGCTCTCTGATGACAGACAGGCACGAGTGAACCAGGAGCATTTTACCCTTGCAAATACAGTGATACCTCATCTTACAAACGCCTCATCATACAAACTTTTCGAGATACAAACCTGGGGTTTAAGATTTTTTTGCCTCTTCTTACAAACTATTTTCACCTTACGAACCCACCGCCGCCACTGTGATGCCCTGCCTCTGGATTTCCGTTGCCAGCGAAGCACCCATTTTTGTGCTGCTGGGAATCCCCTGAGGCTCCCCTCTATGGGAAACCCCACCTCTGGACTTTGTGATGCTGCAGGGGAATTCCAGCAGGGGAATCCCAGCAGCGCAAAAACAGGCGCTTTGCTGGCAATGGAAGTCCAGAGGTGGGGTTTCCCATGGAAGGGAGCCTCAGGTGAATCCCAGCAGCACAAAAACGGGCACTTCGGCTGGCAAAAGGGGTGAATTTTGGGCTTGCACGCATTAATCATTTTTCCATTGATTCCTATGGAAAACATCGTTTCATCTTACAAACTTTTCACCTTAAGAACCTCATCCCGGAACCAATTAAGTTTGTAAGACAAGGTATCACTGTATTGTATTGCTATTTTTGTTGATGATGCCTGTGTAATTTGGCTTGCTAATCTATGAATGTTGAGGGATACATTTTTTAAAGAAAATTTGAATGTAACTGTGGTCCAATATTAGGCAAATTATTTTGACTATATGGTACCTGAAAAAAAAAAACAATGCTATCCATTAAATATCAGTTAGATCAGTTAGACAGAAGTAGATAAGACTTGGCTTCCTCTTGATAGAAGTTTAAAAATGACATTTTGTCTACCAGAAAGAATCAGCAAAAATGACAGGGCTTCTAGTAAGTCTACTTCTTCCTCTGAAGGAAAAAGAAAACATCAAGAGTTGGCCCAGAATAAAGCAATCAGAACCTGACTAGTGGCACAAAGTCATGACTCTGTATTTTTTCCAACCTGCCAACATAATGGCCAGTGTAATTTGTTGTAGCTTCCAGTAACACGCAACCTTGGCCAAATGAGACTTAGCGGAATCCAGTTGACAGTGATGGCTAATTAGTGGGTTTACCATTCAGTGACAGTATCATTTTTAAGTGCATTGCTGCCCGAAATAATGAGTTACCATGGACCACTGAAGGAAGCGTCTAAACAAGGACAGTAAATAGTCAAACAAGTAACAGTTTGACAGCAAACCTGATGGCATCTTCTTCTTGGGAAAAACCTAGAATTTTGTTCTTCTTCTAGTTAACTCATTGCTTGCACTGAGAGGCACTTCTAATAAGCCTCTCAAAAATGCTTAAATTTAGCTACAGTGCCCAACTTATATTATACTCAAATTGTTTGTATTGACTTTATATTTTGGAGTTACCAGATTGCAATAGCAAACACATTAGATTAAGACTGTGCAATCGTAAGGATAGGATTTCAAGATCTGGGGGCAGAAACAAAGCACTTGGCAGTCACATCTTCTCTACTGCAGATCAATAGATGTGATTTTTTTTAAAAAAACAAAAACCTTGAATTCAAAATTGGCTGTTTAAAGTCTCAAATACAACTATTATCTGTTCTTGATCCAATCATCAAAGTTAAATGGGCTGAGATTAGTTGATTGGCTCATTTCAAAGCTGATTTGCCATCTGAATTGTATTATTTTCTCCCTTGTCTACCTTTAGATAAAGGACATTCTTCATATTGTGTTTATAAAGTGTTCATGTTTTGGGGTAAAGTTGTTATTGTTTGAGACAAATAGCTTATTATTTCCTTTAAGGCCACCTCAAATTAGTATGCATCCGTATTAAATCTTTAGAACTGCTGTAGCAAGAAATTTATATTTATTAAACCTGGCTGGTACATCAAATCATAACTTGTTTACATCTCACTAACAGGGTATAACCATGGTAAATTGTTTAGCATTGGAAAATAATTAACCCTAAGAGACTGAGTTTAAACTTGTGCTGACTATGAGTTTGGTCCACATTACTGAACAATACTTTAGAATGTAGTCATGGGTTCTTTGCTTCTGTCAGTATAATTGACAGTATAATTGTGTGTGAGAGAGAGAGTGAGTGTGTGTGTGTATGTGTGTGTGTGTCAGGGGTGGGCTACTGCCTGGACATGGGGGGGGGGGAATGCAGTGGGGTAGCGAAAATGGAGCTCCACCCTGGAGCACTCAATTTGCACTGAAGATGTTGAAAGAAAATGCAGGGCATCCTGCTTAAGCCATGCCCACAGTTTGGTAGTAAACATTTTGGTAGCCCTTCACTTGTGTGCGTGTGTGTGTGCAAGCGTGCATTCTACCTGTCAATGACTACTTCAGCTTCAATGGAAACAACACAAGAGCACGCAACAGATTTAAACTTAATATTAACCACTCCAAACTTGACTGTAAAAAATATGACTTCAGCAATCGAGTTCTCGAAGCATGGAACTCATTACCTGACTCAGTAGTGTCAACCCCTAACCCCCAACATTTTTCCCTTAGACTATCCACGATTGACCTCTCCAGGTTCCTAAGAGGTCAATAAGGGGCGTTCATAAGTGCACCAGTGTGCCTTTCGTCCCCTGTCCAATTCTCTCTCCTTTATCTCCTTTATCTTTTCTTCATTTTACATATCTTCTCCTCTATTTTTATATCTTTTCTCCTATCCTTTTCTTTATATATATATTACTATTTGTCTATTCTCTTCAATGTGTATGGTGTATTGGACAAAATAAATAAATAAAAATAAATAAACTTTGATGAATGTATCATTGCACATCAGTGTCATGCCAATGCAGAGAAAGGTAAAATGCAAAATTATCTAATTGGAATAAAACCAGGGATGGGCTACTGCCCGCAGTGGAGTAGCAAAAATGGAGCTCCACCTCAGAGCACTCAATTTGCAATGAAAGATGCTGAAAGAATCTCCAGATTCATAAGAGGTCAGAAAGGGCCGTGCATAAGCGCCTTCCGTCCCCTGTCCTATTGTCTCTCCTATATCTCCTACATATTTTCTTCTATTCTTTTGTTGATATATTTTATTCCTATAACTTCTCTTCTATTCTTTCATTGTTATATTTTACTATGAGTATATCCTCTGCAACCTTCATTGTGTTTTGGACAAAATAGATAGATAGATAGATAGATAGATAGATAGATAGATAGATAGATAGATAGATAGATAGATAGATAGATGGCAGGCAGGCAGGCAGGCAGGCAGGCAGGCAGGCAGGCAGGCAGGCAGGCAGGCAGGCAGGCAGGCAGGCAGGCAGGCAACCAGATAGATAGATAGATAGATAGATAGATAGATAGATAGATAGATAGATAGATAGATAGATAGATAGACAGACAGACAGACAGACAGACAGACAGACAGACAGACAGACAGACAGACAGACAGACAGACAGACAAACAAACAAACAAACAAACAAATAAATAAATAGCAGAGCGTCCTGCATAAGCCATGCCCATATTATGATAATAAAAATTTTGGTAGCCCCTCACTGAATAAAACCATTGAATTTTACATTAGTGGACATTTAAAAAAATAAAATAAATAAATAATGTTGAGAAAGTGATAGAAAATAACATTAATGTTCTTTTTTTAAAATCCAGTGACCATCCTCGGGCTTTGGTTTGTGCATCTGTAAAGGTACAAAATGTGTGCTGAGATACATTTCCATCTTAGGCCACTGGGCTGACTGATTCAGAGGAGGAATGAGTCAGCCCAGGAGAGGAGATATCGATTCTATAAGCAGTTTGTGTATGGATTCCACACTTATGTTCTGTTGCCTGAACTACAATCGCTAAGTGTCAAGCACTTAGCGATTATATTCACAAGTATTGCTTTGATTCTTGAAAACATAATGATTCTCAGTATATAACACACAGGACAATTAGCACGTCTACAATTATTAAATTTTCACATTGTTTATCCTCAATAATTTATGCGGCAGACAAATGCACATACTCCTTATCCAGTTTTGAGCTCCAATGGGGAAGAAGTGGTGACTGTGACCAGTGGAGCAGAAGATAGTGTCACCTATAGGCAAAGCTAAGTAATTACAGTAGGCAAAATCAATGGGTTTGGAAAAGGTGGAGAAAACAATATCTAATTTGCGCCATTGTCACACTAGCTTCGTTGCTTAGCAGCTGCAAATACAAATGCATGATGATATTAGCATGTCTGTTTTCCTGTTTGGAAGAGAAATCTGAAACTATCCAAAATGCCTAATTCACTTTTAGGCTTCTATAATATAGGAAAAGTAGAAAAATGTGGGTTAGACAGCATCACCACTAGATGAATTTGTACTGGCTGACTGGCCGCATTCAATGTGTGGTCCTCAATGGAACTGCATGTACATGGAGAGAAGTATGCAGTGGAGTACTGCAAGCAGGGGTGGGCTGCCAGCCTGAACGCCTAATTGGGCTCACCTCCACGGTGCTGGAGGTACCGTGAGTTCAAGCGGAATTATGCTTCTGCGCCAGTGAAGTGCTACCAAAACTTTTACTACCATGCTGTGGGCATGGCTTATGCAGGATGCTCTGCATTTTCTTTCAACATCTTTCAGTGCAAATTGGGTGCTCTGGGGTGGAGCTCCATTTTCATTACCCACTGCATTCCTCCCTGTCCGGGCAGCAGCTGACCCCTGCTTCTGTGCCTGTGCGAAGCGAAGCAGTAGTGAGGTAAACCAGAACCAGGGGTGGGCAGCAGGTAGGACGGGGTGGAACCAGTGATGGGCTCCTACGGGAACGGTCAGGAACGCAGTTCTGGTAGCAAAATTTGGAGCTCCACCCCAGAGCACCCAATTTGCACTGAAAGATGTTGAAACAAAATGCATAAGCCACGCCCACAGTGTGGTAGTAAAACTTTTGGTAGTCCATCACTGGGTGGAACACAGTTCCAGCAGTGGAAATTTATTTATTGGATTTGTATGGCGCCCCTCTCTGAGGACTCATGGTAGCTCACAATATAAGCAAAGCTGTGTGCCCAGCTCCAGCTGACCATCCCACCCTCTCATCCTCTTCCTCCTCCCTCGAAAGCAGCAGGGAGACTAGCACCGGGAGGAGTTGCAGGGGGCCCATTTCCTCCCCCATCTTTTCTCAACAGCTGATTGGCACCCATTCGTCTAGCTACCCAACCTGAAGCAGGGAGTGATCCAGGAAGGAGAGCGCAGGAAATGTGAAGCAAATTGTCACCCCAGAGAGCGACACTGGTAAGGTTGTAAGTCAAGGACTTAACAGTTCACTTGAACGATGATGATCGTTCAAGCCACTTCCACCTGGACGACATGGCCGGCAAGCCACTCCTACCCAGTCACGTGATTACCAAGCCACACCCACAAAATAAGCCACACCCACAGTGTAGCAGTAAAAAAATTTGGCTGCCCATTACTGGCCAGAACCCAGACTTGTTCAAAATCTTTTCCCACATACCTTGCCAAGAAAACAACTTGTATTTTCACAGAACAGGCAAGGCTTCTGTGTTTCATATCCGTTTTGTTTTGTTCTCCAGGTGCATAATGGATTTAAGAAACAGATTCTAAACTTTTCCACTGGGAATCTGTACAAAACTGTGTAACATTCTGCATCCAGGTGGCCATATGGATGCGGCTTTAATTTTACACAGAGAGCTAGGAAGTGCTCTTATTGTTAGGCATTCAGCTTTACAGCATTCTTGACACACACATTCACACTTTTGATAGTAGGCATGAATGTGAGAACAGCAGAGCCCTGCGCCAGCCTGAACTTTAAGAACCCAGGGCATTTCAGCATTTTTTAAAATTGCACTGACAGACTTTATTAACTTGAACGTTTTTGTTGGTGATTTGTCATTACTAAAAAGAAAGAAAAATGAAACCTTTAGATCTAGCAATAAACTCTCACATTTGCTGACAATGCAGGGATTTCTGAAAATCATCTAAAGTACGTGCAGGACATACCAAATCTGTTTGGCTCTTCGTCTGTGGGCTAATTACATCACATTAATTTGAAATTTAGGTCTTTTCTTTTTCCTTAGCTTTGAGGGTAGGAGTCCTGCCTATCTCAGAAAAATAAGGGTCTGCGCTGTTTGGTTTTCGTGAAAATATTCCTGTCTTCTTCCTTGCCCCCTCCGCCTTCTCACTCCTACTTGCAAGTTTTCAAAAATGTTGGCTCTGGTGAAAAAATAATTGGAGGGTGGGGAAAATTTTCGTTCTTGAAGTGATGACAGAAGCAGGATTTTATTCCTTTGTAGAAAAGCAGAACATTTGAACCAGTGTTGATCCTCTGTTGCAGGAAGGAACTTTGTTGTAGGACTTCACAACTCCTTCTGCCTTTAGTCAAAATATTGCATTTTAAAATATATTTTCAACAATACTGTTTTCAACATTCCTGATATATTGTCATTTGTATGATAGGTTGCCAACAATGATGGTCTGTTTTTGGTTTCATTGCTATTTCTCCAATAAATTACAGTAATCCCTCACTACTTCGTGGTTCAACTTTTGCGGATTCGCTACGTCATGGGTTTTCAAAGGGGGCTTAAATTTATTAAATTTTAAAAATCCATTAAAAATTTATAAAATTCTTCTACAGTACTACTGTACTCTATTAAAGAAACTGGTAGGATATCACATGTAGTTCCACCTGAGAAACATTATAGAATGACTGTTTAATGCAAAGGGTGGGTTTTAAAAGTCCAAATACTTGTTAAATACATAAAAAAATATCTTTCCTGTACTTCATGGAAATTCATTTTTCATGGGTGGTCTTGGAATGCATCCCCAGTGAAAAATGAGGGATTACTGTATAATATGACAATCTTCAGGGATCTGTCCAAAACTTCCCCAGCAGTAGACTGATAGGACTTTTCTTCTGATTTCTCTGGTTCTTGAGCTGGCAAAAAATATGCTAAATAATAATTTAATAATAATTTATTAGATTTGTATGCTGCCCCTCTCTGAAGACTCGGGGTGGCTCACAACAATAATAAAAACAATATTATAGTAGAACAAATCTAATATTAAAAAACATATAAAACCCTATCATATTTTTAAAAAACCCCAAACAACACATTCACACCAAACATAAAACAAAATATAAAAGAGCCTGGGGGAAAGGTGTCTCAACTCCCCCATGCCTGGTGGTATAAGTGAGTCTTGAGTAGTTTACACAAGACAGGGAGGGTGGGGACAGTTCTCATCTCCGGGGGGAGTTGATTCCATGGGGCTGGGGCCACCATAGAGAAGGCTCTTCCCCTGGGGCCCACCAAACGACATTGTTTAGTCGACGGGACCTGGAGAAGGCCAACTCTGTGGGACCTTATCGGTCGCTGGGATTCGTGCAGTAGCAGGCGATTCCGGAGGTACTCTGCTCCAATGCCATGTAGGGCTTTAAAGGTCATAACCAACATTTTGAATTGTGACTGGAAACTGATCGGCAGCCAATGCAAGCCACAGAGTGTTGTAGAAATGTGGGCGAATCTTGGAAGCCCCACAATGGCTCTCGCAGCTACGTTCTGCACGATCTGAAGTTTCTGAACACTTTTCAAAGGTAGCCCCCTGTAGAGAGCATTGCAGTAATCGAACCTTGAGGTGATGAGGGCATGTGTGACTGTGAGCAATGACTCCCTGTCCAAATAGGGCTGCAACTGGTGCACCAGGTGAACCTGGGCAAACGCCCTCCTCGCCACAGCCGAAAGATGTTGTTCCAATGTTAGCTGTGGATCGAGGAGGACGCCCAAGTTGCGAACCCTCTCTGAGGGGGTCAGTAGTTCCCCCCTCCCAGGGTAATGGACGGACAGATGGAATTGTCCTTGGGAGGCAAGACCCACAGCCACTCCGTCTTGTCTGGGTTGAGTTTGAGTTTGTTGACACAGAAGTTGTTCTGTCCCCATGAATCCCACACTACCTCAGTCTCTCAGTCGCTTGGCTGGCAACTAGCGTTGTCCTGGGAATTTTAATGCTGAACAATTGAACAGCAATACTTGGTGAGTTTTCCCTCCCATCAGCATCACCTACCAAAAGAAAAATAATTACCAATTGCTTTCCTTAATGTGTAATAGGAGAGGCTTGGACTAATGTAGGTGAGTGCTTGGGAAGGATACTTTACCTATCTTTAAAGGTGTCTTAGCGCAGGTGGCTGTAGTGGACATCTCTGGGTTGATAATCTTCTACCATGATTCTCAAAGGGCACTAAGCTGTGCATCAAAATAAGTTGGTGAGTTGCTGCAGTAGAATAGCAATAGCACTTAGACTTATATACTGATTCTTAGTGTGTTATATCCCCCTTTAAGCAGTTTACATAATGCCCCCAACAATCGAGGTCCTTATTTTAGGGGCTTTGAAACGATAAAAGGCTGAATCAACCTTGAGCCGCTCAGGATCGAACTGTTGGCAGTCGACAGAATTAGCCTGCAATACTTCATTCTAACCACTGTGTCACCATGGATCTTGTGGGTGCAGTTGCATGACTTTCTGAGTAAAGTTTCTTTCCTTCTTTCCACCAGATTTAATAACCATCTAACATAATAGCAAAATAACAGAGTTGGAGGTCTTCTAAATCAGCCTTAGGCCCATGTTTAGAAACAGCCCAATTAGCAGCTTACTGGCAGGTAAGAAGAGTGAGCAGAAGGACTGGCAACTCTCCCTTGCTTCATCCTGGGTTTCCTTATTACTTCTCTGATTTATTACTTGCGCTAAAAGGGAACACAGGAATAAAACTTATAAGACAAGGTCTGTCAGTCCTTATGAGGTGTTCTGTCTGGGTCACTCCAGAAGCCAATACCAACCCAAAAAGAGAAGCCAGACACACTGGTAAAAGGCAAAGGCAGTTTTATAAAATTCAAGAAAAACACAGGTAACAGAAAATGTCCTTACAAACAGGAATATGTTGTATCTTCAGATATATCCATGAAGGCAAAAGTCCATGCAGCAATACAGAATTCTTGCTGCCAAGCCGAGGCTGTAGATAGCAGACCTACACCTCCCACGGGTCTTCCAAAGCTGCTGGGCCACAAGCCAGGAACAGAGACGCCGAGAAACAAGACAGGATAACACAGCTCCAAACTGATAACACTCCACATGGCTTCAAGGGCTTGCCTGCCTTTTAAACCCTGCTAAGGAGGACCACACCCAAACCCAGCTGTTCCTAATTCAGTGCTGATAATACTTCTTTAATTTCTCCTTTCTTTGATCTGACCGCCTCTGTCGCATGTCAATGACGGCTTGAGCTTCATCACCTAATGACTCCAAACTACTGGCTGGGGACAGCCCCCCCCCCCCCCCCGGGGCTCTCATGCTGTTCTCCTTCATCCCATTCCTGATTTTCCTCTCCCCCGTCCGACTGTTCAGCCCCCTCCTCTTCGCTGTCATCCTCCTCCGGGCATGGAGCCAGCAGAGACACAGCCAGTCCCTGAGCAGCCTCAGGCTGAACCACAACATGAGGTAGATGAGGTAGGAAACCAGATTCTATTCTATGTTATTTGAAAAGTTACATTAGCAGAATCTTGCAAGTTTGAAAGGAAACCCAGGAGTAGTTTAATAATTGTGGGAATCCTCCTCAAGAAAGTAATAAAAACTGGATAAAAGTGACATGGATAAGCTCACCATCCTTTCCTATTGTTCCCATTTATTTGCATTCATTTCTTTCATTCATTTCCATTTATTTATTTATTTATTTATTTATTTATTTATTTATTCATTCATTCATTCATTCATTCATTCATTTATTTATTGATTTGATTTGATTTGATTTGTATGCCGCCCCTCCCCGCAGACTCGGGGCGGCTAACAACAATAAAAAGACAACGTAAGCAAATCTAATATTTAAAAAATCTAAAAAACCCAATTTAAGAGATCAGTCATACATACAGTCATACCATACATAAATTTTATAAGCCTAGGGGAAGGGAATATTTCAATTGCTCCATGCCTGATGACAGAGGTAGGTTTTTAAGAGCTTACAAAAGGCAAGGAGGTTGGGGGGCAACTCTGATATCTGGGGGGAGTTGGTTCCATAGGGTCGGGGCCACCACAGAGAAGGCTCTTCCCCTGGGTCCCGCCAAACGACATTGTTTAGTCGACAGGACCCGGAGAAGGCCAACTCTGTGGGACCTAACTGGTCACTGGGATTCGTGCGGCAGAAGGTGGTCCGGGAGATATTCTGGTCCGATGCCATGATATCATTTATACCTGATATCTTGTACATGTTTGACAAATTAATAAATACAAAATACAAAGCAGGGCAATTTGGATCTCTTCCTTGGTAGAAGCAATCAAGAACCTGGAATGCTCTAAAACTTTGAAAAGAACTAACATAGCTTAGCTCTTTCCCTGCTTAAATTGAGTTAGTGGGTTAGTTTTGTCTTCAGGGAATACTACTTTTTAAAATTATAGTATAATGGCCATTCAGAAGACTTCTAACCCTGTCCTCAAGAAACAGGGCTCTTTCAAAAACCAATGAACCAATGTATGTAACGAGTCTGCTTAAGACCTCATGGGCATTTCAGAACAGAAAAGACAGGTCAGGCATTATAAGCAGGTCCATTTGTGGAAGATAGATAAGCAAGTCCAAGCTAGGATGGTAGTCTCTATAGCAGCTTAAGATATATGAGAGGAATGGGAAAGACCTTCATTCTCTGTCATTAGGGACTTTTGTACATCAGGAAAAGGCAATAATGTTCTATTAAACAGCTAAAGATAAATTTAAGGTATGTTCAGAACAGTCTGAGGCGGTAACCAAGCTAATTTAAGAATGTTTGTTGAGCAAAAAGCTAAGAAAGACATGGAGTTAGTAGGACATGAAGTATGAAGATGAGATCTCTCTGGGAGGGTTTTGGCCTGACTGGAAATAAAACAAAAAGAAATCTCAGGATAAAACATTAACAAATCACTATCAGACTCCAAGAAAACTGCACTTACTCAATCACCAGGAGTTCCAATTCTAGAGTGACTTTATCTGTCTAACATACAAGTGCACTAACCTGCATTACATATAATGGAATAATAGAATAGAATAAAATAGAATATAATAACAGAGTTGGAAGAGACCTTGGAGGTATTCTAGTCCAACCTCCTGACTAAGCAGGAAACCCTACACCACTTCAGACAAATGGTTATCTAACATATTCTTAAAAACGTCCAGTGTTGGAACATTCACAACTTCTGTGGGAGCAACTTGTTCCACTGATTAATTGTTCTCTCAGGAAATTTCTCCTTAGTTGCTTCTCTCCTTGATTAATCTCCACTCATTGCTTTTTGTTCTACCCTCAGATGCTTTGGAGAAGAGCTTGACTCCCTCTTCTTTATGGCAACTGAGATATTAGAACACTGCTATCATGTCTCCCTTTTCATTAAACAAGACATACGCAGTTCCTGCAACCATTCTTCATATGTTTAGCCTTCAGCACCCTAATAATCTTTGTTGCTCTTCTCTGCACTCTTTCTAGATTTTCAACAAATTTTTTACATCATGGTGTCCAAAACTGTCCAAATGTGGCCTTACCAAGGCATTATAAAGTGGTACTAACACTTCACGTGATCTTGATTCTATCCCTCTGTTAATGCAGCCTAGAACAGTGTTGACTTTTTGGCAGCTCCTGCACACTGTTGGCTCATATTTAAATTGTTGTCCACTAAAATTCCAAGATCTCTCTCGCAGATACTACTGTTGAAGATGGTACCACATATACTGTTTCTTGCCCAAATATAGAACCAGACTTTTTTCACCATTGAATTTAATTTTGTTAGATAGTGCCCAATGTTCAATTATAAATTTAATAAAATAAATAAATAAATACATCTGTCAAGATCCTTCTATATCTTGAGTCTATCTTCTAGAGCAGTGGTTCTCAACCTTTCTAATGCCACGACCCCTTAATACAGTTCCTCATCTTGTGGTGACCCCCAACTATAAGTTTAGTGCCAATTCTTCCAACAGATCTTTAAGCTGATTGGCAAGAGGTCAGAGGGACAACCCCCTGTAAACACCTGATTGGTTGGATTTTATTTATTTATTTATTTATTATTTGGATTTGTATGCCGCCCCTCTCCGAAGACTCGGGATTGTAAAAATATGTTCCGAAATGCCAGAATAGAAGCTTTAGTTGCTAGCACCATTGGAAATTTGTCTTTTCCCATGGTCTTAGGCAACCCCTGTGAAATGGTCATTTGATCCCTAAAGGGGTCCCGACCCCAAGGTTGAGAACCACTGTTCTAGAATGTTAGCTATTCTTGCCAGCTTGGTGTCATCTTCAAATTTTATGAGTTCCCCATCTATTCCCTCATCCAAGCCTTTGATGAAGATGTTAAAGAAGATGTTAAGAACTGCTGACTGACTCCTTTTTCTATATTTTTCTATATTTTTAATACATTTTAATACATTTTATTCTTAGCTATTTTTATATTTTTATATTTTTATCTGTTTTAATATTTAACTAATTAATTAATTAACTGGGAATTGCATTTTTACATATTTATTAGTGTTTTAAACTGTTATCAATTTAATCTATTTTTAGTATTGGGGGTTCTAAATTTAAATGGATGACTGGGACAGAATTACCTGTGTGCATGAGCTGAATGGCTGGTATGATTGGGATGACTGGGTTGGGAGGGGTTACGGTATGGATGAGATGAACGGTAAGAGTATGAATGGTAGATTTGGCCCACCTGACGCTCAAGAGGCGGGAGGGGATGGGGCACCGATCTCTGGGGTGGCAGAGGGTCGGAATATTCCTGTGTTGCTGGGGAGAGGCAGATATGGCGGGGGCCACGGAGTTAGCCGTTCCAGGGGAACGAGGGACCATTGCTTAATAACGATCCCTTGTTCTGGCTCCGTGAGCCCAATCTTGGATACTGGTGATGAGTGTAACTCTGGCCCTGGGCTCAGGTTGCTGCTGCTTAATGCCAGGTCGGTGGTAAATAAAGCTCTCCTCATCTGGGATCTGATCCTGGATGAGGAGGCCGACCTGGCATGTATTACTGAAACCTGGCTGGGCCCAGAGGGAGGTGTTCCTCTCTCTGAAATTTGCCCAGCTGGGTTTCAGATATGGCATCAACCTTGACCCCAGGGAAGGGGGGGGGAGGAGTGGCTATTATAGCCAGGGAGAGCCTTTGCCTACGTGGACTCATTGCTCCGGAAATTGCGGGTTGCGAGTCACTCTTGATGAAGTTAGGACTTAGGGGTTCAGGTGGGCTTATTTCTCACATACCTGCCTCCCAGCTGCGTGTCAAAAGCCCTGCCTGTGCTACTTGAGGAGGTAGCCGGGTTGGCGGTGGAGTTCCCCAGACTTATTGTCTTGGGGGACTTCAACCTGCCGTCACTTGGCGAAACCTCTGGGTTGGCACAGGAGTTCATGGCCACCATGACAGCCATGGACCTGACTCAAGTAGTACGGGGTCCGACTCATGAGGGGGGGCACGCACCTGACATGGTATTCCTTTCTGAGCAATTGAGTAATGGTCTGAGACTAAGGGGCTTAGAAGCAGTGCCTTTGTCATGGTCAGACCATTTTCTACTACGGCTTGACTTCCTGGCTCCAATCCTTCCCCGCAGGGAGGCAGAACCAATGAAGATGTTCCGCCCCAGACGCCTGATGGACCCAGAGGGCTTTCAGACGGCGCTTGGGGTTATTCCAGAGGCACTCATCCACAGTTCGGCGGAGTCTCTTGTGGAGGCCTGGAATACGGCTGCTGCGGAGGCTCTCGACCGGATTGCGCCTTTGCGACCTCTCCGTGGCGCTAGACCCCGTAGAGCCCCATGGTTCAACGAGGAGCTCCAGGAGTTGAAACGCCAAAAGAGACGTCTAGAGAAGCGATGGAGGAAGAGTAGGTCTGAATCTGATCGAACACTTGTAAGAGCTTTTATTAAGACTTACAAAGTGGCGCTCAAGGCGGCAAGATGCGCGTACCACGCCGCCTTGATTGCATCAGCGGAATCCCACCCGGCCGCTCTGTTTAGGGTGACCCGCTCCCTTCTTAACCAGGGGGGAATTGGGGAGCCCTTGCAGAGTAGTGCCGAGGAGTTTAACATGTTTTTCGCTGATAAAGTCGCTCAGATCCGGGCCGACCTCGACTCCAATTGTAAAACATCTCCACCCAATGCCCAGTCAACGAAGCGGTAGAAGTGATGTGCCGGTGCCTGGAGGCTATTGGGGCCTGGATGGGTGTCAACAGACTCAAGCTCAACCCGGATAAGACGGAGTGGCTGTGGGTTTTGCCTCCCAAGGACAATCCCATCTGTCCGTCCATTACCCTGGGGGGGAATTATTGACCCCCTCAGAGAGGGTCCGCAACTTGGGCGTCCTCCTCGATCCACAGCTCACATTAGAGAACCATCTTTCAGCTGTGGCGAGGGGGGCATTTGCCCAGGTTCGCCTGGTGCACCAGTTGCAGCCCTATCTGGACCGGGACTCATTGCTCACAGTCACTCATGCCCTCATCAACTCGAGGTTCGACTACTGTAATGCTCTCTACATGGGGTTACCTTTGAAAAGTGTTCGGAAACTTCAGATTGTGCAGAATGCAGCTGCGAGAGCAGTCATGGGCTTACCCAGGTATGCCCATGTTTCACCATCACTCCGCAGTCTGCACTGGCTGCCGATCAGTTTCCGGTCACAATTCAAAGTGTTGGTTATGACCTTTAAAGCCCTTCATGGCATCGGACCAGAATATCTCCGAGACCGCCTTCTGCCGCACGAATCCCAGCTACCGATTAGGTCCCACAGAGTGGGCCTCCTCCGGGTCCCATCAACTAAACAATGTCGGTTGGCGGGCCCCAGGGGGAGAGCCTTCTCTGTGGCGGCACCGACTCTCTGGAATCAATTCCCCCCGGAGATCAGAACTGCCCCTACTCTTCCTGCCTTCCGTAAACTCCTCAAAACCCACCTTTGCCGTCAGGCATGGGGAAACTAAACATCTCCCCCTGGGCACGTTGAATTTATACATGGTATGCTTGTGTGTGTGTATGTTAGTATATGGGGTTTTTTAAATTTTTAAATATTTTAATTAATTGGATTATGTATTGGACTGCTTTTCACTTGTTGTGAGCCGCCCCGAGTCTTCGGAGAGGGGCGGCATACAAATCCAAATAATAAATAAATAATAAATAAATAAAGAGTACTGGGCCTAAAACAGAGCCTTGGGGTACTCCACTACATACTCCATGAAGATGCAGTTCCATTGAGGACTACATGATGATGATGATGATGATATGCATGTAAGTCATTGTGCTTGCAACCCAGAAAGATGTATGATGTCAAATGCAATAGAAGATGCTGTCCAATTTTTAGGACTGAAACATGATGCAACAATCAATGTGGTTCGCTTTCCTATGAATTATGAGAAGGAGAAAATAATACTAACTTTACAGAAAGACAGTACCGCAGTAAGACAAATTTTGCTGCTGAAGTTACCTAACAATATCACCACACTATCAAGGCAAAAATAAAGATCATGGTTTCAAGGATTTTTTTAAAAAAAGTTTGATCTCTTTAAAAAAATATTTTAGTGTCCTTTCAGTAGGCACAGGTAATAAATTAAATCTGAAACCTTACACCAATATAAGCAGTTGTACTTTAGACTTTTATAAAGCAGTCTTTATAAATGTGTGTATGTATGAGTGTGCGTGTTTGTGTGTGTGTGTGAGAGAGAGAGAAAGAGAGAGAGAGAGAGAAATATCGCCAAGAAATGTTGTAGATACCGTGGTTTAAATGGAGCAAGGTCCATTTACAGCACTTGCAACTGAGCTTCTGTGTTTCTCATTATTGTCTCCAAACTCACATGTGGAAGTGTGAACTTTCAGACCGTTTCAGACTGTCAATTTTCCCCCTTGATTGGCTACACAGATGTCTCCATTAACTCTGGGCTGCAAAAATCCAGTGTTCAATATCCTTTTACCTTGTTCAGTTTTAAATGGCTGGCAATGGTTGCCCTGATGATGATTACATTCTGTTGCACAAAACATATAACCAGCTTTAAACATCTGAAGATCTAATACTTCATGTAGAGGTTACGAATCCAGAGGGCTCATGATGTAAGCATTCTGACCCCTCCACTGTGGAAGACATGCTGTTTCCATGTGAACCAAGCCTTCATAATATAGTATCTTGACTTACGAGGAGTTTATGCAGGTAGAACTGCACATAAGCAGACTTTATGTCTTATGATATATGTGAATCGATGAAAGGATCAGGACAAACTTCCTGTAACACATTAAGATTCGACATGGGACATGTTAGAAATAAAGCAATAATGTTCAAATCTTGCAGCCCTGGATTCAAACAGGTTTGTACTATCTGGTGCCTTGAGTTATGCTGGACTGCTGATGCTGTAGACTACCCTGAATATCATGCTGGTTGAGAATAATAGGAATTTCAATGCAATGTATTGGGGAGGATACTGTATTGTTTTGGGAAAAGCTGATATTGTATGACTGCTCTGAATTCAAACTAAGTGGGAGTCCTTTATAAGATGACAAGGAGGCTCATTCTCTGGAGATCTTTTGTAGACTAATTAAGACTTCATTAGGAAAGAATTCTTCCAAGAAGTTGGGGAAAACTTTACTTGAACATATTCTCTGTTGTGTATGTCTACTCTTAATGGAGTTTTCGTAATGGCTTGGCTTTGTTATCCTTTTAAAAGCATTTAACTTTCATATACTGTACATGTTAATTGTTAATTACCCTGCATGATTAATTCATAGCGGGAGGCTGGAATATAAATAATATCTGGAAGATTGCCTTTCTCAGCTTGATGTGTCATGTTTTCAATCCAGCCACCTTCAATCCAGCCTCCTCTTTGGGGTGGTCCTTTTTCAATTAGGTGTGGAGAACTTGTAGCCTTGAACTAAACTCTCACCATCCATCATCAATGGGCATCCTTACCTATTTTCTGCCAAGAACTTATTTATTTTTAATTTTTGCTTTTAATTGAGGATTGAGGCGAGGTTTTTAATTGAGAATATAGGCTAAAAGTTTAAATATTTGAACTAGTCTTGGCCTAGAGCAGTGATGGCAAACCTTTTTTTGCTCAAGGGCTAAAAGGGCATACACACATGGGATATCATGCACATATGTTCCCACACGCATAATGCATGCACAAGCCCCCCTCACGCGCTCCCCCCTCCCCGTGAAGTGTGCAGATCTCATTGAAGCTTCCAGACTCTGTGGGTGGCAAAAAAACAGGGCCAATGGGCCTACCAGAAGTTCAGAAAGGAACTTCCAGCAGGTTGGGTACATTTTTCACCATCCACATGTTTCGTTGGCTTTCTAAAGCATGGGGAAGGCAAAAATGACCTCCCCTGCCCATCAGAAGGCTGAAAATCTGGCCAGAGCACATATGCACACTGGAACTGATGTAGGGCAATGCCTCATGTGCCCTCAGATGTGGCTCCATGTGCCACCTGTGGCACATGTGCGTAGGTTCATCATCACGGGCCTAGAGTGTAAATTACACACATTTAAACTATGATGTCTGGTATGATCATCAATTACAATCAATTCAGATTAGTTATCAGTTCATATATCCATTCGTAATCTCTGAATTGGGCTAAACTAAGCTATTATCTTGAGGACTTTGAAAGTAACTTATATCCAAGTAAACGCTTATGAGATTGCTGAGGGTACTAAGGTGCAAGCAAGCAATATATATAAGATGTTAGTGAAGTCAGACGGGGATGGGATCCAAGGATTGACTAAATGGTGGCAAAATGAGATACAAGTAGAGGTGCAAGAGATGGAAAATACAGTAGAAAATATAAGGAAAATCAAGAATACAAGAGTTAGGGAAATGAGAAGGAAAGTATTACATAAGTGGTATTACACACCCGTTCAACTTGCACACTTTCAGCAGAACGTTAAAAGGTATCTGTTGGCATGGGTGCCAAGATAAAGGAGTGTTTATGCATATGCTCTGGGAATGCCCAGTGGTGCAGAACTTTTGGCAAAAATTGCAAGAGGATATTAATAGGATATTAAATATAAGATGGACAATTATTAAGGAAATGGCAGTATTAGTAAAAAGTAGTGAGATGGGACAATACAGAGAAATAAAACAAACAGCGATAGAAAGCGCTCAGGCGGTAATAGTCTTGGGGTGGAAAGATGCGACAAAATGGACAATGCAAAATTAGTAGAGATATATTGTAGCTACCATAGCATGTTAGGATAGGATTACACTATATCTGGACTTCTAACAACAAATGCCTTATACACTCTGATTCCGTTAGCCAGGACAGGACTGCACGTAGGTCACATAAAGTGAGTCTGCATTTCTGGTGAAATCTGCTTAAGGAAGTGACTGGCCATAAAATGGTTCAAGCAACTCTCCTCGAATAACAAGAATGTTTCAACAGGAAAAGAACTGTGCGATAAAAAGACGCAATTTACATTGCCTGGGGTAAATAGGACGAAGGCTGTGATAAAAGACCTTGCTTTGTGGTAAACAGGAGATAGCTGTGTTAAACAACAAAAGGTCCCAGGAAATTGGCTATGAGAGACATTTGCTTAGTAGAAACTGGTTATGTGCCATATGGAGATAGGAAGGACTCAGAAGTTGTGTCATATCTTAGAGTTACGTTATTGGATGTTTGTATATCACTTGACATGTATGTGTAATCATTCCCATTTTCATATTCCCCCAATAAAAGGAGGTGCACAGTTCAATACTGTGTCATTTCACCCAGAGAGAGATGTGTCCAAGTCTTCTTTCTAAGATTCACGTTCATGAGTGACCCCCCCGTGGCTGGGGTTGCTCTAAGTCCCTCTGAAGACATCATTCCCCTCAGGGACTTTGCAGCACCCTCAGTATATGGTGGACCACATTCAATTGGAGATTATGGATAAAAGGATGAATTTGATTAATGAAACTGATTTGCAACAGCTGATGGGGCAATGGGACAAGGTAAGATGATATATGGTGACTAGGATCCAAGACCAAGCTATAAGAAACAAGTTGGAATCACTCTATAATATGTAAAGAAATATTTCACTCTTGGGTTTAAATGATTTATACAAGAAATACCCCCAACTGGTGGTGGGGTATGATTGATTGTCTGATGGTGGGATCACTGAGCACATGTTATATGTTATATGTTGTGTTTGTGTTTTATATTATAAAAATCAATAAAAATATTAATAAAAAAAGATTGCTCTGCACACAATTTGATATTATGGATGGTTATTATATTCTTTCAATTAAATAATTTAAGACAGATTTTGTAAACATGCAGCATGGCCAGGAAAGCTTTGAAAATGGAGATTCAATGATTTGATTAATTAGAATAATAGATTTTCATGTATGAAAATAAGTTTGCTGCCATGACATGATTTACCCTCAAAGCTTAAATTATATTTTTAAAAAATGAATAAATAGTGAATCCAGACAGCAAACCCATTCTGATATTTTTTTAAAAAAACCCATACTTTAGAAGATTGAATGTCAAGGATATTACATTATGATGTGAGATTGTTTTGCAATAGGAAACAAGCCAATGGAAGGTCTTCCCAGGTAAGAGAAAAATCATAATTACACACAATGATACAATGCTTGTTTTTCAGATATATATTTTATTTTGCACCTTTTTCAAAGGTGAAATCTTGCTGTATGACCAGAGTTTTTTACTTGGCTCATAGAATTATATATGTAGATAGCTTGTTTACAGTTATTAAATCCAAATAGTCTGTGAAGTAATTCACAAGTAATTGTTGCTAATTGTACTAAAAGAAGTATGCTGAAATCTAACATTAAACCATTAAACCATTGATCAATTTAAGAGATGTACTGTTGCAGACTAGGCATATTAGCCTGGAGATCTCCTAAATCCACATCTCCATCTATTTTATCAGAGGAAACTAGAATCTAAGACATACACACAAACATACCATGCATAAACTATATAGGCCAGGGGAGATGTCTCAATTCCCCCATGCCTGACAGCAGAGGTGGTTTTTAAGGAGTTTACGAAAGGCAAGGAGGGGGTGGGGGCAAGATTATATCCCATATCCTTTGAAAGGTTATATGCTATGTCTAGGTTTATGTATGTCTATATGCACAAATTTGCAAGCATCTTCTACTTCCTGAAAAGGAAATTTAGGCATCTGTATTTAGGCAAGGATTGCATCCTGGGGAAAAATTTCCCTTGCTGCCTATCAATTTGCATTTGCAAGTGTAATCTCTGTTTTTGATCAATGCTACAACAGTGGGTAACACAAATCGTTCTGAGGCAAATTTACATGATGAAGATCATTTTGGGGGAGAGGGGGAATGAGAGAATTTTCAATTACTGTATTTTAAAAATAAACTTAAATTAAAATCATAATTCCGCTCACTATCAATTTATGGATGAATAAGTAAAAAATTAAGCCTGGAGCTTTCCAGAGTGTGCCAGTCATCCTGCTATATTCTTAAACAGATACCATATCTTTTTAAAAAAAAAAAAAAAATCACATATTTCCTAACTACACATTAAACACAACTCAGCAGAGAAATCCACCCATAGGCAGCCAAGGACTAGTTGAGATCTATTGAGATAATCTCAAGCAGGCACTGTAAATCTTGCTTCAATAGTCTAAGGCAGCGGTCCCCAAACTATGGCCCGGGGGCCAGAACTGGCCCGCTGAGGCAAATTATCCGGCCCGCGGCAGCCCACAAGATTTTATCAATAGATATAATAAGCTCCTGAATCTCCTGTCAACTCACCGCAGTCTGCTGCTGAGCGAGGAGGCGGTACAGAGGCAATGGGCGGGGATGATAGGGGGGAGAGAGAGAGGGAGGGAGAGAGAGAAAGAGTGAGAGATACAAAGAGGGAGAGAGAAAGAGAATGAGTGAGAGAAAGAAAGAGAGGGATAGAGAGAGAGGGACAGAGAAAGAGAGAAAGAGGGAGATATAGAGAGGAAGAGAGAAAGGGGGATAGATGGAAAGAGAGAGAGAGAGAGAAAAAAAAGAGAAAAATGAGAAAATGATGGAGAGAAAACGAGGGAGAGGAAAATGAAACAAATGAGAGAGAAGGAAGAAAAGAGGGAAGAGAGAAATGGAGAGGAAGGAGGGAGGGAAGGAAGGAGAAATGGAGGGAGTTTGTTGATTTAAGTTTAAATTACTTTATTACTTACTTAATTATTTAATTACTTCTCTTTTTTAATATTGTATTTGTTCCCATTTTTGTTTTACTTTAAATAAGATTTGTGCAGTGTGCATAGGGATTTGTTCATAGTTTTTTTTTATAGTCCGGCCCTCCAACAGTCTGAGGGACAGTGAACTGGCCCCCTGTGTGAAAGGTTTGGGGATCCCTGGTCTAAGGGCTTTGAACATACATATTATCTGCTTCAAAACCCCCATAGTTCTAAAAATTATGAAATAGTCTTTTTAGCATGAATTAACAAGAGGCAAGTAATGTTTAAACTATACATTTACACAGGTAAGAGAAAAGATTTTCTCAGTCCATCTCTTTTCTACCACACAATACAATATACACTCTGGATGGGAAGATTGAGCAGACAGGCTCATACATCATCTGGTAATACTTTCCCACCTCTAGGGAGATGCTTTATTCTCTGTTTAAATGTGCATCTATAATGCATTTCCTATTTTTAGAAATGTCTAACTAGCCATCCTGATTGGGTTAACAGTCCATGAAGAGTGAGCCTTAAACCACAGGGTCTAGGAAGACACATATTTAACAAAATGGCTATTGCTGAAAATATTATCTGTAAGGAAGCAATGTTAGCAATAGGATTGTGGTTTCTTGCTGGGGAAAGTTGAAGTTTTCTTTTTTCTTTTTTCCTGATTGAGTCATCTAGAATTCAGAGATTAGTCCTTCCATGGGTGTCAAACTTGTGACAACACATTTTGTCCCATGACATATTGCAACTTCCGCCCCTTTTGCTAAACCAGTTGTGGATGTGGCCAGCTTGTGATGCATCTGGCCCACAGGCCACGAATCTGACACTCCTGGTCTAAGCAATATAGCAAATTATATAATAGAGTTGTATAAATTCTTCATAAAGGAGATTTCCCAAGGAATGAGTAAATTGTGAGCCGCCCCGAGTCTTCGGAGAGGGGCGGCATACAAATCTAATTAATAATAATAATAATAATAATAATAATAATAATAATAATAATAATTCGCCGCTACATCACGCAGTCCTAGGTGCTTGGGAAGCGCCCGACTGGTGATGAAATATGAAATCCAGCATAGTGATCTTGTTTGCTGTGTTGTACTGACATAATAATAATAATAATAATAATAATAATAATAATAATAATAATAAGAAGAAGAAGAAAAAAAAAATTATAAAAGCGGCTATGTTTTTCTCCATGCAAGATTCTTGCAATTGCTCTTAGTTATATTAGGGTGTGTAATTTCACTGTGTGTAATTTCACTGTGGGGAAAGATAAATGATGCAGCTGCTTTAATGATTCTAATAAGAGTATTCTGATACAGATAACCCTTAACTTACAGCTGGTTGCATACTAAGGATCCATTGACACTCTCTTAAAAGCTACTTATGAACCAAATTCCACTTTAAAACAGCTACAATTACCATGATCATGTGATCACATTTTGAATGCTTGGCATCTGGATTAGCCTAAGTGTTAGCCATGTCCTACAATCACATGCCTGCAGTTTAGGATCACTTTTTTGGCTGATTTCCAGCATTTACTTCCAGTTTCTGGCAAAAACACCCATTAGATAATTGCCATTACAATACCTCATAATATCAGGTCTGGTCAAATGGTCATAACAACCACAATACCTTATGATACTGTTACAGGTTACCTTACAGGCTGAATTACAGTTGTAAGTAAGGGATGCACCTTTTTAAGAAGATCCCTGCTGTACTTCTCTATTCAACTATAAGTATCTAAACCTTAAAATATCACAGCAACTGATAAATATTTCCCCAATTTCCCATTTTTGTTTATTATTTATTTATTTTATATATTTATTAGATTTGTATGCCGCCCCTCTCCGAAGACTCGGGGCGGCTAACAACAAGAAAAAAGACAATGTAAACAAATCTAATATTAAAAATAATCTAAAAAACCCCAATTTAAAGGACCAATCATACATACAAGCATACCATGTATAAATTCTATAAGCCTAGGGCGGAGGGGGAAATTTCAATTCCCCCATGCCTGACGACAGAGGTGGGTTTTAAGGAGCTTGAGAAAGGCAAGGAGGGCAACTCTGATATCTGGGGGGCATTAGTTCCAGAGAGTCGGGGCCGCCACAGAGAAGGCTCTTCCCCTGGGTCCCGCCAGACGACATTGTTTAGTCGACGGGACCCGGAGAAGGCCAACTCTGTGGGACCTAACCGGTCGCTGGGCTTCATGCGGCAGAAGGTGGTCCCAGAGATATTCTGGTCCGTTGCCATGAAGAGCTTTATAGGTCATAACCAACACTTTGAATTGTGACCGGAAACCGATCAGCAACCAATGCAGACTGCAGAGTGTTGGAGTAACATGGGCATGTTTAGGAAAGCCATGATAGCTCTCGCAGCTGCATTCTGCCCGATCTGAAGTTTCCGAACACTTTTCAGAGGTAGCCCCATGTAAACAGCGTTACAGTAGTCGAGCCTCAAGATGATGAGGGCCTGAGTGACTGTGAGCAGTGAGTCCCGGCCCAGGTAGGGCCGCAACTGGTGCAACAGGCGAACCTGTGCAAATGTCCCCCTCACCACAGCTGAAAGATGGTTCTCTAATGTAAGCTGTGGATCGAGGAGGACGCCCAAGTTGCGGACCCTCTCTGAGGGGGTCAATAATTCCTCCCCCCAGGGTTATGGATGGACAGATGGAATTTTCCTTGGGAGGCAGGACTCACAGCCACTCCATCTTATCCAGGTTGAGTTTGAGTCTGTTGACACCCATCCAGACCCCAGCAGCCTCCAGACACCGGAACATCACTTCCACTGCTTCACTGACTGAACAAGGGGTGGAGATGTACAGCTAGGTATCATCTGCATATTGATAATACCTCACCCCATGCCCTTAGATGATCTCACCCAGTGGTTTCATGTATATATTAAATAGTAAGGGGGAGAGGACCGACCCCTGAGGTACCCCACAAGGGAGCAACCTAGAGGTCAACCTCTGACCCCCCACTAACACTGACTGCGACTGACCGGAGAGGTAGAAGGAGAACCACTGAAGAACAGTGCCTCCCACTCCCAACCCCTCCAGCCGGTGCAGAAGGATACCATGGTCGATGGTATCGAAAGCCGCTGAGAGGTCAAAAAGCACCAGGACAGAGAATAAACCCCTGTCCCGGGCCCGCCAGAGATCATCCATCAGAGCAACCAAAGTAGTTTCCATGCTGTAGCCAGGCCTGAATCCTGACTGTTAGGGAGCTTCTTCCAAGGACCACTGGAGCATCACCACCTTCTCAACAACCTTCCCCATAAAGGGAAGGTTGGAGACTGGGCGATAGTTATTAAGAATGGCTGGGTCCGGGGAAGGCTTCTTGAGGAGGGGGCGCACAAGTGCCTCCTTGTAGGGATCTGGAAAGGACCCCCTTCCCAGAGATGATATAATTAAAATTTACTTAGAAGGTTGTGCAGGTAATGGACAAACATTTTATGGTAAACTTTTTGCTTGAATAGTTTCGTGCTCTTTGTTCCATTGGCCTATTGTTACAGAGCATCTGCTCATTGACTGTGACACTTAAGTCATGTGGATCACTCTGTAAATGTCTACTGAGGAGATAGTAGGCTTGTCCTATAACAGAGATAGGCTTGGTACCATTTTGACATTTGCGTACTGCGTTACTGCATCTTCAACATGGGCCGGTTCACCCCTCTGGGCTTAGGGCAACCTTCTGCTGCCTCAGCACCTCACTGGCCAGCAATTCCCGGGATTGATGCCAAAGTTAGTGCCTGGTTAGTACGGACTGCAGCCTTGATCCCATGAATTAGAAAGCATCTTTCTAACGCTTAAGAATAGGGAAACTTAGCTGGTCCTGTTCTCCCCCAAATCTTAGAGTTTTGAGGATAATAACACATGAATCAGGAGCAGGATATTGTTGATGGCTGAGATCTTCTGCTTTGGATTGATGGCTATGTCTCTATTGGATTGATGGCTTAATAGTGTGCATAATAAAGATTGCCTTCCAGATTTTCCTCACTTTGTTCAATTTTGCCCATATGGCTATGTACCTAACTTACACAGTTTATATAAAGGGTGATGCTGCAGATCAATACTTGTGATTTGATAATTAAATAGTTATTTGCTGCCATGGTTAATAAATGAGTCCACAAATTCTTAACATTGGTGCAACAGTTGTTCCTCTAGGTTCCCATTTTGTAAGAACCACATTGCATAGTTTTTCCCAGTTTAAAAAAAGAAAAATTCAGTCATAGGAACCACCACCTAGAATCTTGAAAGGTACAACTTCAGACATTGATTTATCTCTTAAGTGGAAACTGAACCAGCAGCCCTGGCCTTATAAGAGCCCGCTCTTCCTTCAATTTCCATATTCAAATCAACACAGCCCCTGCACTAGAATTTTATAGCATTTACATTCATAAAGTATCAACAATAAGCTCTCCTTCAAAGCTAAGTTTGGTTCTTGATACTTCATGGATGTTTCATGTTGGGGTTTTTGCCAGTAACCCAATTTCATGTTGGTTTTTTTGCCAGTAACATAGAGATACTGTATGTTGCCATTATCTTTTTCTGGAGTGCTAACCCAACCAAATTTTGAACTCAGCTCTCTATCTGTTCATTAGCAGATTATTTTTCCCAAATCTGAAGAATCAGATTTGGTATAGGGTAAGAAGTCACCAAGAAAAATGTATAATTGGACCATGAGATGGGGGTAACCAGTGAAGGGCTGCAACAAATTTTACTACCACACCGTGGGCGTGGCTTATTGTGTGGGTGTGACTTGTTGGTCATGTGACCAGGTAGGAATGGCTTGCTGGTCGTGTGACCAGGGAGTGGCTTGACAATCATGTGACTGGGGGTGGCTTAAAGGTAATGTGACTGGGTGGGAGTGGCTTACCCACCAAGATAGGTTTTTAAATAGGTGCTTGGACTCTTTTTCAGTTGATTAATAAGTCACATTATTTGAATAGCCAAAAAAAAGCACAAATGATAGACAGCATTATTTGGTGGGGAGCACAGTAACATTTTAAGGTTTTGTACTGAACCCACAAAGTTTAGTATGATAACAGATTAGGCAAGTAGCTCAATTTTCTTTAATTGCTATAAAAGTTCATTTTTAGATAATGATTAAAATGATTAAAGCGTTTAGGGGTAAAAACATACTATTTAATTATTTCCTATTTTAAAAGTAATTAAGGATCATACTGTTATGTCGGGCTCTCTGGTAGAATCCTCCCAAAATGCACAGGTACAAATTTCAGACACACACACGTTTGAAAATTCAAAACAATGTTCTTTATAATGAAAATTCACTTAAACCAAGCCCTCTTTTGGTATAGCAAAGAGCACTCGTCTCCAAACAAACTGGTAATTTGTACAAGTCCCTTATCAGTTCTGTGATACTTAGCTTGCAGCTGTGAGGTAATTCACAGTCCTTCTTCTTTCACAAAGTGAAACACACTTTGCTCTGGTTTAGTTTCAAAGTGGGGAAAAATCAGCACACAAAGGTCAAAGTCAGTAAAGCAGGCATGAAAAACAATGATCAGATAATCCTCCACAATGGCCAAACCCACAGGCTGCTATTTATAGCAGCCTCACTAATTACCACAGCCCCACCCAACCACAGGTGGCCTCATTTTCTTTGATAATAATCTCTCAGTTGTTGTTGCCTATGCATCGCTCTCCGCATGCGTGGCTGTATCATTAACTCTTGTTCTGAATCCAAGGAGGAGCTAGAGAATTGATCTCCTTCTGAGCTGTCTGCCCCACTCTCCTCCTCCCTGTCACTCATGTCTTCTTGGTCAGAGGAGCCTTCATCAGCAGATTCCACCGGGGGCAAAACAGGCCTGCAGCATGTGGATGTCTCCCTCACATCCACAGTCCTTGGGGCAGGAGCAGGGCCAGAGCTAACCACAACACATACTAAGGTACTAGAGAAGGAAGGACAATAAAAAAACTATTTAGTATTCAATAAATAGTGCATAAACGTACTACCTCCACTGCATCCCCCTCCATGGGGGTAGCAGCCCATCACTGGGGATAACACATTCCAGAAAAACAAAAATTGCATATACAATACATCCCTACAGAAAAGGCAATTGAGCAGCAGTTCAGACTGTTAGCAATATGCTGAAATCAAATGCACTTTTCATCTTGAGCCAAATAAGAGCGGCATAGCTTGTGCAGTTGCTGTTTCATGCTACAACTCTTCCAAATGTAAGGCTCAATAAGCAATTCCCGTAAAAACATTAAGTCTGTTTAAAAGTTGGAAGTAGGCATTACAATTTGGCTGGTATGACAGGGCAAGCCAGAATTGATTTTATCAACTCATCAGTTGGGCCGTGTGCCTGCTAATGTGACTTCTGTGTGAAACTTTTATTATCCTGCAAGGAGAGGAAGAGAGGAGAAATGGTGGAAATCAGTCACTCAACCAAATGTTTTATTTAGAGTATTGACACAACGCACCAAGTTAAACTGCAGAAAGTAGCAAGGTGTGTGATGCTGAATGAAATTGCCCATCACTCAACTGAAAGGGAAAAGGTACCGTTCATCATATTATGTCTGTAAAGCAAGCGCAGTACTACTGAAGCAAAACTGACAGCTGGAAGCATCTGTGTGTCTATGTATGTGTGCGCATGTGGTGTGTGCGTACATGTGTTTGTGTGTATGGAAAGCAAGGAGACTCTAGGTTTTCCACACTGAGTCACTAATCACACTCTATATTATTATCATTTCCAGAATGTTGTAAGTCTGTGTTTAAAGTGACAACTGATTGTTACCGTTATCAATTATTACCATGAAAATCATTTATAGCTGAAGAAACAAGATATTTGGGGAAGAACTTTAAGATATCTTAACATTTCATCCAGGACAATTTGGTTGCTTCATATATTGGATATTACTGCTGGCCCATGAGAGATATCTTTCAAATATGTGATTTTAAGCAATCAGATTTGGGTAATTTTTATTTATTTATCCAGTTTATTTATATCCCATTTTTATTATCTTTATAAAAAACTCAACGTGATGAACATATCTAATGCTACTGGTCAGTAATGGGCAGCCAAAAATTTTACTGCCACACTGTGGGTGTGGCTTATTTGTGGGTGTGACTTAATGGTCATTTGACTGGGTGGGAGTGACTTGCAGGCCATGTGACCAGGTGACATCATCGTTCAAGTGAACTGTTAAGTCCTCGACTTACAACCTTAACAGTGTTGCTTGCTGGGGTGACAATTTGCTTTGTGTTTCCCGTGCTCTCCTTTCTGGGTTGTCCCCCCGCCTCAGGCTGCGTAGCTAGGCAAATGGGTGCTACCAGAAGTATAAATGCTGCCAGTGTTGCTTCCACCCATGCCTTCTGCTTGCACCTCAGGTAGGAGATGGCTGGAGGGGAGCCAGGCAGGAGACAGGGAAGCTTGTCCGAGGCCAGGAAGGAGGAAAGAGGAAAAAAGCAAGGAGCGCAGACGCAGCAACAGCAGCAGGGGGAAAAAGGAAAGCTGAGCCCAGACTGGTAATCCAGGAAGTGGCAGCTGCCAATCAGCTGGAGCTGTGCATGCATCTTCATTTCCGCCAGTGGAACTGCATTCCACCCCATCCTGCCTGCTGCCCACCCCTGCTCCTGGTGCCCCAATCACTACACAAATCTCTCTCACTCTCTCTCTCTCTTCCTCCCACCCCACTCCACCCTCTTTTTCTCTTACCTTTTAGGCTGAAGACATAAAACATGGACTTATTTTTCTTTATGTTTTGGTTAAATGGTGCTGGCCTAAGTTCATACAACAAAGCATGGGTTAAGATAAGGAAATCCAAAAATAAAAATAAATAAAAATCAAAGCCACTGATTTTTTCCCTAATGCTGTTATAACTCTCCTTTCCCAGTCAGACACCTTCAAGCCATAAGAATTTAATTACCCTTATCCTAGACACAATGGTAAGGAACGATGCCCTTTATATTCTAGCTTGTCTAGAAAGCAAAAAAATGGAACAAGGAGGCTTTAACTGATATTCCTTGACATCCCTTTCCAATCAAGTATCTCACTGACTTTTAGGGAAAAAAGTAGAAAGGTACCTGGGTCACAAATACTAATAATATAAAATACCATGCAGTCAGATCTGAAGTGAAGAATACTCTTTTCTTCATGTTTTCTCTCCATCTCACTAGTTTTATAGCCTTCCCTCTAAGTAGAGTTCATGGGCATATATCTTAAATGAAAAGGCAGTCAATAAAAAACAAGTATAGATCTTCCATAGTTACGGTGTTTGGAGGTTTTTTCCCATGGACATGCAGAGAAAAAAAATATAAAGCCTTCATGGCATCGGACCAGAATATCTCTGAGATCACCTTCTGCCACACGAATCCCAGTGACCGGTTAGGTCCCATAGAGTTGGTCTTCTCTGGATCCCGTCGATGAAACAATGTCGTCTGGCGGGACCCAGGGGAAGAGCCTTCTCTGTGGCGGCCCCAACTCTCTGGAATCAACTCCCCCTGGAGATTAGGATTGCTCCCACCCTCCTTGCCTTTCACAAACTCCTTAAAACCCACCTCTGTCATCAGGCTTGGGGAAATTGATTCCCCTGGACTGTTTCCGTTTTATGCATGGTCTGTATGAGATGTATGATTGCTTTTTATATTAAGGATTTTAAAATTGTTTTAGTCATTGGATTTGTACTGTTTTGTTGTTGTGAGCCGCTCTGAGTCTCTGGAGAGGGATGGCATACAAATATTATAATAATAATAATAATAATAATAATAATAATAATAATAATAATAATAAAAATAAAAATAATAAAAATAATAAAAATAATAAAAATAATAAAAATAATAAAAATAATAAAAATAATAAAAATCAGATGACAAGTGTCACTTTTTATGTGCCAAAAATACAGCAAACTTTAATGTGTGACATTTGCATACAGTTCAAGATGTCTACCTAACATTTTCCCTATGCCATGAGGCTTCCTCAGATCAGTTTATAATATTTTTCCTCCCTCAAAGGGTTTTCAGGTTTTTTTCAACATTTCAACCTCAATCTTCTTTCCAAAAGTAAAACAAAAACAAAAGCCTCAGAAAAAATCCATTTGATAAAAAAGAAAAACCTAACACCAAAAAGGTCAGAATGAAGCAAAAAAGCAAGATGGAGTCACAAATTGGTAATAACAATAAGCAACACGAGGCCTAGAGAAGCTCAGTCTTATTACTCCAGTTTGGTGACTGATGTAGAAAAATATCATAGTCATTCAAGAAAGAGAAAATGTCCTTTAGAGTTTAGAGTCTACTATTCCATATAAAATTAATGGTTTTGTAAAAAGCAACAATTATGGGTGTCCTAAGGGTGGGTTGTAGTTTTCTTACTGCTGGTGCACTCAGGGGCATGCCACAGGGGCATGAACATGTTGTGCACCACATTCATGCATGTGCAGTACTTAAAAATGCTTCTGTTCAGAAGCTAAAAACAAGATGGTGGCACTTAAAGCACTGTCGTAGAATTGGTTCGAGGGCATGTCATGCTTAGGTCTAGCAACCCAGGCCACCAGGTTACTACCAGTTCTATAGAACCAGTCCGAACCAGGAGGAACCCACCTCTGGTGTAAGCCAGATAGCAGGTATTAATTGTTGGTCTGGACTGAATCTAAAAAGGTTCATAAAATCAGAGTCTTCTTAAGACACAACACATACATACAAATACATACACATACACAGAGAGAGAGAGAGAGAGAGAGAGAGAGAGAGAGAGAGATGCTTCTTGGTGGGGACATTATTACTTCTCATACAGATAGGATTGCTATTCTCAAGAAAAGTCTTCCAGCACAAAATACCTTCCAGGTCCATTTCTGTGTGTAATACCACCCAAAATATTTTTCTACATATGTAGCTTTGTATGTCATCAGTGGTGGGACCCACCTGGTTTAACAACTGGTTCGCTGAGTGCATGCATATTGTATTTGAAAACAGCTCCAAAACTTACATTCTACTGCAGACCCAGTGAGTAAAACAGCTGAGCAGGCAATCTGCTCTTTCGCGCCTAGCAGTTGGGCTTTAAACAAAGGAAATATAGGTCAGAATAATGCAGGGGCAGGTGGGTGGGCTCATCTAATCATTGGAGTGAACCAATTTGCTTTCAGTTGATCATCAGAGTTAAGGGTTTACCCAAACTGGTCCAAATCCTATCCCTGTATAACACCCAATCCTTACCCTCTCTTCTCTTATCAATTCCTCTATTTAACAGTTACTTCCACGTTAAAAATTTTACCTGAAATTATTGCTGTACCAGAATGATATTTTGATAGCAAGAAAAGAGAATTGGGAAATTATATTTATTGTTATGAGCTTTCCTTTAAAAGCAGCAAAGCTACAAATTGTAGACAAACATTTTTGACAGATTTGGAAGCAGTATTTTCAGGAAGGAAAATTTCTGCTTGAAAAAACAGTAGGAGATGAAGTAGCAAAAATTCTTCCAATTTTTACTGTTCCTGGACAGTTGGAATACTTTGCTACATATAGTTGCATGCTGTGCATAATTAATAAAAAATGAGATAGATACATTAAAGACATTATATATGAACTTCTTACATATAGATAAGCTAAATTGTATCCTCTGTAGGAAAAGGGTTGAGCATTGCTCCCATTACTGTTCAGGACCTGGACGTTTCTTGGACAAGATTAATTCAGGCTTCCTCTCTGTATGTTCTATGCCCTACTACTAAATCTGATTGTATTCTCATACCTATTTTATAGTCACATTTTTCTTAGGCAACTGAGTCCTTTTCCTTATCTTCAGACACGAATTAATCCAAACCCAGCTCCTGAGACTTCACGCTGCTTCAGGAGGGTGGAGAGGGCCCCTGGTATTTCATAAATGCACTGATTAAAGCCAGTAGTTAAATCCAAAAATTTTCCCTACCACTTCTGTGGGCATGGTTTGATCATGTGATTGGGTGTATGTGGCCAATTTCTCCTTGTTCCAACTCATAATCAAATAGCACCATAAAATAGCACTGACTCAATATTTAAAATAGAGCAAAATAACAGAAAATGAGTAAAATAGAGCATAATCTTTTCTTATTGATGCCAAGTCCAAGAAGAACTTGCTGAAGGTCAGAGCGATCAACCAATGGAACGGCCAGCCAGCGGAGGTTGTGAACACCCCAATTCTCGACATATTCAAGAGGAGATTGAACTGCCATCTGACTGGGGAGGTGTAGAGTTTCCTGCTTGAGCAAGGGGCTGGATTTGATGACCTTTAAGGTCCCTTTCAACAAAAATAGATAGATAGATAGATAGATAGATAGATAGATAGATAGAGAGAGAGAGAGAGAGAGAGAGAGAGAGAGAGAGAGAGAGAGAGAGATAGAAAGGTAGGTAGGTAGGTAGGTAGATAGATAGATAGATAGATAGATAGATAGATAGATAGATAGATAGATAGATAGATAGATTGATTGATTTTGACACCAGCTTCCTATTAGTTTAGCCAAATGTTGATCAGTAATATCAAACTGAACAGCCTGGGCCACTGTCTGCAATCTCTATAATAAAGAAATAAATAGAAAATTTCCAGGTTTTTTCTGATGCTTTTCTAGTAGTGGTATCTTTAGTGGTATTTCCAGAGGGTTCACTGCCCAGCATTTTATATAAATTAAAATACAGAACCATTTTTTTTAACCCTGCTGTTCTGTTCGGGTCGTATGTGACCCGAAGCCAAGTTTGAGTCCCTGTAAAAATTTTTCCCTGCATATCTGAAACTTGAAATTTCATGTAGTTTCATCATTTCAGGGGTTCTCTCTATGAGAATTTTTTTTGGGGGGGTGGGGGGCTTAGTTTTTGCTGGGCAAAAAAGTTACAAATCTTCTGTTCCCGGGTCACCCTGACCCGGACCGAAAACTCTTCATTTGCAGTGCTTATGTTTGGTCTTTTTGAAAGCTTTTTTCACTTGGAAAGTAGTCTGAACATTTCTGCACACAATGATATGAAAATTGAAATGAAAAAAGTAAATCTTATTGGTTTATTTTGCGGATATAATGCACGCCCCCCCCCCCGTTTTTGTGAAAGTGTTTTCAATTTATGGATAGTTTTGCTTGCAAAATGCATTCTATTTTACTGAAGTTGGTGTGGGATTGGTAGCTTGAACATTTCTGAATATAAGAAAAATATAAAGGAACTGAACAAAATGATTCTTACTGGTTTTTTAACATCAGAAATAAGGCCTCCCCCCCCCCTCAGCTGCTTGCAACCATTTTCACTTTTTATTTTTTTATGCTCCAAATCCGAAATATTCTTTAAAATCTTAGGCATTCATTTACTCAATTTAACAATGCTGACCATCAAAAAAATATTTGTGGGGGTGGGGGGAAATTTTTTTTTCTGGGCAAAAAAAAAGTCACACTTAGTCTGTTCGGGTCATATAGACCCGGACCAAAATGATTTTTTTTAGGCACTTGAATTTGGTCTTTTTGAAAACCTTTTCAACTGGAAAACTAGTTTGAACATTTATGAACATAATGATATGAAAATTGAACTGGAAAAATTGAGACTTATATTTTTATTTTGATCAAAAATCCCCTCCCCCCATCCTTTTTTAATTTCGTGTCAATTTCTATTTTTTAAGGCTACAAATCCCTAAGGAATTTCCCCCCAAAAGGTTTGATATACTAAATTGAACATTTCTGAATATAAGAAAAATATAAATGAACTGAAAAAAATGGTTCTTATTGGTTTATTTTTGCCACAAAAGGGCCACCCCCCCCTCGGCCTTGCTGTGTGCCATTATTGTCACTGTTTATACATATTTGTCTAGAAATATTTGGAATATCCTTTTGAAAATCAACCACATTGTAGCCAGAGAACTAATTTTATGAAACAAATCCATTTTACTAAAAAAAAGTATGTAAGTTTGAAATTAACAGCATAATTTTTATATAAATTGAAATAATTGAGGCATACATTATGTGCAAAATAAACCAATATGCATCAATTTTTCCAGTTCAATTTTCATATCATTATGTTCAGAAATGTTCAAGCTACCAATCCCACACCAACTTTAGTAAAATAGAATGTATTTTGCTAGCAAAACTATCCATAAAGTGAAGACTATTTTAAAAAAACGGGGGGGCGTGCATTTCATCAACAAAATAAACCAATATGCATCAATTTTTCCAGTTCAATTTTCATATCATTATGTTCAGAAATGTTCAAGCTACCAATCCCATACCAACTTTAGTAAAATAGAATGTATTTTGCAGGCATAATTATCAATAAACCTAAAGAAAATTCACAAAAACGGGGGGGGCATATTTATGTGCAAAATAAACCAATAAGGATTAATTTCTTCAGTTCAATTTTCATATCATTGTGTGCAGAAATGTTCAGACTACTTTCCAAGTGAAAAAAGTATTCAAATTGACCAAACATAAGCACTGCAAATGAAGAGTTTTCGGTCCGGGTCAGGGTGACCCGGGAACAGAAGATTTGTTACTTTTCTTAAACAGAACAGCAGGGTTTTTAAACCATCAATATAAGTGAATGGATGTGCTTAGGAGGGCACTCATTTTTCAAGACTGTCTGATCTATGTTTCCCATCTACTTGGGAAAATCCTATTGGTGGGGGGAGGCATATCCAGAGATCGACATGATGGGTAGGATTCTTTTTGCCCCATCAGCCATTTCCAGTGTTGGGCATCCCACTTGGGGTCCCAGTGGCAGAGATGATAATTCTTTATAATTTGAAAGTAAAGCACTTTCCTGATTTTCAGAAATGGGTTTTGGATTTTGATAATATGAATAGTATTTTGCTATACAATCTAAATTTAATTGTACGTTTAATGGTTGAAAATGATTTTATATAAGCATTTATAGTTATTATAAGCATTTTTTGTGAATTGGTTTTTTTTTTCTATCATGCCATTGCAATGAATATACATTTAGACACGCATGCAAAGGATCTGCAAGTTCAGTAGTAAAAATCAGTGAAAAGTATGAAAAAAAATAAGACTAGAATTGAAATACAAAGAAGACCCAACTAATGACAACAGGTATAACAACCAGCCATAGAAGTGAAAATGAAGAAGTTGAAGTGTTGGATAGTTTATGCCTTTTGGAATCAACTATCAACAGTGAAAGAAGAAGTGGTTAAGAATTATATCAAAGATCAGAACTTGATATAGCAGCCACGAAGCCTTGGAAAAGATACTTAGGTTACATGAGATGTCTTTGCCTCCCAATAGAATTCTTTATTGGCCACACAAGGAATTTGTCTTGGTGCAAATGCTCTCAGTGTACATAAAAGATACATTTGTCAAGAATCATGTGATACAACACTTAATGATTGTCATAGGGGTCAAATAAGCAATGAAGAAGCAATCAATATTAATAAATCTTAGGATACAAGCAACAAGTTACAGTCATACAGTCCTAAGTGGGAGGAAAAGGATGATAGGAATGATGAGAAAAATACTAGTAGAAAATAGAAGTGCAGACTTAGTAAAAGGTTTGACAGTGTTGAGGGAATTATTTGTTTAGTAGAGTGATGGCATTTGGGAAAAAAATATGTTCTTGTGTCTAGTTGTCTTGGTGTGCAGTGCTCTGTAGCGATGTTTTGAGGGTAGGAGTTGAAACAACTTGTGTCCAGTATGTGAGGGGTCAGTAATAGTGGTATTCCTATGGCATTCCCTGTGACCTTTTATTGAAACAAAAGTTGGATTTTGAAGAAGTAGAATAGAAAGAGTATTGACATTTTTGAAACTGGAGCCTTGGTGGTGCAATGGTTAGAATGCTGTACTGCAGGCTACTTCTGCTGCCTGCTGGCTGCCTGAAATTTGGTAGTTCAAATCTCACTAGTCTCAGGAAGATTAACTCAGCCTTCCATCCTTCTGAAGTGGGTAAAATGTGGACCTAAATTATTGGGCGCAATATGCTGACTTTGAAAACCTCTTAGAGAGGGCTGTAAAGTGGAAGTCTAAGTGCTATCTCCCAAGAATACAAGGACAACCAAGAAAATGTACAAATGTATCATTGAACAAATCAAACCAAAGATATCCTCTGAGACATAAATGACCAGGTTCAATTTATCCTATTTCATCATGCAAAGACCCAGCTCTCTGTCTAGGGCTCTCCGAGACCGCCTTCTAACGCACGAATCCCAGCGTCCAGCGAGGTCCCACAGAGTTGGTCTCCTTAGGGTCTGGTTGATCAAACAATGTCAGCTAGCAGGAGCTAGGGGAAGAGCCTTCTCTGTGGGGGTCCCGGCCCTCTGGAATCAGCTCCCCCCAGAGATTCGTACTGCCCCCACCCTCCTTGTCTTCCGAAAGAGTTTAAAAACTCATCTTTGCCGCCAGGCCTGGGGTTCCTTAAATCTTCCCCCCTGACCAATGAATGCTTTAGTTTGACTGTTGAATGAATGATATTGATAGTTTTTTAATTAGAATTTTAAGATTGTTTTTTAATATATTAATTGGATTGTTATTATTGTTTCCTGTTTTTCTGTACATGCTGTGAGCCGCCCCGAGTCCTCGGAGAGGGGCAGCATAGAAATCCAATTAAATCTAAATCTAATGATGTGAAGGTTGGAAGGAAAGACCAGGCAAAGATGCTCAGCGATAAAGTGGATAGACTCAGTTACACTGACAATGGGTGCACCATTGAAAGACCTGAAAAACCAGTTCAGGTAAAGTATCTATTCTGTTTGGTATTTTTAACCTATACAGACCCACTGGAAGCAATATTTGATTGTCTCATTCTAATGGAGATTCATCAAATATAATGTATGTAGGCTGAGTGACTTAATGGTCTATGTAACATATTTTGTGTTTTTCCCCTTTATTATACATCTCTAACCCTAATCCTATACAATCATAATTTAACATGCTAACATAACATTGCTTTGTTTGAATCATCATCATAAAAATAAAAAGAAAGAAAATAAAGAAAATAAATAGGAGTATCCAAAAATAGTAAAGTGGACATCTAAATAAATAAATAAATAATAAATAAATGTGAAACAAGCCTAGGAACAATGCTGCTCTAGTTCAATGAAGCCAAAGAGCTTTATTGAATCTAATTTTTTCCAAGCTGCAAATTGTCTTTCTACAAAGGGAAATGACAAGTCAATAAAAAAAAATCTTGTCACTGGCAGAATGTAAACAGATTCCTATGAACAAAGGAACTGTCGACAGCTACTTGTCCACAGAAGTGTCATAGCTCTCTAGGTAGCTTTCTACATTACAGTTGCCTGCAATATTGTACTTGCAGTGGTTTTCAGATAAAACTACACTCGGCCGTTCTGGCATTCACAAAGGCTGAAATGCAGCCAATGTGCTTTCAAAGCTTCAACCCAATAAGTCAATCCCTGCCTCCCCGTTCCACCAACCATTCCTGAATTTTATTTCTACCAACAATAGGCCAGATTTTTATGAGTGGAGCCAATTCACATACATTTCATGGTCTGGCTGAATATTAAACAGCATGATTTCCACCCTCTTGAATATACAAACATTTTTAAAGTGGAATAAAAAAACAAAGAAAAGAAAGAAAGAAAAAACCCTAAAAGGCTTTCTGGCAAGATCTTTTGGAATCTGCATGTATTTCATTCATAGCTTCTTTTCAGTCTTTGAAAAACTCTAGGAAGAAATTTCAACAAATTGCAGCCAAAACAATAAGAATGGTCAGCATGGTTTGCTTTTTCCTTCAGAAGGTCAAGTGAGGAATAGGGAAAGTGCCTCTCTGGACAATAGGCGCCTATGGTTGCTGCCTGAGAGACCAATTGTAAAATTGTGGTTGAATGTGGTAATCTGTTTTATGAATCAGAATATATTTATGTTAAGAGGGATTTGGAGTTGTTTACTTGACGGAAAAGTAGCAAGTGAAATTACGAAGGATTTTGCTTTGGAGATCAATGTTATGTGTGTGTGTGTGTGCGTGTTTGTATGTATGTATGTATGTATGTATGTATGTATGTATGTACTCGACAAATAATCACACATAACCCTTCTCTGGTACAAGCTGATACAGGAGATGAGCCTGCAACCATAGTTCCCTCTAAGCTGAGCAGTGAGCAATCGCTCACTTAAAAAATATCATCAACTCAGAGTTTTTCAAACCTGCCCAGAAGCCGAGAGGGGAAAAGTGAGAGGGAAAGAATGCCGCCCAGTCCCGAAGGGACTGCCGCTCAGACACTATACTTTTCCGCCCACACCAGAAAAAAATTAGAGGTGACATTGCCTGCAACCTAGAGACTAAGACCACTGCCTGTCAAGGCAGAGCCCCAGGTTCAAATTCCAGTAAGGGTGTGGCTACCTGATGAAGGCAAATAAGCCCAAAATAGATCTATGGTAGTCTCCCTTCCTTTTCATTGTCAGCAAAAATATGCTACACACACACACACACACACAAACACACACACACACACACACACACACACAGAGGTCTTATATAGATTCCATATAATGTAATCGAGAATGTGAGTAGTGTCGGCATGTACTGCCATCTTGTTTTCAGCTTTTTTGAAACAAATTGCAAATTTTGGGTGTGTGCATGTGTGTATGCACAAAGTGCACCCACATCCACAAGGCACAGCCATGTGGCACAGGAGGAAGCAAACCAGAATGAAATAAGTTAGAACCCACCCCTGATCTAAACTATTGGAATAGTATCAGCTACTGTGCATAGTCTCTTATATTGGTTAGGAGCCAATTTTCAGAAAACGACAAATACTGTTGAGATTTTACACAAATCTGAATTATGGCTGCTCACTCCAAAATACATAGATTATAGATTGCAACATGGTACAAGGTTTTATTTAATTTTTTGATAAAATAAAGTACAATTTTCTAGGAAGGCAATGTTTACACAAGGTTTTTTTTAAAGTTAGGAAATGGGTCCTAAAAACATAAAACTGCTAATGTTCAACTGTGGCAGCAGTTTTGATTTGTAGATGTTTCCTGAAAACCTTTCAATGGTTTCCTACACCCATTTGGAATGTGTAAATGCACTGCACTGGGTGTTTTTGTCTTTAAAGCAATCTCATTTATGTTAATGGACTTCCCCAAAAGTGAAAGCAAAATAGAATAAACTAAAGGTGGACTATTTGTCTCTGAACTCCATTTATATTGCTCTTCTTTCTTTTATGTATCCCTTTCTCTTCTTGCCATTCTGGCATTTTATGGAGAGAAAAAAAATATCTTTACAAGTATTTCTGTAGACAGACTGTATATTTTTTAACAGTACTCTTAATCACTTTGGATCATATCCCAGGGATTCTCGTACACCTTAAACCTAAAGACGCCTCCTATGACATTTATTATTTCTTTGTAATTCAGGATTTGTCTGTACTCCATTCCCATGGAGCTGACATCAAATTGCTTGAAAAGATGTTCCAGGGCGATATTAAAACTATGGGGGTGCATTACAAGTCTTTGAAAGCAAAGATCTTGTCATGTAATCATTTGCATTCCTGGGACAGTCTTTTATCTGGAGGGAAGTTTGGAATTAAACGGGGATAAGTGAGCAGCAATAGGGAATCCTGATGGAGCAACCTTGCCTGCCATAATAACTGGAATACTCTGCTAATTGGGATAGTCTGCTATTTATCTCTAACAGTAATAAAGTACGTCCTCTTGGCCCCCATGCCATCTGGAAGGGAAACGTGTGCATCAGCAAAATGAGCATCTGCAAGTTAACAGGGGAAATGTTGTATGTGTCATGATGTGATCAACAGATGTCAGACCAGGATTGTGAAGACTAGAGCTCCCCATCACTTCCTTTTCTTGTGTACACCCGGGTGAGGGTGGGGAAAAAACAAATGAAAGCTTTCAATCTGACAAGTTTGTTTTGGTTTTGTTTTTTCTCCCTCTCTGGGTCTCTGGCATTCTTCTTTGATCTTCTTCCGAAACCATGACTGCAGTTGAATATGTCTGATAGCTTGGAAGTGAAGTGTTGTGGTTAGTGTTGGGCGAACCGAACTTGCAAAGTTCGGGCTCGTGCCGAACTTTGCAGTGTTTGGCATGCCGTACCCGAACTTTTTAAAAAGTTTGGGTAATGTTCAGGTTCGGTGTTCAGCCGAACACCGCGAAATGCCCTTGCCCGGGAGGAGAGGGGGGAATCCCATTGTGGGATTTCCCGCCTCCTTTTGTTTGCAGCGCCGCTGCAGCATCCTTTTATGTAAAAATAAAAGGAAGCAAAAGGAGGTGGGGAATTCCCCACCTCCTTGTTTATTTGTACAGAAAAGGACGCCGCAGCAGTGCCGCTGCTGTTTGGGTTCGGGTAAAATTCGGGTTCGGGTAAAGTTCGGGTTCAGGTTCGGCGAACTCACCCAAACTTAATGGCAAAGTTCAGGTGAGTTCGCCGAACCCAAACTTCGTTGGGTTTGCCCAACACTAGTTGTGGTAGGTGAATCCTTTGCCTATTCCCCACTCTAATTGGTATGTAATGCAAAATACTACTTGTGTGAGTAACATCAGTGGATTTAAGCTGCCTCCTCACCGCCTCTAGGAATGTCTTTAGCTTAGAGTTGGACAAGAGTTTTGCTTGGTTTACAATGATAGAAATTCTAATTAAAGCCACAGTTGTTATGGTCAAAAGGACAACTGTGTTCTGATTTGTGTGTGTGAGTGCCGCATACACATCAGAACAGACAAGATGGCAGTTGTGGCAGCACAATCATAGAAACATAAAAACATAGAAACATAGAAGATTTACGGCAGAAAAAGACCATCTAGTCTGCCCTTATACTATTTCCTGTATTTTATCTTAGGATGGATATATGTTTATCCCAGGCATGTTTAAATTCAGTTACTGTGGATTTACCAACCACGTCTGCTGGAAGTTTGTTCTAAGCATCTACTACTCTTTCAGTAAAATAATATTTTTTTCATGTTGCTTCTAATCTTTCCCCAAACTAACCTCAGATTGTGCCCCCTTGTTCTTGTGTTCATTTTCCTACTAAAAACACTTCCCTCCTGAACCTTATTTAACCTTTAACATATTTAAATGTTTTGATCATGTCCCCCCTTTTCCTTCTGTCCTCCAGACTATACAAATTGAGTTCATTAAGTCTTTCCTGATAGGTTTTATGCTTAAAGCCTTCCACCATTTTTGTAGCGTCTTTGGACTCGTTCAATTTTATCAATATCTTCTTTTTTTAAAAAAAAAAAATCTTTATTAGTTATTTACATTCAAATCAGAAAAAAAGAACATAAACAAACATACAAACAAAAACATTACATAATAAAGCATAATACTTTATACAATAGTTTACATTGGTATCAGAACTTAACATAAATGCCAGCTGTTTGGCTGGACATTGTTGTTTACAGCTTATTTATTTACACCCATTTCATTTCCTAATTTCAGTATAGATTAATCTTCTTAAATTGCCTTGTTTCTATCTCTCTATACTTCTTTCCTAGGGTTATATTTAACTGCGACTTAGTGGTTCAATAAAAATCGATGGTTACATTTGGTAACAGTTTCTTTGTCTCCCCATTTTCTTTTGAATACGTATGCTTTGTCAAAGTTTTAAATATATTTTTTTAGTTTATCCAAAGATACCACCTGTCCCAAGTACTATGGAATTCTCTATTATCTCTGTCCTGTAGTTCCTGTGTTAATTTGCTCATCTCTGCCACCTCGTGAACTTTAGTTATCAGATTTAATGTCATGGGGGGGGGGGTCTCCTGCTTCCAATTTTGGGCATATATAAGTCTGACTGCTGTTGTTAAGTATAATATTAGATGTCTGTCTTCTTTGGTGGTTTTGTGCCTAATTATTCCCAGAAGGAAGAGTTCTGGTCTTAGTGGGATTTTTTTTGTCTGTTATTTGTTCAAGAATGTCCTTAACTCTCCTCCAAAAATTTTTAACCACTGGGCACGTCCACCACATATGGAAGTATGTTCCTGGCTTCTCTTTACACTTCCAGCACAGCAGTGATAATTTAGGGTACATTTTAGCTAATTGGGCCAGCGGTAGGTGCCACCTGTAAAACATTTTATATAAGTTTTCTCTGCATGGTACAGAGAGCATTAGTTTGTAGTTGGACGTCCATGCTTATCAATATCTTTTTGTAGGTGAGGTCTCCAGAGCTGAACACAGTATTCCAAATGTGGCCTCACCAAGCGCTCTATACAGCGGGATCACAATCTCCCTCTTCCTGCTTGTTATGTCTCTAGCTATGCAGCCAAGCATTCTACTTGCTTTCCCTACCACCTGACTACACTGTTGACCCATTTTGAGACTGCCAGAAATCATTACCACTAAATCCTTCTCTTCTGAAGTTTTTGTTAACACAAAACTGCTAATACAATACTCCGATTGAGGATTCCTTTTCCGCAAGTGCATTATTTTACATTTGGAAACATTAAACTGCAGTTTCCATTGCAATCTGCGTCCTATCCTTTTTTATGACTGTCAAGGTAAAAGAAGGAGTAAGGGACTTTGATCACACTGTTGTAGCCACCAACTTGCCTGTTCTGCATAGGCACACAGAGCAATGTGGACATTACTAAATAGAAGAAACAGTTCACAAATTCAAATAGGAGATCAAGTGACAGGCTCCATACCTAATGGCAATATTTATTTTTATTTGATTTGATTTGATTTGATTTGATTTGATTTATTTGATTTGATTTGATTTGATTTGATTTGATTTGATTTGATTTGATTTGATTTGATTTGATTTGATTTGATTTGATTTGATTTGATTTGATTTGATTTGATTTGATTTGATTTGATTTGATTTGATTTGATTTGATTTGATTTGATTTGATTTGATTTGATTTGATTTGATTTGATTTGATTTGATTTGATTTGATTTGATTTGATTTGATTTGATTTGATTTGATTTGATTTGATTTTTATGCCCTCCTTCCCCTTAGACTCAGGGCGGCTTACAACATGTTAACAATAGCACTTTTAAAAACAGAGCCAGCATATTGCCCCCACAATCCAGGTCCTCATTTTACCCACCTTGGAAGGATGGAAGGCTGAGTCAACCTTGAGCCGGTGATGGGATTTGAACTGCTTCAGTGGCCTGCAGTACAGCACTCTACCTGCTGCACCACCCCAGCTCAGTTTATGCTCTGTATGTTTGAATGCCAAAAAAAACCAAATGAAAGCTTTTAATTTGACAATTGAAGTTTGGCTTGGTTTTGTTTGTCTCCCTCTCTGGGTCTCTTTTATTCTGGATTCGAAACAGTTTACTTAGAAATGCAGGAAATAAAAATCAGATCAGAACAGTTTCCCAAATCTTTGATAAAGCAGCTGCTTTTTGTCTTTGTTGGCAAATATTTGGGACATTCCTTTGATGTTGCCTAAAGTGATGACAATTGATAATATTCCTGCCATTTCTGTTCCTTCTCTACTTCTTGTACCTTTGCTTGCAGTTGCAATGCATGCTGAAGGTGCCAAACAGGGCTAAACAGCCTGGATTTACAGTACTCATTCCAGTTTGTCAAAGAAAAAGAAACCCAAGAGTGTTTCTGGTGGTTGTAAGAAAAAGAGAGAGGACTATGTGGAAGGTATAGGAATAGTGATGTGTTTTAGTGGAATGAATTTTAAGGACATGCAATATCAGTAACAAATCCATTAAATCTTATATCCTTGGAAGTAGTGATGAAACACACCCATTTTGTGGGCAACCTCACTGAACACATCTACATCTCATCTACAAGTGATTGTTAGTCAGATTTCAGATTATCCAGCCTCTTATACCACCACAGCCACTTGAAGCCCCCATATGGATAAGCAGCAATGTGAAGAGTCAGATCTGGACTGTAAACTGACCATTTGGATCAGTGTTACGATAGTGTTTCTGGGACAATAAATCTTTTGGTCATCAACAATTTTGAGATGGCTCCAGACCAACGGTGAAATGCTCCCAGTTTGCTTGTCATTGGAAAGCTGGTCATGAAGGGAGCGCGAGGCTGCACCCACCTGCCCAGATGCCACCATTTGGGTTCTTTTACCCTGTGTGCATGAGTGAGGGGTTCTGTCCATGTGCAGAGGGTAAAAGAACCCAAACAGCATCGTCTGGGTGGGTGGGCAGAACTTCATGCTCCCTTCGTGACTGGCTCTCCAACGACCGATAGCCACAAGCAAACTGAGAGCATTTTATCCCTGCTCCAGACATCTAATAGTACCCATTCAAATAATCCCCGTGACTCACCTCCTATGCAAGTTGGAAATACAATTCCAGTGGCAGTGACTCCCTGCATTTCATGATCTATTAACCACAGGGGATCAGCATCTCCCAGAATTCTGCAGTTGAATTGAAGTCCATTAGTCTAGTTTGAACAACCTTGATTTAGATCAAGCAGTAAGATACTCTGGGTCAAGATATCCCATCCCTGCTGTTTGTCTAAGAGATTGCTTAGGTGAGATCACTTCTTTCTTCACAAGGGCACAGGGTTCTTGGACTCCTGCTGTTGACAGAATGTCAACCAGTCATGCCTGTAATGTATTTTCTGCAAATAAATCTGATTTTCTGTGATGTTTATTAAGCCTACATCAGAGTCATTACCCAGATTATATTGCCTCTCCCAGGAATGTTTGCACCAAGACAAAGCTTCAGCCTCTAACAATTCACACCTTTAAAAAAACCCCTATGCTTCAAAACTCCTGTCTCACTGCCATATCGCACACTTGTCTAATTCAGATTACATGTTATGGTTTGAGATGAGTGCATGACAGTGGGGACAAGCAATTAATTTTGAGTGGCTTGCTGGCTAGTTGTAAGTGAGGGCGTCTAAACCAGAGTAGTTTGCTGGCTATCTAAAGTGTCTTAAGGACTCTCCAAGCAGAATGACTGTCTGTCCAATGAGCCCAGTATGATGGGATTTGTGGGAGAGAAAGTCAGAGGTTCTATTTTTATTTCTTCTTTTTAAGATGAGTCTTGGTGGAAAGCCTGCAGAAAAGCAAGATTTGGAGAAAATAGAATTTCACCCCACTAGGCCTAAGAATTTAGGACCAATGCCTAAAACCTGCAGAGAAAACTAGGCTTAGTATGGTAAAGTTGGCAGGGAATAGTTACTTAGCCAGGTGAGGAATTATTTCTTTCTCTAAATGAAGATTGTGAATAGTTTATATCTCCAGATTTCATCTGTCTTTCTCTGCTCAGATTGTTTACACACTTGAGTGATCCTTTTGGCATGCAGATCTCAGTGTCAAGTTCATATATTGCATATACTCAAACTGTCCTTTGAAAATTTGTTGCTTTTACTAAAATTAAATCTCCCTCCCTTGTTCCCTCCCTCCCTTCCTTGTAAGCTAGTATCATAAACAATGAAACAACTTATATTAGTTAAAGACTACTCTACTACTATTACCAAACCACTTGGATCTAGTCACCCTGATAAAAAGGGGAAAAGTAAGACAATTGTTTAAAAGCTTATGCCTAGGGAGAGGAGATTGCCTATCCCAGTGATGGCAAACCTATGGCACGGGTGCCACAGGTGGCACGCGGAGCTATATCTGCTGGCACCTGAGCTGTTTTCCTAGCTCAGCTCCAAGGTGCATGTGTGTGCCAGCCAGCTGACTTTTGGCTTTCACAGAGGCTCTGGGAGGGCGGTTTTGGCTTCCGAGAGCCTCCAGGGGGATGGGAGAGGGCATTTTTATCCTCCCCAAGCTCCATGGAAGCCTTTTGAGCCTGGGAAGGATGAAACAGTAGCCTACTGGGCCCACCAAAAGTTGGGAAACATGACATTTCCAGCCTCCAGAAGGCCTTCAGGGGGCTGGGAAAGCCGTTTTGGCTCTTCAGGAGCATTGAATTATGGGTGTGGGCACTTGTGCATGTGCGATAGTGCTCACCCACACCCTTTCGGCACCCGAGGAAAAAAAAGGTTCGCCATCATTGGCCTATTCTGTCTCATCCAGATTCCAAGTGAAGGGAGCATCTCCTTGCTCCAGAAGTAGAAGAAGTGTAAAGGGGACTGGAAGACATGTGTAAGTATTGATGAAAGACAGTCCTGTGTCCTTCCTGCTATGGTGATATTTTTTCACTTCACTTTTCACAGCCAGGCATATGGTGGCCATCCAAGGTCTACATTACCATTAACTTCCACACATTTTCTTGTTTGTTGTCTGTTCTGCCCAGTAACATAACTCCCTTTGTCCCTTTGCTTTCCACTTAGCTATTGCGCTGGCAAACCAGCCCTCAGTGCTTTCTTTTACCTCAAGCCCTGCACTAATGAGGACCCAACAAAAGAAGCTTGGAGAGAAAGGAAGCTTTGATGGAAGGCAATGCTTCAGGTTGCAAAGGAGGAGTACATGAGGTGTGTGAGCGAGAACAATAGATCCATTCAGGTGTAGGAGCAAACAACACATGACAGAGATGGCAAAGTTACACTAAGTGTGGTTTCTAGCAAGAAAGTGAGACGGCAGGAGAAGAAAAAGCATTGTTCGGAAATGTTATGAGAGCCACAGTTATGTCCTTCAGTCTGCAATTGAGACTTTTAATGTAATAGCTCAGTCCCAGTTGGTAGAACTATAACATTGGCAGAAATATAGACTAAGGAAGAGGCAATGAGAAAGCAGGTGTTGGTTTCTCATAGCCAGTTTCCAAATACAACTGGCCAGACAGGCAGACAGAACACTCACATAGTGTCCTATTCCACTCACTGTTCAGCTATTTTTAGGAGTTAACCTGAACTCCTATTTCATGGTGCTGCATACAATCTTTCTCATGTTCCTTTCCTTCATGCTTCATTTCACACAAAACTGGTTTCATCAGCAAACAAGAATTTCATGCCTCACACATAAAGTGTTGGAAAATACACCCATGTTGTCTTTGGGCCTTGACTGCATGCTTTGAAAATGGCTATCTTACATATACAAAAGAAGATTCCCAGTAAAATAGAAATCACTTCTCTAATAGAAAAAGGGAGAAATAAGAACAAATAAACTTTGTACAGACTGATGCCATAATTTTGTCCTTAACTACTGTTCTGGTTTCTGGTAGAAATTTAGCAATTACAAATAACTCTTATTAAATGCATCATTTCATGAATAAAGAAACTCCATTTATTTCTCTGCTCTCCTGTAATTCAACACATTCCATACAGGCACTCGGTCCTTATCTTTCTTAGCTGCATTTCTCACATTCCTTCTCCTGCTCCACTTAACAAGATTTATTTTGCTAACAGCATGATTTCTAAAACAGCAGCCCTGACTGTTAATCAACACAGAATACTTTTGCTTACTTGGGAGCGGCAAGAAAAACCTCCATTTTTCTCTTCGGCAACGTTGAAACTCCACCCTTCTTCTCCACTGACCCCCTGACATGCCAAATACATCACTACAGTATTTAACCCATTCCTCTCCTTAATATCATCTTCCAGACCTCTGTTCTCTACGTTTTTGGACCCTTCTGAATTTAGGGTTAACCCAGCAAGCGTCTGATTCTCCCTCGCTAGTTCCTGAACTCATGGCCTCCCACCTGTTCTACTACCTGTATCCCCTGCCCCCCCCCCTAATTCATAAACACTATCTGAATCTGAGTCCTCAATATCTTCATCATCATCCCACTGATCAGGAGTATGTACAACAACCACACCTCCCAAAATCAGGCTAATCAGTCAATACTTTAAAAAAGATGTTTAGGGTACAGTCATTGTTGCTAGTTTTGTCTCAGCAGGCTTCTTTCATCCTAGGACAAACATATGTTTGCTCTGCTCATTAGCACACTTCATTTTCTTTGCTCTCATTTGTATAATTGATTTATATTACTACTGCAGCTGACATATTGGCCTGACCCATTTTAAATGGCAGAGCCGCAAAAGCATGATAGCTTGCCTTGATAAGGGAAAACAACAACGATAACAGCAAAACATCGTTAAATCAACTAGCTGGAGAACAGTAGTGTCTGAACGCATCTTGTGGAGAAAAATGTAACCTTGAAGAAAATTGAAACTTTGAAAATGTGATGGGCAATTAAAGAGTCAAACATGCTCTTTAAAAGCTCACATTTTTAATGACAATGCTCTCATCCACTCCTATACACGGAGAGATGAATACATCATTTTGTTTTTCTTGCATGCTATTCTAAACACTTTGGCTCCACTCTGACTCGTATCTATCTTCTCAGCATCTGAACTATCTATAAATCCTCTGCCTTGACTGGAACATATTCTATAGGCCTCCTGTGCTTAATACATATTCTGGCTTGGATGCGCTAAGTCTGTGCCACTCAGCAACTCTCTTGGAACAGAGGCTGCTCTGCATAACTGGCTTAATGAAATTGCCATCCTCGCACACTGCTCTCCATGCCAAACGTTGTGCATGATCCTATTTGAAATGGCAGTTCTGATTTGCTGGCCTATTGTTGTTTTGGAATTTATTTGGCATTCTGTGGCATGTTTCTAAGCTGCCTCCCAAGAGGACTGGACCCTTAGCTGTGATTCTTCTGAAAGACAGCCTATGGCCCCTATAAATTCCACTTCTATAAAACCCCACTCTGGGGAGAAGGTGACTGTTTATCCACCAGGTGTTTAGAGCCTACACAAGCAATCCAGCTCTCTAGCCTCAACTGGAACTGGCTATTGTCCAACATTTCTGAGCAAAATACAAGAAATGAAGACTTCATGCCCCCAATATTTCACAAATCAGATGGAGATGGGGATGCTTTTGTGTTTTTAGCATCTCTCTCGACATCAGAGACCATCCTCCTAACACCTTCTTTCAATGTAAAGATTTTTGTAAGCTTTGTTGTTGTTGTTTTTGTTGTCAGCCTCAAGATAAATATATCCTATGCTACAATGTTAGGATCTAAGAAATATGGCATTGGGAAAAAGGGAAGTAGGTAGATTGGAAAACAGGCAGTAATAGTCAATTAGGAAGGGAGGGAAAATTTCAGAGCCTGACTTTTTAAGAAAGCTAAAAAAAAAATTAGATAATTACCTGAAAACAAATGCAGTGACCCTATGGAAATAGTACAGACAGGGGTAATCTTCATAAAGCAGCATTGAGACAGGGCTTTATTCCATCATCCTTTGAAGCAGAACATCTCAACAGAGATGTAATTGTATATTACCCGCAGTATGCTCCCTTCCATATCCCTCCCATCATACATGACTCCACAGGAAAAAAAACATTTAATCTTTCCCCTGGCTCAGCTGATAAGGAAGGAGAACTTGTAGCTTAGACGGTAAAAGCACTGCCTAATACGGCAAGCAGCCCAAGTTCGAATCCTAGAAGGGTATGACTACCTGATTAGAGCTAAATAGTTTGAAATAGATCTCTACTAGCCTCCCTTTATTTCTTTATCAGTTCTTTGTATATTTGAAAATAGGGTTTGTAGCCTGAATGGCCCCTGGAATGTAGCTGAAAGGCAAAAGGAAGCAGTATGAACTGATACCCTTTCCAAACTAAAATAATGTGATGTAACTAATTTAAATCAAAATTAGCAACCATTACTATCACTGTTAAGAACTTACATCATACTAAAGATGTCCTTCCTTAAATCAGTCCTAAATCTTCCTGATCAGTTTCGGTGAATAATTGTGTTTTAATGTTGGAAGAGAATGGGGGGGGGGGAGATCATAATTTTATATGCCTTTGCCTATCTCCTCTTATCCATTTTCATTCCAAAACAGCTAAAAATCTGAAACTAAAGTTTGCCCTCAATATACGACATACGAGTTTAATTTGTTCTAGACCCGAGCTCGTAAGTCGATCAACTCGCACCTCGAACGAATGTCTTTAGACTTTGTTTTTCGCACCGAGATAACCAGAAGCAAGGAAATTCTTGCACCAACTAGCGGAAGCTCGGCTCATATCCCAAATTTGAGCTCGGGTGTCGAACAGAAATTTCGTTCGCGTCGCGGCTCGTAACTTGGAATACTCACATGTGGAGCAGCTCATATCTAGCGGTACCACTGTATTGCTGTTCAGAGCTCATAATTATTTTGCTTGAACTTTATGTTTTTTTGTTTTTGTTTTGGGGTTGTTGGTTTGTTTTTGTTTGTTTGTTTTTGGTTTTTGTTTTGGTAAGAAAGCTTGTTATGAAAGTTTTCTAATTCTGTATTATCTTCATTGGTTATAATGACCAGAATTCTCTCCAGATGCCTTGGGACTTTTAAGATCTGGAAAAAAGTAAAGCAGGTTTAAGCTCAACCTTAGGAGACCGTATGGTTGTGAGGTCAAGGATCTTTCTTTCCAGAAGTTTTTACTGCACTTCTCCAAGCCAAAGTGATGGAGTCCTCCAGGGAAGATAGTTCTTGTTTGATCCTCCTGTTTGAGGATCAAGCAACAGCTGTGATCAGAAGGGCCTTGTTCAGCTACATCCGGTATGCTGATTTCATACTTTCTAGATGGTTGCTCATCCCTCAGTCATCTGTTGCTTGTATTTTAGCACTGTGATCAACCTTGAAACTTTGAAAATTAGTATAGCTGATCTAGAATATAATAGTGCAGGAAGTTACAGACATGCATGGATATGGTCATACTTGGGTTTCATGAAGTATAATGGTTATAATTGTCTTCCAAGGGCAATGCAAGCTGCAGTTATCATCAATTAAGACCATGTTTCAGAGATTGCATTTTTTAATTTTTAAATAGTCTATTAAAAGACACAAATACAAAGTATAAATACAAAAAAAAACCCAAGACAAAGAAAATTAAATAAAAGTTTAAAAAGTAATAAAACAAAAATCAAATTGAACAAATACAGAATACATACCAATATAAAAATTAACCCTGGTATTCTCCTCGGGTCTAAAATGACCCAAAATGAAGTTTGAGACCCTGTAAAAAAAATTCCCTGCATATCTGAAACTTGAAATTCTGTGACTTTTTCTCATTTGAGGGGTTCTTTCTAAGGGTGGTGGGGTTTTTTGGTGGGTGGGTCAGTGTATAGTTTTTGCTGGGCAAAAAAAGTTACCAATGTTACCCTCTGGGTCATTTTAGACCCAGAGTATAAAAGGCTTGGTTCTAGCTCTTTTTAAATACTTTTTTCACTAGTATACTAAATTGAAATGAAAAAAATTAATGCTTATTTGTTTATTTTACTCAGAAAAGCCCCCCCCCATTTTCATGAACTTCTGTTCATTTTCATCTACATTAAGCTGCAAAATCTTACTTTTTTTTACCATCTTTGGCATTGAAATACTAATTTGAACATTTCTGAACACAATGATATGAAAATTGAAATGAACAAATTGATGCTTATTTGTTTATTTTGCTCAGAAAAGGGCCACCCCCCCACGTCTGTGTGCATATTTTTCAATTTATAGATAGAATAGCCTGCCAAATCAGAATTTTTTGACCATCTTTGGCATTGGCATACTAATTTGAACATTTCTGAACATAATGAAATGAAAAAAAATTATGTTTTGAACACTTTTAGTCTTCCGGGTCATATGTGACCTGGAGTAAAAAAAGGTTGGTTCTAGCTACTGGAATGGGTTTTTTGAATACTGTTTTTGCTAGTATACTAATTTGAACATTTCTGAATGCAATGAAATGAAAATTGAAATGAAAAATTAATGCTTATTTGTTTATTTTGCTGAGAAAAGCCTGCCCCCCCTTGGCTGTGTGCAATTATTTCAATATATAGATAGATTAGCCTGCAAAGTCTTGTTTTTAAATTTCAGTTTTCATTTGTTTTTTATCAGGGATGTTCAAATTAGAGGACTAGTAAAAAAAGTATTCCAAAAAAACAATTCCAGTAGCTAGAACCAACCTTTTTATACTTCGGGTCTAAAAGGACCCGGAGGAGCACAAGTGTATAATCTTTGCGAACATCATTTTTTCTCATTTCAATTTTCATTTCATTGTGATGAAATTTGAAATGTTCAAATTAGTATACTAGTGAAAAAAGTATTCAAAAAAACCATTCCAGTAGCTAGAATCAATCTTTTTTACTCATATATACAAGACTAATTATCATTCAGGTTTTAGTTTTTTCTATTTCTTACTTTGATTCATAACTTCTCTCCAATTGTAAAATCTATTCCAAATTCTATAATAGTTCAATTCTTCTTTTTCTTTTAATTCCATCATTAACATTCCATTGCAAATATGCAATGGGGATTGCCTACCTTATGGAACTGTCTTTCTCCAATTGTTTCTATCCATCAGTAAGGGTTGGTATACTCCTGGCCCAATAAGAAAATTGTATGTTTTTGTGGAACCCCGAGGTGTGGCTCCTTTTTTATGCTCTTGTCTTCTGCAACCCCAGTGTTCCCCTTGAGATTTGTTTGATGTCATCCTTCCTGACTTTCAGGAAAGCATAATAACTTGGTGGCTTGTGAACTTGCCATAGTAATAATACTGTACTGTTTTTTTATGTTGTTGTTGTTTTTTAAACATTCTTGTATGCTGCTTTGAGTAGTTTCCAAAATGCTTGGAGAGAGTAGAAAATTGTAAGAAGGATTGGAGATTATTGCTCTCTACATGATTTGTCCCTCCAAATTTAGCCTGATATTCTTCAATGCGGTTGTGGAATTTATCATATCACTTTTGAAGTAAGAAATAATGGGCAGCCCAGTTTGCTTTTTGAATGGAAAGTGAGTAGGAGTTACTATATTGCCTTTCACTTCAGAGTGCCAAAGGTCTTTGTTAATTCATGCCTTGCTTACAGAATATGGTTGGAGGCCTCCCACAGAAAAGGCTTTTTCTGTACTTTTGGCACCAACAGTGAAATTATTCTTTTGCAAAAGCTGATTCTATGTCATACCATCATCGACTGTGCACCTCTCCCAATATGGGATGTTTACCATAGAGCTATTAGACTAAAGTATAGAAAAATAATTTTTATTCAGTGCAAGCATTGGCAGTTAGAAGCTCTTGAGATCCCAGGACACTTTACAAGAATACATCTGCCCTGCCTGTTTATTTGTTTGTTTGTTTGTTTGTTTGTTTGTTTGTTTGTTTGTTTGTTTATCTATCTATCTATCTATCTATCTATCTGTCTGTCTGTCTGTCTGTCTGTCTGTCTGTCTGTCTGTCTGTCTATTTATTTATTTATTGTTAGAGTTGAAAGGGACCATGAAGGCCATCGAGTTCAACCCCCTGCCCAAGCAGGAACCCTATAGTACACCAGTCAAGTGGCAGTTCAATCTTCTCTTAAAAATGTCCAGAGTGTTGGAGTTCACAATGTCCGCTGGTAGGTTGATCACTCTGACCGTCAGGAAGTTCTTCCTTATCTCCTTGTTGAATCTCTCCTTGGTCAGCTTCCAGCCGTTCTTCCTCATCCGGCCCTCTGGTGCCCTGAAGAATAAAGTGATCCCTTCCGCTCTGTGACATCCCCTCTTATACTTTTAGATTGCTATCATGTCTGCTCTGGCCCTCCTTTTCTCTAGGCTATCCATGCCCAGTTCCCTCAGTCTCTCTTCGTAAGTCTTGGTTTCCAATCCCTTAATCACCTTGGTTGCTCTTTTTTGCACCTTCTCCAGAGTTTCAATGTCTCTTTTGAAGTGTGGTGACCAGAACGGAATACAGTACTCCAGGTGTGGTCGGACCAGGGCGTAGTAGAGTGGTATTAAGACTTCCCAGGTCTTGGAGTGTGTCAAACGAGAGTTCACCTTTTACCTAGTAAATGGATACTACCCTTCCAGATTAGACATTGAATAACCCAGCATAGAGCTTCTATATCACAAAAAAACCCAGAAATAATTCATATTTTCAGCTGAATCACAAAACAATGAGATACTGAGTGATGCAGATGTAGGTGCCTTTCAGCAATACAACAGAGCAATAGGAATATTCTGGTTCATACATTATGCTATAAGAACATAAGAAGAGCCATGCTGAATTAGGCCAAAGCCCATCGAGTCCAACATTCTGTGTCACACAGTGGCCCACCAATTGTCCTTGGGGATCTTGAGCAGAAAGAGAAGGCAAGACCGTTGCTTTCCCCTGACCACCAATAAATGGTACTCAAGGGAATCCTGCCTGCCTCAACCAACATAGAGGCGGCACATGGACATCCATTTCAATAACCGCCGATACACTTGGCATCCATGAATCTGTCTAATCCTGCCTTGAAGCTATCAAGGCTGACAGCTGTCACGACCTCTTCTGGAAGAGGTCGGTAGGCATTATTTTGTTTTTCTGTTTCAGTTCTGGTAGAAATGCAAAGCACCCTTTCGAAAAATTATATATATGTATTTATTAATTGGATTTGTATGCCGCCCTTCTCTGAGGATACATATGTATGTATGTATGTATGAGCACAAATGCAATAATTTTCAAAGCCTCCCTTTTGCATTCTAACAGTATTACACATCACTATTTTTTCTTGCCTTTTTTTTCCCACGGCTGTGTTTCCAAAATGAAAAACGAAACATTGCAGTGCATATACATATTGTATGACGTCTTTAGTATTCCAGAGTGAATTAGCAACAAACAACTAGTATGCCATATGCCCTTTAAAACTGAAAGGCCACCTGCCAACTCATTCCCACTTTCCTCTTTTTGGATTATCAGATGCATATAAATTAGTGTATTCCTGGGATAAGCCAGAAATACTTATGCTAGCTGTGCTCGCTTGTTCTCTCCCTTTCCCTCCCTCTCTCCCTCTTCCTCCCTCCCTCTCTCTCACACATACTTCAGAAATGATTTATCTGAGAGAGAAAGAGAGAGAGAGAATAATTTCTGAAGAGTCTCAATGTAACTCCTATATTTTGATAAGCTTATTCAAATTTAAAAGGTCAGTTTTAGATCTGAATGAGAATATCTGTAATTTTGCATAAAAATAAATCTTTTGTGTGCTTGTATGGCTGTCTGATGTATGTCTGAAGAATTCACCAATAGGTGGATAGTTGTGCTCAAAGGACTATTCTATTTTACCATCTAGTTGTTCCAATAGCTAATTGCTGGAATTTAAGCTGCAAAATTATCTAAGGAAGAGAAAAATCTTTGAAAGGTGCTCATGTGTAAATGTGAAACATTTCAGCAGAGAGTAACTGCTATCTAATTAAGTCTTCCATTTCTTTCTCAAACAATCTGGATGGTGTTTAATTCCATTCAACCTCCTAATCATTTGCATATGAACACAGCTTGTTTTTGTTCAGTAATGTGGACAGTTGAATTGGGCAAAGGTTTGAAGGAGCAGTTAACCACACTAATGTCAAGGTGTAGAATTAAGTCAATTGACAGTAGGGGGGAAAATAAGAAATGGAATATTATGCTTTTTTTTTTCTCTTTTGCAAGGAATATAATTTCTTCATGTAGGGGTCCGTGCATAAACGTTATTGTTTGAATTAACAAAAACTTTTTAAAAGAGAAAATATAGTTTCCCATTTCTCAAGCTCTTCCTTCCTTCCTTCCTTCCCTTCCTCCTTTTTAAAAATTGCTTGAAATCTAACCCATATTGTTGTCATTTTGGCCTTAGGAAAATTCCAGTGATATTAGAAACTTTCCTGATCCAGACACCAGTATAGCCAACATGGAAGTACCCTTTTCAAATGGAATGGCTATTCCTTTGGAACGTTCCATATTTGTGTTATCCCTGTTGTCCCAAAAGAATGTTTAAGCCATAAGCACATTATATTTATGGTCTTTTTATAGCAGTGGAGATGATGGGTTCTGTATTCAATTAAAAATACTGCCTTCAATACTAAAATACCAAGGTTCTCCATACATCAAAGATGGCATCAGGGAGTTTTTCCCCCCTTCATTCCTTCATCTTTTCAGCAGTTGCTTTATCAATATTCCCATCTACAAGCACAGAGCTACAAATTTAGTGAGCATTCCTACCTACCTTTCATCCCTATATCAACATGATGAGTAAGTACTATTCTGTAATTCTGCAGTGCATATCATTCAGTATTTCAGACTGCTTGACAAACATTAATAAATCAATAATGAAGTTCAAAGCCTCTTCCTTAATATAAATACTGGTGATATTTTTTTCTACTTTTTCAGAGATGACAATTATGTTGACAATCTAAGACCAAGTAATTTGAATAAGGGAGTGCTGATGGGGTAAACCCTATACAGTCTACACAAATCCCACCTAAGCTTAACTGTTGCTGCCAGGGCCAGAATTCATATTATCCAAGCCTTTAAAGAAGTTGAAGAATCTAAGGAATAAAGTCATATTTTATCTGCAAACAGATTTTTAAGAATTTTATAGTCAAAATCTTGGAAGCTGCCCAGAATTTGACATAGGATATAAATAAAATCTTTTCTCTTTGCAGATCTAATAACCAAATGAAACATCTAGAGCCCAGCCTCACAAATCCATCTCAGATGGGGAGGCAATAGATTTATTGACTTAGAATAGAATAATAACTTTATTGTCACTTTGAATGTACACTAATTGGCATACATTAACATGAAATTTTGTTGCACACAGCTCTCAAAGGGTCACTGCCTCCAATATACACTAAATATAAACAAACAAACAAACAATATCAAATTAAAGTAGTGATAAAGTAGACCACAAACTACTTCTTCGTAAGCTAGAAAAAAGTGAGATAGACAGCTTCACAACCAGATGGATTAACAACTAGGTGACTAATCATACCCAACGAGTAGTCTTCAATGGGTCTAAGTCCACATGGAGAGAAGTAAGCAATGGGGTACCACAAGGTTTTGTCCTAGGCCCAGTACTCTTCAATATCTTAATAAATGACCTAGATAAGAGAATAGAAGGGGAACTAACCAAATTTGCAGATGATACCAAGCTAGCGGGAGTAGCTAATACCCCAGAGGACAGGCTCAGGATCCAGAGGGATCTTGACAGTCTTGAATACTGGGCCCAATCTAATAAAATGAAATTCAATGTAAATAAAAGTAAAATCCTACACTTAGGCAAGAAAAACCAAAGATATACATATAAACTGGGTGAAACCACACTCAACAGCAGTGACTGTGAGAGGGATCTTGGAGTCTTAGTGGACAACCAACTAAATATGAGCCAGCAATGTGCAGTGCCAGCCAAAAAAGCCAATACAATCTATGAGGATGGTGGTGCAGTGCTATGTAATCATTAAGGCATGTGATGACAGGTTTTTGGGGGGGCATTGGTTCAATGAGTCTTAAAACATGATGGAACCATGGCCTGATGCAATGAGAGATGGAAGATGTCTGTGAGAACAGTGGCCAGCTAGTTAGCACATTCCTTAAGTACCTGTCAAGGGATATTATCAGGAACAGCAGCTTTCTGATTATTGACTTTCTTCAGGACCTTCCAAACAACAGTTATATCAATCTTGAACACCTGCTCATCAGGGAGGGAAACAACTTTCATTCCTGGAACATTTTCTGTGGCCTCAAACCATCCCAAAAATCTATTTTTCTTGTTTATATAATCTGTATCACTCTTACGTGTCAGGGGAGATTACCATGTTGAAAGGTCTAGTACGATAAGTAGAACTTCAGCCTGATAAAACTATTTTCATTAATTAATTTTTGTTCAGTAATACCATATGTTTAGTTATTTTTACTACTTAAAATTTAAGTTGCAATAATTTAAAAAGTTTCCCTTTTCATTTCCATTTATTCTCAAGTCTAAGTCAAACATCTTTTAAATCTATACTTGTCATGAAGATGTTGAGTTTCACACTATAATTTTTAACCAGATGTGCTGTGGGATAACAAGTGCACTTTAACAAAACTTCTTTAATAATGCTCCACTATGATTCATTCAAAGTTTCCCATTCAACATTTCCATAACCATGACATGTTCTCACATTAGTCTGGTTAATCATCATAAAATTCACTGAATTTCGTATGCACCCTCTATAAAAACAAGGATGTGAAGGCAATTGGCAAGTGTCTTTTCAATATTTATCATTATTATATAATCAGGAGGATTCTGAAGACTTAGAAATGTCTTTCATATGCAGAATAAAGTATATTTTTATTCTGAAATGCTGACCTTGAAGTAAAAATGTTAAATTACTAAAATTTCTGGATTGGTTATTATGCTCAGAAAAACAATTAGGGAAGCTAACACTTTAAATATGAAAATTCCAGTTAGTAGATCTGAGTGTAATTTTATAAAGCAGGATAATTCATGATGTCTCTTTTTACCTGTTCCTTAGCTAAAATGGTCATATTTTAAAATCTCCAATTATGTTATAGAAGCACTCAATTATTCTAACTTTGAATATAAGGGATGCAGAAGCTTTTTTCTGGCTGAAAAACAGATTACCTCAAAGATAATGTCATGTTGTCCAAAAGGAAGAAAATGGACCAAAGTTTTCAAATTTCCTATCTAGTCCCACTTTTAGTCAAATTATTTTAAAGTGATAGATTGATCTTACAAGAGGAAAAAGTACCTTATTTTAGAATGCTACAGTTATTTATCCAACACTAAATATTTGTTTAGTAAGGATAATCAGGATGGGAAGAAAACACCTTTCATCACTTTCTTTTTCCAAAGTCATTACAAAAATACTATTTTATACCTAAATTATTTTTTTATTTTCTTTCTCTCTATTTTTATTTATCTATTTGTTTGTTTGTTTGTTTGTTTGTTTGTTTGTTTGTTCGTTCGTTCGTTCGTTCGTTCGTTCGTTCATTCATTCATTCATTCATTCATTCATTTATTTATTTATTTATTGGATTTGTATGCCGCCCCTCTCCGTAGACTCGGGGCGGCTAACAACAGCAATAAAAAAACATCATATAAATCCAATACTAAAACAACTAAAAAACCCTTATTGTAAAACCAAACATCCCTACAAACAAACATAGCATACATAAATTGTAAAGGCCTAGGGGGAAAGAATATCTCAGTTCCCCCATGCCTGATGGCAGAGGTGGGTTTTAAGGAGCTTACGAAAGGCAAGGAGGGTGGGGGCAGTTCTAATCTCCGGGGGGAGTTGGGTCCAGAGGGTCACAGAGAAGGCTTTTCCCCTGGGCCCTGCCAAACGACATTGTTTTGTTGATGGGACCCGGAGAAGGCCCACTCTGTGGGAACTAATCGGTCGCTGGGATTCATGCGGCAGAAGGCGATCTCGTAGATACCCTGGTCCGGTGCCATGAAGGGCTTTATATTCTTCCCTGTTGTATCAGAAATTTTGGACAAGAAGCCTGAAGCAAGATTCTTCTACTGTTCACGTAAGTAATTCTAAAAATGGATTTCAGGCCAATGTCAAAATAAACATGCTCCAAGTAAATACATATACATACATACATTCATACATACATCTGTTTGGTTCCTAAATAATAAACAATATTGTACAGAACCTTATTTGCAAATATAATTCAATTGGCATGAGAAAGACTTATCTCTTAATAGAATCAATAGAATCAATGGTTTGGATTGTAAGTTACAAGAGACTGAGATGCAGATATGTTTAAACCTTTGTAAGACTTTCAGGCTTGTCCATTATTTTATTCTGTCTTTTGCGTATTTGCTTGCAGTGTGTAACATGAATTAAAAAGGGGGGGGGAACCATTCCCAATTCATAAATATAGTTAGATTATAGTTGGTACAGTTATACATCTAAAGTACACTTTTTAAAATACAATCACTGCAGATACAGGTACAATATGGGTCACAAGGTCTTCTAATTATACCCCTCACCCATACAAATATATTCTTTTAGAGGTACATTTTCTCAAAATATGTCGTTGATAGTGAATATTTGAATGGAGAAAAATAAAAATTGCAAGGTCAACAGGTTCAGTACTGTTTGTTCAGTGATGAAGTCAATTTGGAAGATCACATATTGTTCCCTTCAAATCTGTTACGGTACATTTTTTTTTTAACATCGTCATCCAAGATATATTTAGAAATAAAAGACAGAGCATAGGACTATCAACTTAATGCAGCAATCCTAAACCAATTTACCTAAGAATAAACTCAGTGCATTTGACTGGCCTCTGACATATGGAAGCGAGAATTTGATGGGGAAGAGAGAGTTGACTATCTCAAGGGAAAGATAAAAGTTGGACGCGGTGAAAATGTGGTACTTAAGTAGGTTGTGTGGTTAAAAAAAGAGAATATATTGAGTTGAAAATGAATGGGTTATAAACAAATATAAACTGAATATGAAAGTGAGACATCCATATGAAAGAAGCATGATGAGGAATGGAAAAAATGAATGAGGATTAAATTGCAAAATAAATATGTGAAGAAAGTGGGAATGGGGTAAGAGGAACTAGAACACTGTATAAGATGCACATTTGGTTCTCAAAACAGACAAACAGGAAATTTAAATGGCAATGTCTTACTTATGTACTGATGTGGAAGCAAGAACAATTTCTAAGGATAGTAAAGAATAGGAGGTATGAGGTAAATTAGAATTAATTAGATTTTCTTTTCATTGTAACTCCTGCCTCTATTTTTTTTTCTATAATATATTCTCATCTCTTCTTTTTACACTTTGCACAAAGTTGTTCACCTCATAAGGGAACAGCATGATGGGCAAGTCTGTCTCTATGTATATATTAAATTTAATCAAAACCAAAATGATTGGAGATTATAAATTGCTCCAACATCAAATAAAAAAGAAAGAAAGCAGTAGGAGCAATCTGGATATTTTGCAAAATCTAATCCATTGGAGATGGTTGTAATTGCCACAGAATTGCTTCTGAAACTAATTTGTACATGCTCAGATAAATGAAAGAGAATTACATTTCCCATTTCTCTTTTGTACAGAAGAGAGAGATGACATCCTCCTTTAAATATTTGTGGGTTTTTTCCTCGGGTTTTGATCCCCCTTTGAAATTTGCTAATCAAGGCCTTCTTAAAAGTAGCAAGCTTCATGCTTGAAAAGCTATGAAGCTTTAGTCGAGACATTAATTTTAAACAGATCCTTAGAGTGTTTTTCCGGTTATAAATAATGTCTGCAGAGAGGAGAGGCAATCACACCTTAACATAAAACAATAAAATAAAATGACCCTTTACGGCAGATAAACTCTTAAAGATGTTCCAAGGATCCTCTCTGTTTTTGTACGTAGGCTATAAGGTCACTAGCTTGAAATGATTAGCTATTAAAACAATTGACTGAACCATTCCTGATCAGAGTCTTGTCAAGCACAGACATTGTACATCCTATTACTTGCAACTCCGGGCGTCAGTGTACTGATGTATTCGTACTTAGCCATAGATTCTAAAGACTGTTTACCTCTGCTGACTCAAGAGGACTCTTGAAAATATCACTAGAAAAAGGATTATTAGCTTTTTTTTTAACCCTCCTTTGGTCTTTGGTCTCTTTTATAGCTTGCATAGTTTTGGGCACTTGCATGGTTTGCAGAAAAGGAGAGGTTTATTTCAAGATTCATTGAATATCCTTCTACTGACTACCCTGAAAGAAAAGATCTCTTGGCATTTCTGTTTAAAAGTGTGTGGTCAAATGTTCTTCTGTTGTTATACTGCCTGGATAACTCTATTGTTCTTAGATGGTATTTCTCTCTTTTTTTGCTCACTGTGCATAGGAAGATTCTCTTATGACTCACTGCCCACATAACTTATGCCCTCTACTGCAAGCAGTATAAGCATCCACCTGCTTTGCAAATATGTAATCACTGTATTGATTCATTCCTTGCCCTTTAGCAGCAGGAACGTCTCATATTAAATGGCCATATCCCTTTGATACAGGGTTCTCCATCACTCACAAACCTCAACATGCAAGCTGTGGTGGAACATTACAGAGTTCATGTAGCAATATTCAAAGAAGAGCAGGGATCTTGGACTTTGTTACTGTCAGTTAAACATTAGAAGTAACTAATGTAGGAGTGAGTTACACTGCACTTGATCTCACTTTGCAAGTTTTTATTAATTGTCTTTATTTTTCCCATAACACGGCCACCCCTAGTCAGATACCTTCTTCAAATGTGTTAGAATTTCAGATGCTAGAATTTCTAATCAAATTGGCTATGTTAGCTGAGAATTCTGGATGGATGCCAGGATATAATATAGTGCCATTAAAAACTGTCTTCTCTCTTTCCCCTTCCTTCTCTCATCATTTTTTATCCTTTGTCCCTATAATTATAAGCTTCCTAGAGAAGCTGACATTATCACAATTCTCACACAAATTTGAGGGAATACAAAGTTCTTTTGATGCCATAAAACTATTCTCTGGTTTTGTTCCAAGAACAACTACCATGAGTGAAAATAAGATAGTTGCTGAAATGCTCATATGAAACTCTTCAGAAGGTGCTGTGCTGCTAAATATGGAATATTTATTTTGACCCCAAGTTAAAGGGATAGGATTTAGATATGCTCTTAAATTAAAATGACTTTTGCAATCTAAGATGGGTTGGTAGCTCCAGTCATAACTTCTTCTAGTGGTTGAAGAGTATTGAAAGCAAATCTTTGATTTAACCATTTGCTTTAGATCAAGATTTCCCATCCTCTGTTATCAAATTATCAGGCATTGTATGGTGAATCTTTTTTCCCTCAGCTGCCAAAAGAGTATGCATGTGCACTATTGCACATGTGTGAGTGCCCACACCCATCATTCAATGCCTGGGGAAGGCAAAAACAGTTTCCCCACCCCCCAGAGGCCCTCTGGAGGCTGGAAGTCACCTGTTTCCCAACTTCTGGTGGGCCCGGTAGGCTCCTGTTTCACCCTCCACAGACTCCAAAGGCTGCAGCTGGAGGAGGGTAAAAACGCCCTCCCCCATCCCCCTGGAAGCTCTCTGGAAGCCAAAAACATCTTCCCAGAGCCTCTGTGTGAGCCAAAAATCAGCTGGCCAGCACACACATGCACATTGGAGCAGAACTAAGGCAATGGCTCATGTGCCAGCAGATATGGCTCTGCGTGCCACCTCTGGCACCTGTGCCATAGGTTCGCCATCACTGGTATAGTCAGATATTCATTTTAGAAAGAAATGATGGCACAGCATGAAGAAGAGATAATAGGGCCAACTGGCTATTGGAATAAATTATAATTCTAGTATCCATTTAGAACCATTTCAATTTTGTTCTCCTGCTTATTCTGAATAGACCCAATATAATCAAAATAATATTTCCAAATATTGTATAGAAGTAACTTGTTTATAATGTGCTAAAACATGTCATCAGATGAGGTTAATGTTTTCCCCCCATATTGATATATTGTGTCATATTAGTTTCATCCATTTCCCACAGGTAAAGAGCTTTTGAAATATCCAATGAGAAGGGTCGCTGGCAAAATCAATTCATTGTCTTTAATTGTGTCACTCTTTCTGCATTAGAGAAAGCTTTTAATAATGAATGTATTTTCAAGACCTTGTGGCCTAATATTATTGTAAACCAGACCAGGCTTGTTTCCAGTATATTGCTGTTATTAACATGCTGGATTCCTCAGAGTCCCCAAATAATCACTTGTTTAATTGCAGTGGAGCTAACTTTATTTCTCCTGTGAAAATAATGTTTGTGTACACTTTATAAAAAAGGAAGGTACTGTCGCAATCAGCCAGTTGGACTTTCCACACTGCTATTTTTCCCCACTTCACCACAGCTATTTTTCACCATCAATTATGCCACATTGTCTTTATATACAATTCAATCTGATTTACTGTCTGTGGGGGGAAATATATATAATCAACATCTGGATGAGCAAAGGTTCAGTAGATGGAAAAGGGGAAACAGCAGTCAAAAGTTGCAAAATCCATTTTTGAAAATGAATATTACTACTCCATTGCTCTCGGTGGGAATATTTATTTCTTCCACAACTAAGCATGGATAGAAAGTAAATAACCAAAACTATAATTGTTGCATAAAAATAGCAAGACAACGAGCAGAGGTCAAGCAATCCCAGTCTTTATTGCTACCTCATTGGCTTGGAATAAGCTCCATTCATCCAGCCAAATGTTACTGCAACAAACACAGTAGGCACCAATAAATTAAACTGAATGTATAATCTATGGCCTATAAAATGCTTCATTTCTCTTGCCTGAGATGATATTTGAAGTCTTATGGATGTATTTTTTTTTACAATAATTTTTACATGTAAAAATTGTTGGAGATATCATTCTTGTATCTGCTAAAAGTCTTTTGTTGGATTTTGTTAGTGCTCCAATTGGAGGGAATCAAAAGCAACATGCCTTTCTGAGTGACATAGTAGTAGCCCATTCTCCAAAAGAAAATGGGTTAAGAAGAGACGGATGTCTTTGGAGCCCATTTCTTCAAAGGATTCAATCTATCAGGAATTCTCGCTGGAGGAGTAGATGCTGAGGATCCCAACTTTACTGGAAGTAAAAAAGATCAGGAACCCAGAGACAGGGAAGAAGCTGTTTTAATTATTCCCTGTGCTTCTATTTTAATAGTGACTGGTGGGTTTTTTTAGGTTGTCTGTGGAGTAGATGAAGGGACACTGAGTAGATGATCAACACTGAGCTTTTCAATTGAACGGTTGACACTTCAGCAGCTGGAATCCCTAGTGCCACATAATGGGGTGAGCTCCCGTTACTTTATTTATTGGATTTATTTATTTATTTATTGGATTTATTTATTTATTGGATTTGTATGCCGCCCTTCTCCGTGGAATCGGGATGGCTAACAACAGTAATAAAAACAGCATAAACAATCCAATATTAAAACAGTTAAAAACCCTTATTATAAAACCAAACATACATACAGACATACCATGCATAAAATTGTGAAGGCCTAGGGGGAAAGAGTATCTCAGTTCCCCCATGCCTGACGACAGAGGTGGGTTTTAAGAAGCTTACGAAAGGCAAGAAAGGTGGGGGCTATTCTAATCTCTGGGGGGAGTTGGTTCCAGAGGGCCGGGGCTGCCACAGAGAAGGCTCTCCCTCTGGGTCCCGTCAAGCGACATTGTTTAGTTGACGGGACCCAGAGAAGACCCACTCTGTGGGACCTAACTGGTCGCTGGGATTCGTGCAGCAGAAGGCGGTCCCGGCTTCTGCCAACCTAATAGTTTGAAACAGCGAAGGGCTGCAAAAAATTTTGCTACCACACTGTGAGCATGGATTGTTTTGTGGGTGTGGCTTGCTGACTGTGTGAACAGCTGGGAGTGGCTTGGTGATCATGTGACTGGGGTTGGGTTAAAGATCATGCGACTGGCTTAAAGGTGGCCAAATTGACGTCACTCACGTCAAGGGTTTGGGTTAGGGTTAGGGTGCCTGGCCTCTCCTCGCCTCAAAGAGATACAATTTCTCTATCTATTAACCTTTACTGAACATCCAAAATATACTATTTAATTCTATGTATGTATGCCATACATATTACACACAGGCATACAAAAATATACAATATAAAATATAAAATATGCTATATAAACTGTATATGTATGTAAACACACACACACATGCATGCACAACTCTTCTAAAATTATATACATTCAACCTCATTTACTGAGATATGAAAAACATACCCAGAGCCCAGAAGGGGAAAAAAAGAAAAAAAATTCAAAATTTTTCTACTGGTTCTATCAGTTCTGCATGCCTGACCAAAATTTTTCTACCAGTTCTGCGTACCTGACCGTACCCATCACTGGTTTGAAAACACATTAAAAATGTAAGTAGAAAAATAGGGACCACCTTTGGTGGGAAGGTAGCAGCATTATGTGTGCCTTTGCTATTTAATCATGCCGGCCACATGACCACAGAAACGTCTTCAGACAGCACTAACTCTTTAGCATTGAAATGGAGATGGGCATCATCCCCTAGAGTCAGGAACGACTAGCACATATGTGTGAGGGGAACCTTTGCCTTTATCTTTATGGAGTAGATGGTATGCACTATGCAGACAATCATAAAGTGAAACATAATTATACTTAAATCAGTTAAAGCTAGTGAAAATGATTACTAGCCATGTATTTAACCACTGCTGCAACATGAACTATTATAATTTGAAAGATGCTTTTTCAGAAGTTCTAAACATGCTTTCATCAGGTGGAAGGTACATGAGAGTATGGGATCTATATCTCTGGCTAAGTAGTTTTTAAAATAACTTCAAACGCGGTACTAATTTTATATCCTTTATTTTCAAAAGGGTTCTATCTATACGTGGATACAGTTACAGCCGTACGCGAGTTAGAGAAGAGCGCGTAACACCGGTGGCTCTCTCCTTTTATACTTTCCAGCCCGGCAACAGGAGACGCTTGACAGCGATACAAATTTTGGCGCCAAGCCGCGGCAGCCAATAGAAAACAGGTAAACAACTTTTGCTGAATACAGTCTATTTTGCTTAACAACTACATAAGTTTAGCCTCTGCCAGGCAACAGAATATTCCAGACATAACAGTTTTGACAAGTAAACAAAACATGTAGGTAACTACCTCACCTTAGGAAAAATGTTTCCGAATATCTTGCTACTCTCAAGACACTTTGGAAAAAAATACCTTGGTGGTATTTTGGCATACTAACCCATAATGTATTGGTATAGTATATGTGCAGATCCAAGCAATGAGACATTTTGTAATTGACAGATGGAAATTCTGTCAATGTGCATAGTTCTAAGCGCCATCTACTCTTTTTGATATGGCACCCAGTGTTCTGATAACTAGTGATGGGCGAGCCTAACCCGCACAATTTGGTTCCGTACCAAATTTTGCGGTGTTCGGGTTGTGTTCATGTTTGGAGCTTTGACGTCACCGGCAGGTTGCTAAGGACGCCAAGGTGATCACTTCCTGGATTCCATGGAATCCAGGAAGTGATCACCTTGGCATCCTTAGCAACCTGCCGGTGACGTCAAAGCTCCGCCCCCGGAATCTCTTCATGGGAGGGATTCCCCGTTCGGGTTCGAGTTCAGGTTTGGTTCAGGTTTGGCCGAATTTTGCGTAAAGTTCCTCCGAACTTGCCAAACCCGAACACCGTTGGGTTCGCCCATCACTACTGATAACTATTGGGAACACATGGCCAGAGACTGTTGGAGCAGTGGTCAGAAAGCAGCGTTGTAGGCAAACTCTGCTCGCAGCCTGGAGTTTGATACTGATGTGGCTCAATATTGACTCAGCCTTCCATTTTTCTGAGGTAATTAAAATGAGGAGGCCCAACTTGTTGAGAACAATATGTTGACACTGTAAACCACTCAGAGAATACTGTAAAGCACTATGGGGTGATATATAAGAATAAGTGCTGTTCTGTTCGGGTCTGTGAGACCCGAAATCAAGGTTTGAGACCCTGTAAAAAATTTTCCCTGCATATCTGAAACTTGAAATTTCATGACTTTTCATCATTTCAGGGGTTCTCTCTATGAGAATTTTTTTGGGGGGGTGGGAGGTTTCTTTCTTGCTGAAAAAAAAAACTCCCTAATGTTATGTTCCCGGGTCACCCTGACCCGGACCGAAAACTCTTCATTTGCAGTGCTTATGTTTGGTCTTTTTGAAAGCTTTTTTCACTTGGAAAGTAGTCTGAACATTTCTTCACACAATGGAATGAAAATTGAACTGAAAAAATTAATCCTTATTGGTTTATTTTGCCCATAAATGTGCCTCCCCCCCCCGTTTTTGTGAAAGTTTTTTCAATTTATGGATAGTTTTGCTTGCAAAATGCAGTCTATTTTACTGGAGTTGGTGTGGGAATGGTACCTTGAACATTTCTGAATATAAGAAAAATATAAAGGAACTGAAAAAAATGATTCTTACTGTTTTTTTAACATCAGAAATAAGGCCTCCCCCCCCCCCTGGCTGCTTGCAACAATTTTCACTTTTTATTTTTTTATGCTCCAAATCCGAAATATTCTTTAAAATCTTACGCATTCATTTACTCAATTTAACAATGCTGATCATCAAAAAAATATTTGTGGGGGTGGGGGAAAAATTTTTTTCTTGGCAAAAAAAAAGTCACATTTACTCTGTTCGGGTCATATAGACCCGGATCAAAATGATTTTTTTTAGGTACTTGAATTTGGTCTTTTTGAAAACTTTTTCCACTGGAAAACTAGTTTGAACATTTATGAACATAATGATATGAAAATTGAACTGGAAAAATTGAGACTTATATTTTTATTTTGATCAAAAAGCCCCTCCCCCCATCCTTTTTGAATTTCGTGTCAATTTATATTTTTTAAGGCTACAAATCCCTAAGGAATTTTCCCCCAAAAGGTTTGATATACTAAATTGAACAATCCTGAACATAAGAAAAATATAAATGAACTGAAAAAAATGACTCTTATTGGTTTATTGTTTTATACTCGAGTATAAGCCTACTCGAGTATAAGCCTATTTGAGTATAAGCATGGGGGCCCATTTATGAGCAAAATAAACCAATAAGGATCATTTTTTCAGTTTAATTTTCATATCATTATGTTCAGAAAGGTTCAAGCTACCAATCCCACACCAAAATAGAATAGTAAAATAGAATGCATTTTGCAGGCAAAATTATCAATAAACTCAAAAGTTTTGATATACTAAATTGAACAATCCTAAACATAAGAAAAATAGAAATGAACTGAAAAAAAATGATTCTTATTGGTTTATTTTTGAATATAAGACCATATCATTTTATACTCGAGTATAAGCCTACTCGAGTATAAGCCTACTTGAGTATAAGCATGGGGGCCCATTTATGAGCAAAATAAACCAATAAGGATTAATTTTCTCAGTTCAATTTTCATATCATTGTGTGCAGAAATGTTCAAGCTACCAATCCCACACCAACTTTAGTAAAATAGAATGGATTTTGCAAGCAAAACTATCCATAAATTGAAAAAACTTTCACAAAAACGGGGGGGGAGGCACATTTATGTGCAAAATAAACCAATAAGGATTAATTTTTTCAGTTCAATTTTCATTCCATTGTGTGCAGAAATGTTCAAACATGTTTCCAGGTGAAAAAAGCTTTCAAAAAGACCAAACATAAGCACTGCAAATGAAGAGTTTTCGGTCCGGGTCAGGGTGACCCGGGAACATAACATTAGGAACTTTTTTCGAACAGAACAGCAGGGTTAATATTGTGCCATAATATTTCAATTTTGTTTTTCAGATCTTGATACTTTGTGATCTTCTCCAAATTTCTGTCCTCTATTCTATTATTTCCTGGTATTGCCATATTAATTATGCACAATTTTCAATTGCAATTAGGTCTATTGTATTGTTAGCCAAATCTTTATTAGTTCACAATAGTTCACATTCAGAAATCACACAAAACTTTAAGCTATTCATTTTCAATTACTTTTTCAGCTCTATGTTCCCACCATTTTTACTGGCAAATTATCATTTTTACACATGTTCCAGTGAATTGTTTGGACAACTATATAATGTCATTGTTTATAACCAGTTTGTGCAACTGTCTGAGATGAGTATGATCTACCTCCCCCCCCCTTTTCTTTGCATAATCTAGACTTTGAATCATTTGAGCAGATAAAATCAAGCTTTCAGTTTTGTTGCTGCTGTTGTTGTTGTTGTTTCAGATGTATGCAGTTGCTGGATTTTGTCTTTATTGTTTTACCCTTGATTTTTTGTACAATTGACCATATAATGTTTGTCCTTGCCACAGTTCTGTTTGTGTTTCTCTGCCCCCCGCCACATTATTTCTTCAATCATGTTTTGTTTCTTGCACATTTAGTAATTTCCAGTTTTTAACTTGCAGCAATGCATGTCCTAATGTCTTTTGCAAAATCAGCTAATGCATGGTTTTCTTCTTCAACAGCTTGTTTGCCCTAAAGTCAACCTCTGTCTGCAATTCTGTGGAGCAGGTAATAATCCGTATCACCACAGGGATGAATATAGTGAATAGTTATTAGCTGTCTTGTTTCTCAATTCAAATTGTCCAGTTCAATTTATTTCCACTTGCATTGTTGTTGTAATGTATGGATAATCTACAATTAGATTTGCAGTTTATGATGATGATTGCCAATCCCAAGAAAAGAATAGTCTAGTTTTTCATGGCTTGATTTGATGTACTTAGTAGGGCTGACATCTATCTAAAAAACCAACCTTTCTAAAACTCTATCAGCTGCCATCAAAAAATACTGGACCAGGTAAAATGAATGATCTAACTTGACAAAGGTCTGATCAATTTCAAATCGTGGCTTTATTTCTCATTTTCTAGAATGTATTGCATAGTTAGCAGTAACAAATCTCTCTCATTATTTTGTCTTGTTTTCAGAGAGAGGGAGGGACGGAGAAGGAGAGAGAGAGAGAGAAAAAAGCTGTTCTGCATAAAACACGTTGCCTCTTGGCTAAGGATTCTCTCCACCTCTTGAAATTTCAGTAGGAACCAATGAAGCAAATGGAGAAGAAATGCATTTTTCCCCCATGGATCTGTTGTTTAGTTGCTTAATCATTTTTACTTACTATTGTTAAAAAAAATTAACATTTTAGGATTCAAAGGCACACATTTGATAGCTTTCTTGGAGAGGGGAAAAAGATATATTCTAGTAACTATAACAACCAAGCTAGTAAGAGCTAGTAAGAGCCAAGAGGGGATGTAAGCAAGATACTGTTCAGTATTATGTAAATTTTAGAAATCGGCAAGGCGCTGTAAGTGAAAATGTATGAATACATAGGTCTTTTCTGTGTGGCTTCTATAGATGTTATACTTGGCTTATGTCCAATAATCATTGGTCTTATATGTGCTCTTACTTGTGCAGGATTACTGCCTAATTTAATAGTAGCCATTTAGATACAAAATGTTTTAGATTAGCCAGCACATTTTGCTATGCTACACTGGAAATAATTCAGTGCTTTTATTTATGCTTAGGTGAATTGAATCCTCCCAATTTAAGCTTGGAAAAATTCTCAAGTCATCTGACTTGTCAATTACATATCTGTAGGACAAATCATTGGCTCCTGTAATTGCTGATCAAATAACCATTTTACAGAATATTACAACTATGTATGTCTACATCGGGGTGGGTTCTGACTTACCTCGCTGCCAGTTTGCTTCCTCCTGTGCCATGTGGACATGCTACATGGGTGTGCAAGTTTTTTGCACACATGCACATGCACAGTGCCCAGCTGAAAAATCTGAAAATGTTTTTAAAAAGCCGAAAACAAGATGGTGACTGCATGCAGTGCCGAAAAATCTTAATTTTTTTAAAAGGTGAAAACAAGTGCTGAAAACTCAGCTTTTGCACATGTTCAAAAGAAAAAAATAACCCCCTCCAAAAAAAGATGGTGGTGCCTATGGAACAACACCAACCAAAGCAAGTTGGTGACATAATCGTGACATCACCAGTGGGCCACTACCAATTTGGCCGAACCAATCCGAACTAGGAGGAACCTAGTCCTGGTCTACGTATGTGTAAGTGGTATGTGTGTATACTTTACAAGTACATACAGCGTGAAACATAAAATGTAATGCCAAATTTTGTGTGGCAGAGAGAAAGAGAGAGAGATTGTAAAAGAAAGAAAGAAAAAAACAACTTAAAATGGTTTGTCTTCTTTCTCTTCCTTTTTCTTTCTCTTTCTCTCTTTGTACTTTCTAACCAAAGAAACAAGTTGATCAAGGCATTTGAATTTCAAGAATTTGCCTATTGAATTTTAATATATGTATAATATAATAAACATGCATATATGTGTGTGTTTGTATATGTATATATGTGTGTGTGTGTATGTATTTTTATTTTATTTTTCATCAAGCATATATTAGAAAACAGATTTAAGTATAAACATAATTATGAATACATGAAATGAATATAAATAAAAGGGAACATTGGTTGGCATGCTGGTGTACTTATCATGTCCCTTAAGAACCTCTTAGGAATCGGGTGAGGTCGACAGCAGACAATCTAAGATTAAATTTTGGGGGGTTGGGGAAGAAATCACAGAATAAGGTAGTGCATTCCAGGCTTTGATAATTCTATTAATGAAATCGTATTTTCTGAAATAAAGTTTGGAGCAGTTTACCATAAGTTTGTATCTATTGTGCATTCTTGTATTGTTGTGTATCAAGCTGAAGTATTCATTGACAGGTAGGACATTGTAGCAGATAATTTTATGTGCTACACTTAGACTGTGGAGTTCTAAGTTGTCTAAGCCTAACATTTCAAGTCTGGTGGTGGCATAAGGTATTTTGTTGCCAGTAGAGGAGTGGAGGGCTCTTCTTGCAAAATATCTTTGTACTCGCTCAATTGTATTAATACTTGTTATGCAGCGTGGGTTCCAGACAGATGAGCTGTTTTCAAGAATTGGTCTAGCAAAAGTTTTGTATGCCCTAGTTTACAGTTCAATATTGCCAGAAGAAGCAATATTGAAAAGAAGATACGCAAGATTGGGTTAACAACTCATAATGCCTTTTTGGTAATGCTGTTAAAGTGGGCACTGGCACTTATATCCTTAGAGATGAGTACTCCTAGGTCCTTGACATAGGGAGAATCATCTATGAGGTCATATCTGCCCAGCTTATATTTTGTGTAAAGAATTTTTTTTTTGGCCAATGTGTAAAACAGCATTTGTTGAATGAGATTTGGAGTTCCCAATTGTTGGACCATTCTGACACATAGTCAAAGTCTTCTTTTAGGGTAGCAGCATTGTCAGTGGTGTCGAATAGTTTTACATCATTAGCTAAGCGAACACAGTTGCTTGTAATACGATCACATATTTATGTAAGGTATAAAAAGTGTAGGTCCTAAAATGCTACCTTGAGGGACATCGTTATTAACAGATATAGGGTTTGATAGGGCATTTCCTATTTTGACTACTTGTCGCCTGTTTGAGAAGAGCTATCCACTTATGCAGGAAACCAGAAATGCCATAAAATTTTAGTTTTAGAAGTAATTTGTCATATATCAAAGGCTTTACAGAAGTCTATATAAATTGCATGTGTTGCTTTATCCCAGTTGAGTTGTTAAATTCATGTTTTTGCAGATTTTCAGGACAATTTTTTTCTGAAGTCAAACTGCTTATTGGAGAGGAGGTTGTTTGTCTCAAAGTAGGGGGTAATGGATTGATTTATTATTGATTCCATGTGACGCAACATAATGAGACTGGTCTATAATTTTCAGCTAGGCTGAGGTCATCCTTTTTGAAGATAGGGATGACCATGGCTAGTGACCATAAGTTAGGCAAAGAGCTGGTTCTGAAGGACATTTCATAGATTATGCTTAGAGGTTCTTCTATGGTGGTTGAGAGATTTTTAAGAAGTAGGCACATAATCCATCAGGGCCAAGAGATAGTGATGGATTGAGGTTGTGTAGTGCCTTTTCAATGGCATCTTCTGTAAAATTGACATGTGGTAGGTTGTTGTAATTTATTGTGGTATGATTGGGAAATGTAGGGCATGAGCCATTGCTGTTTACAAAAAAAAATGTACGTATATTTGTATGGTAGTATATGTAAAAGGATTCCTCCTCCCAATATTGAGAATCTTGACATACTCAAGATTACAATGTTTAATACCAGTGATCCATCAAAGCCACAGATAGCTCTTTTGGGTGTCTTTATTATTCCAGCAGTCTCAGAGCTCATAAGTAAATACAGATTCCTGTTTATATTTATATCACCATTAAATAATCTTCAAGCTAAGGGACCCATTCTTGGGACTGTATGATGTTACAGTCTAGAATCTGGACTTATATTTACAATCTATTGGCAGAAATTCAATGTATTTTATTTGTCTTTGCTTTTGTAAATTTTGGACTTTAAAGGCAGCAGAGGTTTCCTTTTTTTAAAAAAAACCCTTGTCTCTCTTTAACAGACTTTATCTTTTTTTAGGGCCATAACTCACTCAAACATATAATCACTGACAAGAACTTTTAATCACCGACAAAACTTTTCTTCTTCTTTTTCTCTCAAGATATCCTTTGTTTTACCAGTGGAATATTTCCTTTAGTAGCATTTATAAATATTGATACAATTCATTTTTTTTCTCTTTGAAAATGTTCTGTTACATGCAGATCTTCCAAGAGTAAAATGTCAAAGGAAATAATGAAGGTGTTTATCTCTCTGCTTGCTCAGAGAGGTGGCTCATCCCAGTGTGACCAAGTCAAAGTGAAGAATTTCACTTTGACTTCGGTGGAGATATAATGATGTTCTAAAGCTGGCTTTCTCTGTTCAGTGCCCTCCTGGTGCAAAGGACATGCATTCTGAACTTTCCACACCAGTATGTCCAAAGATCATGCTGGGTGAGAACAACAGGAGCTCAAGGGTAATGCATTTTAATGGCATCAGGTTGAAGAATGCTATCTCAGACTACAATGAAGAGGAACTACAGTGTAGTTGTTAAAATGCTGGGCTGACACAGAAAAACATAGACTTGAATCTAAATCTCAGCCATAATAGTTATTAATAGTTATTGGCTGTGTTCAGTAGAGGGTGTAAATTATTTTGCCAGTGGTTTGTGTGTGTGCAGAAGCAACCTGGGTTTATGTTTATGTTTATTAGATTTGTATGCCGCCCCTTTCCGTAGACTCGGGGCGGCTCACAACACAATAAAAACAGTTCATAACAAATCTAATAATTTACAATTTAAGATATTTAAAAAACCCCATTATTAAGCAGACATACATACAAGCATACCATACATAAATTGTATAGGCCCAGGGGAGATATTTCAGTTCCCCCATGCCTGATGACAAAGGTGGGTTTTAAGGAGTTTACGAAAGCCAAGGAGGGTAGGGGCAGTTCTAATCTCTGGGGGGAGCTGGTTCCAGAGAGTCGGGGCCACCACAGAGAAGGCTCTGCCCCTGGGGCCCGCCAACCGACATTGTTTGTTGATGGGACCCGGAGAAGGCCCACTCTGTGGGACCTAATCGGTCGCTGGGATTCGTGCTGCAGGAGGCAGTCTCGGAGATATTCTGGTCCAATGCCATGAAGGGCTTTAAAGGTCATAACCAACACTTTGAATTGTGACCGGAAATTGATCGGCAATCAATTTCTGCATTGATTGCCGATCAATTTCCGGTCACAATTCAAAGTGTTGGTTATGACCTTTAAAGCCCTTCATGGCATTGGACCAGAATATCTCCGAGACCGCCTCCTGCCGCACGAATCCCAGCGACCGATTAGGTCCCACAGAGTGGGCCTTCTCCGGGTCCCATCAACTAAACAATGTCGGAGTGTTGGAGTAACATGGGCATACCTAGGGAAGCCCATGACTGCTCTCGCAGCTGCATTCTGCACGATCTGAAGTTTCTGAACACTTTTTACAGGTAGCCCCATGTAGAGAGCATTACAGTAGTCGAACCTCGAGGTGATGAGAGCATGAGTGACTGTGAGCAGTGAGTCCCGGTCCAAATAGGGCCGCAACTGGTGCACCAGGCGAACCTGGGATGGGTGGTGCCTCCTGTCACCAGTGCTACCAGTTCTAAGAACCAGTTCAAACCAGGAACAACCCACCACCACTGGCTGTGTGCATACAACAGTCAAAGCAAAAGCTTAATTTAAGAAATACATCGGCAGGGCCATTTTCTGCCCCTCCATCACTCATACAGGTTCAAAGCTTCCTGTGTTGGTAAATCTGAGCTGTTATTCACAACTGACCTCTAGTTTTCCCAAGCTTCTAAAAGGAACCTTAAGCTTTGCTGAAAATGCAAGCCACACAACAAGTTAGTAAGAGCTACGATGATGGTGCACATATTGACAAAATGTTGTGGTTTAATGACACTGCCAATAAATGACTAAGCTATATGTACATGCTCTTAGTGGAACCTGTTGCTAAGTATTGTTTTGTGGGTAGTGTGGTAGTGTTTGCAAAAGATTGGAAATGGTTTGGGATAACATTGCCAGAAAAAAAGACATAGATTTCCTTTCTGCAATCTTAAATGTGAACCTTCTAGGAAGATAGCAGGTAATAGCAATTTCTTCATCAAATTGGAAAGGCTGTTATAGGTGTTGGAAGTGGGATCAGATGGAATTAGACATTAAAAGCAATGATTTTAGGTCTAACTCTCAAACAAGTCAAATATTATTCTAAGGCACATGCCACAAATCAATGTGTTTATTATTTATTTATTATTTATTTATTAATCAGATTTGTATGCCGCCCCTCTCCGTAGACTCGGGGCGGCTAACAGCAATAATAAAATGTAAACAAATCTAATATTTCAGTTAATTTTTAAAAAAACCCAATTTAAGAAACCAATCATACATACTGACATACCATGCATAAATTTTATAAGCCTAGGGGGAAGGGAAAGTCTCAATTCCCCCATACCTGACGACAGAGGTGGGTTTTAAGGAGCTAATGAAAGGCAAGGAGGGTGGGGGCAACTCTGATATCTGGGGGTTCCAAAGGGTCAGGGCCACCACAGAGAAGGCTCTTCCCCTGGGTCCCGCCAAACGACATTGTTTAGTTGGTGTTCATTCCACCAAATTCTCTTTTTTTAAAACATTTGAGGTTTGACTAAGTGGACTGTTTGGCCACATTGCTTGCCAACGTTTTCAGAATTCAGAGGAATTTTACTTCTTCTGCAAAATAAACTCAGTACATTTTACGAATAAACAGTGGCTTGAATCAGCGGTGAAATCTACTTACCTTTCCTACCGGTTTGGAAGTGTATGCTTTGCACGCACTACGCTCACAAACTTGCTTTTTCACACTGCTCATGTACAAAATACTTTGCACATGCTCAGAGGGTTGAAAACAGAAAATGGCGATGTCTGGGCCGACCACCGGTTTATTTATTTTTATTTTATTTTATTTTTTATTTATTTGTTTTGTCCAATACACAATAATACACAATGAGGGTTATAGGGGATATAATCAGAGAGAATGTATTAAAGGGGGAATAGAGAAAATAAAGGAGTGAAATATAACTATGAGAGAATAGTAGGAAAAGATATAGGTATAGAAGAGAATATATATGAGATATAGGAGAGACAATAGGACAGGGGACGGTAGGCACAGTGGTACACTTATGTATGCCCCTTACTGACCTCTTAGGAACTTGGTGAGATCAACCGTGGATAGTCTAAGGATAAAATGTTGGGGGTTAGAGGATGATGATGATGATGATGATGATAATAATAATAATAATAATTTATTAGATTTGTATGCCACAACAATAAAACATCAGATACAAATCCAATGTTAAAACAGTCTTTAAAACCCCCCTATTAAAACAGTCATACAGTCCAAACACACCATCCATAAAATCAAAGGCAGCTAAGGATATATCAATTCCTCCATGCCTGGTGACATAGATGACCTTTCAAAAGTTTGTGAAAGGCAAGGAGGGTGGGGGCAGTCCTAATTTCCGTGGAGATCTGATTCCAGAGGGCCGGGGCCACCACAGAGAAGGCTCTTCCCCTGGGTCCCGCCAGACAGCATTGTTTCATCGACCGGACCTGGAAAAGGCCAACTCTGTGGGACCTAATCGGTTGCTGGGATTCGTGTGGCAGCAGGCGGGCCCGGAGGTATTTTGGCCCAATGCCATGTAGGGCTTTATAGGTCATAACTAACACTTTGAATTGTGACTGGAAACTGATCGGAGCCAGTGCAGGCTGCGGAGTGATGACAAAACATGGGCATATCTGGGAATGCCCATGATTGCTCTCGCAGCTGCATTCTGCACGATCTGAGGTTTCCGAATACTTTTCATGAGTGACTGTGAGCAATGATTCCCGGTCCAAATAGGGCCACAACTGGTGCACCAGGCGAACCTAGGCAAACGCCCTCCTCACCACAGCTGAAAGATGGTTCTCTAATGTGAGCTGTGGATCGAGGAGGACGCCCAAGTTGCGGACGCTCTCCAAGGGGGTCAGTAATTTCCCCCCCCCCCCAGGGTGATGGATGGACAGATGGAATTGTCCTTGGGAGGCAAAACTTACAGCACTCCGTCTTGTCAGGGTTGAGTTTGAGCCTGATACTACAGAGTCCGGTAGTGAATTCCATGCTTCGACAACTCGATTGCTAAAGTCGTATTTTTTATAGTCAAGTTTGAAGCGATTAATATTAAGCTTGTACCTGTTGTGGGCTCTTGTGTTGTTGTGGTTGAAGCTGAAGTAGTCTTTGACAGGCAGGACGTTGCAGCATATGATCTTTTCCAAACCACTGGTGGCCACCACTACCAGTACACCCGGACCAGGCCAAATGAGTAGCATTTCATCCCTGGCTTGAATCCTAAAGCTGAGGGACAGGATTGACATTGCTATTATCAATATTTTTACAACATGGGAGGAAAAGATTACTACTCGATTGGAAAAATGGCATTGTTTATAGATTTCTGAAGTATCCTTAGCGAAATACATTCTTCATAGCTTTTTTCCTCAAATAAGATTTCCCATGACCTTCTTCCCAACATGACAAACATCATTGTCTATGAGTTTGACTTTTTTATGAGACCTTCTGGGTCTCGGCTTGGTTATCTGCTTCAAGCCTTCTATCTCTTTCTCAGCATGGCTTCCTGCTCTCCTCAGCCACCTGCTCATCTACAGTAACATTCTGGAAGGAGAAAAATGTGCTTCTTCTTCAATTCTGAGCCCTGCTCTTTTTCTTCCAATCTGTATCCATCTGCTACCAACTGATTTCTATTTATTTTTTAAACTGTCATTTTGAAATAGCCTTTCCATAACAGCAGTAACCAAGGCAGCCATCATTCCTTTGAGCCCACTTACTACAGCAAATCTTAGCTTGTAGACTCCTAATATATGATAATTCCACTCAGTTACAGAACAGAAACAGTATAACCAGTGAATGGCTACCAAAATTTTTACTACCAGACTGTGGACATGGCTTACGCAGGATGCCCTGCATTTTCTTTCAACATCTTTCAGTGCAAATTGGGTGCTTTGAGGTGGAGCTCCATTTTCACTACCCCACTGTGTTCCACCCCATCTGGGCAGTAGCCCACCCCTGAGTATAAAATGCAGCGATATCAAAATGCAAAGTGGCTTTAATTGAAATTTGCCTCTGTTTTTGCCCATGAGATTTTATTGGGAAGTAAAAAAAATGCCTGTGGTATGCAGAGAATGTGGGAGAGATACCTTGTCCCATCTTGAAGGCTTGGCCCTTGACTTGGAAAAGATGAGTGAGCAAAAGATTTTGGACAAGAGTTGCTTCAAACATGAAAAGAAGCACTGAAGCAACATCAGTTAAATTCATCTGGGGATTGTTCATTTTTAGCTCTGGGAAAAGCACCAGTTTTCCTCAAAGGAGAACAATCGTGAATTTAAAAGGGGCTTCAAAAAATATAAAAAAATAAACCTTATGATAATGCATTGTTTAATATTTGCTGTTGGAATTTAATAAAAAAAATATTGTTTTAAAAAATAAACCAGCCACAAAACATCTGTGAAAACCCCAATTTAGAGTTTCCAGCTTTAGCTGATGACAGATTTTATTTGCTGTGTGTGTGTGTGTTTGTAGAGACACAGAGCGAGAGAGAGACTCATGCCTGTATACACATACCCAGGGGTGGGCTCCAGCCAGAACACTAAATTGGGCTCGCCGCCGCGATTTTGCTTCTGCACCTGTGGAGATAGCAAAATCACACATGGAGCCACAGGTGTGCCTGTGTTTTGGCATGCATGGAAGCAAAAAGACCTCCTACCGAAACATGGGCACACCTGAGGCTCCGTGCATGATTTTGCTATCTCCACAGGTGCAGAAGCAATATCGCGCTGGCCCCGATAGCACTCACGAACCATGGTGGCGAGCCCAATTTAGTGTTCCAGCTAGCAGCCCACCCTTGCACATACCCAAATATCTATGTATATATTCACACTGTCCTGAAAAAGGAGAAGTCCAATTACCCTGGGAGGGGAATCACTGACCCCCTCAGAGGGGGTCTGCAACTTGGGCGTCCTCCTCGATCCACAGCTCACATTAGAGAAACATCTTTCAGCTGTGGCGAGGGGGGCATTTGCCCTGGTCTGCCTGGTGCACCAGTTGCGGCCCTATTTGGACCGGGAGTCATTGCTCACAGTCACTCATGCCCTCATCACCTCGAGGTTCGACTACTGTAACACTCTCTACATGGGGCTACCTTTGAAAAGTGTTCGGAAACTTCAGATCGTGCAGAATGCAGCTGCGAGAGCAATCATGGGCTTCTCTAGGTATGCCCATGTTACACCAACACTCCACAGTCTGCATTGGTTGCCGATCAGTTTCCAGTCACAATTCAAAGTGTTGGTTATGACCTATAAAGCCCTTCATGGCATCGGACCAGAATATCTCCTGGACCGCCTTCTGCCGCATGAATCCCAGCAACCAATTAGATCCCACAGAGTTGGCCTTCTCTGGGTCCCATCATACCAAACAATGTCGGTTGGCGGGACCCAGGGGAAGAGCCTTCTCTGTGGCAGCCCCGGCCCTCTGGAACCAGCTCCCCCCAGAGATTAGAATTGCCCCCATCCTCCTTGCCTTTCGTAAACTCCTTAAAACCCACCTTTGTCATCAGGCATGGGGGAACTGAGATATTCCTTCCCCCTCTCAGGCCTATACAATTTATGCATGGTATGTTTGTATGTATGTTTGGTTTTAATAAGGGTTTTAGTTATTTTTAATGTTAGATTTGTTTCATGTTGTTTTATTGTTCTTGTTAGCCACCCCGAGTCTGCAGAGAGGGGCGGCATACAAATCAAATAAATAGATAGATCGATAGATCGATAGATCGATAGATCGATAGATCGATCGATAGATAGATAGATAGATAGATAGATAGATAGATAGATAGATAGATAGATAGATAGATAGATAGATAGATAGGTCGATAGGTCGATAGGTCGATAGGTCGGTCGGTCGGTCGGTCGGTCGATCGATCGATCGATCGATCGATCGATCGATAGATAGATAGATAGATAGATAGATAGATAGATAGATAGATAGATAGATAGATAATCTTAATAATTTTGATTAACATTAACATAATTGCCAGGCTGCAAAAACTAAGAAAGACATGACATGTTGAGGTCCTTTTAAGCAGTTTTATTTATTGTTCATCATCTGCAGACAGAAATCTTGCCATATCAAAGCAGACTACTTACACCATAAAACATATACCCTGGGAAGGAACTCTCTTAATCCTTTCTCCCACACAACAGTTGCCTTTTGCTCCTTTGGAATACACTTCCTCCCTGTTGGGAATCCTGACTACATTTCACCACAATAATGTACTTGTAAAACTGTGCTTTTAAAATATAGCATTAAAAACCTTGACCCCCCTGAGCAATCAGCCTTTCCATTACATGTATGGACGACTAATTCATATATAACATCAACCCAAGACTGTAAACCTTAGGGTGATATTATCTATCAAAACAACTAATTTTTTTTTTGCCATGCCCCATCCTGAATTATGATGAGAGATTCCAAATACAACTTCTAGCCCTATTCAATTATTCTCAAGCTGTGCAACGGTCCATTCTTGTTCAAGGACAGAAAAGGCAGTATATTATTCCCAACCCTGCTATAAGAGCTCTTCCCTTATAGCGTGTGAATGTTTATTTTGGGACAGGGAGGAAAGAAAAGCAGGCATCATTGGTGACAGTGAGGCCTGTAGAAAAATAGATGGAGAACAGAGAAAATATTCTATATCCTTGGACTTACACGTTTCTCTAAAATTCTGACTAGGAGTAAGGATCTTTTAAGAGAGTGCTCCCAGAATTCTTCAGCCAGCATGATTATTGATAATTGTGGGAGTTAAAGTCCATACTCCTGGAAATTCCCAAAGTTGGGAAATACTGTTTTAAGAACTTAAGATCATTCTCCCTTGGGGAAAGAAAACTTCCTCCTGTTGATATAGGTTATCCAAAAATGTTGAAATGTGTGAAGCCTTAGATTGAAACCAATTTCAGTCTGTGCTGAAAGATATTGGTGTGCATTCATGTCAACAGTGAGTACAGATTTTAGTGAATCAACTTTCGTTGAAATGATTGTTTACAATGGGGAACAGATTACCTGGCTCTTATCCAACAATCCCATGCAGGCGGATAGCCACATGATTCTTACCCATTGACATTCAAAGTAATTTACAGTTACATCAACCTGAAAATCTATCAATATTCTTCAACACATTCCCACATGACCCTGCGCTGTTTCCTAACTTATCAATATTCTGGTCTTTAAAACTTGTCTGTTCGTTTTCATATGCAAGCAGCAAGATAAATCAACTGGTTCATGGGTTGCTTCACTGCTGGGTCTAATACTCCCTTTTGTTTTGTATCAAGCGAAGCTGAAAATTTGCAGAGGGGCATAAATTAATTTGATATGTAGCCTGCAGTAGCAAAGTGCATTACAGAGAATATTATACAATTCACACTTCCTGAACTAAAGCATATGCACCTTAATAAAAACTCAACCAAAATGCATATGGAAAAGGAGACAATGCAGATTTATCTACTGTTTTCTATGGTCTTTTATAGTTCTGCCTGGCTTTTGTTCCCTTTCTCAATACTTCTGTTTTTTCTTGTTTCTTTTCTTTTCTTTTTGCTTTTATGTTGCCAAATGATAAATTTTCCCATGTTTTACATTTTATATTTAGTTTATCTTTTTATTTTGTATTCAGTTTCCACTGAAAATGGAACAAGTCTTTAGAATAATACAGTCAATATTGACTTTCTAAATTGCCATTGGTTATATACTGCATAAGAAGTTTATCTGATCACTAACTTAATCATGTGAAAATACGGCTACAGGAAAGCAGCCTTGATAACAATGAGACATCTTTGCTTTCATAAAATTTATTTAACTACACACCCATTATGAAGCATTAATATAGAATTTATTTCACTTTCTGTCACATTTAGATGAGATTTATTGTAGAAGCTATTGCGAAAATTCCCTTAAAAGCAAAAACAAAAAAAGAAAAACCCCAGCCAAAAGTGTAAAAAGAATGAATGTTATTCAGATATTACCGACTTAAACATTATTAAAATACTTAAAACGGATGAAGCGAACCTTTGCATTTATGTTTAGCTTGAAATGTTGAAAGAAAAAAACCAATGTTGGAAAATAGAATTAAAACCACAATTAACGTATTATTGTAAAAAAAGACAGCATTTAAAATTGAGGCTATTGTATCATTTTAACTTTTCTTTTTTTTTTACCTTCAAAAAGAGACACATAGTTTTTTTTAAAAAAAGGATACCCATGCACACCATTTTTACAGTCGTGTAAATATTGGATTGATGTCACTGAATGCTAACTGCCATGTTAATTTAATACAGTGTTGGGCATTCAACACAGCTGCTACTTAGCTACATAAGAGACAAAATTGATAAAGGTAGTTCTCCATTTACTAACCATTGATATAACAAAGCTTTACCCCAGGAGAGGCAAAGAAGGAGAGAAAAAATCTCCTTCCTTTTTCAAATCTCACCCATAATTTCAGTTATTGCTATTTTTTAACAAACTCTTGTTAAATGCTCTTTAGCACTATAGTTTTAATGCTAGAACTTGAACTTGAAGTGAAACTGAAATTATTCTTGGCAGATTTATGTTAAATATTTCCTGGGGCCAAATATCCCCAAAGTATAACTACTGGTGCAGTGATGGGATTCTTTTTTTTTTTTTTACTACTGTTTCTGTGGACTTGGCGGGTGTGACTTGGTGGGCATGTAAAATCTTCATTCCCACCCCACTCCAGAGGAAGGTTACTGCAAAACCCCCATTTCTTCCTGATCAGCTGGGACTCAGGAGGCAGAAAATAGATGGGGTTGGGGCCAGTCAGGAGTAGTATTCACCAGTTCTCCAAACTACTCAAAATCTTTGCCACTGGTTATCCGAACTACTCAAAATTCACGCTACTGGTTCTCCAGAACTAGTCGGAACCTGTTGAAACCTACCTCTGTATTGGTGATCATAGACTCGTTGCTCCAGAGATTGCGGGTTGCGAGTCCCTCCTGGTGAAGTTGGACTTAGAGGTTCAGGTGGGCTTGTTACTCATGTACCAGCCCTGCCTGTGCTGCTCGAGGAGGTAGCCGGGCTGGCGGTGGGGTTCCCCAGACTTATTGTCTTGGGGGACCTTAACCTACCGTTGCTCAGTGAAACCTCTGGGCTAGCACAGGAGTTCATGGCCACCATGACAGCCATGGACCTGACTCAAGTAGTACAGGGTCCAACTCATGCACCCGACATGGTATTCCTCTCTGAGCAATTGAATAATGATCTGAGACTAAGGGGCTTAGAAGTGTTGCCTTTGTCATGGTCAGACAATTTTCTACTGCGGATTAACTTCCTGGCTCCAATCCTTCCCCGCAGGGAGGCGGAACCGATTAGGAGGTTCCGCCCCAGATTCCTGATGGACCCAGAGGGCTTTCAGAGGGCACTTGGAGTTATTCCAGATACACTCGTCCACAGTACGGCAGAGTCTCTTGCTGGGGCCTGGAACAAGGCTGCAGCAAAAGCTCTTGATCGGATTGCGCCGTTGCGACCTCTCCCCGGCACTAGACCCCATAGAGCTCCATGGTTCAACGAGGAGCTCTGGGAGTTGAAATGCCAGAAGAGACGTCTAGAGAAGCAATGGAGGAAGAGTAAGTCTGAATCCGATCGAACACTTGTAAGAGCTCATATTAAGACTTACAAAGTGGAGCTCAAGGCGGCAAGATGCACGTACCATGCTGCCTTGATTGCATCAGTGGAATCTTGCCCGACCGCTCTGTTTAGGGTGACCCGCTCTTAACCAGGGGGGAGTTAGGGAGCCCTTACAGAGTAGTGCCGAGGACTACTTTAACACATTTTTCGGTGATAAAATCGCTTGGATCCAGGCGGACCTCGAATCCATTGCAGAGTCGACTGACAACGAGTCAGTCGAGGTGACTGGGGCCCATACTTGTCCATCTGTCTGGGAAAAGTTTGATCTGGTGACACCTGATGAAGTGGACAAGGCCATTGGAACTGTGAGTTCCGCCACCTGTTTACTGGATCCGTGTCCCTCCTAGCTGGTTTCAGCCAGCAGGGAGGTGACACGGAGCTGGGTCCAGGAGATTGTCAATGCCTCCTTGGGGAGGGGGTCCTTTCCGGCTCCCTATAAGGAGGCACTTGTGCAGCCCCTCTTCAAGAATCCTTCCCTGGACCCAGCTGTACTTAATAACTATCGTCCAGTCTCCAACCTTCCCTTTATGGGGAAGGTTGTCGAGAAGGTGGTGGCGCACCAGCTCCAACGGTCCTTGTAAGAAGCCGATTATCTAGGTCCTCAACAGTCGGGTTTCAGGCCTGGTTACAGCATGGAAACTGCTTTGGTCGCATTGATGGATGATCTCTGGCAGGCCCGGGACAGAGGTTTATCCTCCATCCTGGTGCTTCTTGACCTCTCAGCAGCTTTCAATACCATCAACCATGGTATCCTCCTGCGCAGGCTGGAGGGGTTGGGAGTGGGAGGCACTGTTCTTCAGTGGTTCTCCTCCTACCTCTCTGGTCGGTCGCAGTCAATGTTTGTGGGGGGTCAGAGGTTGACCCCGAGGTCTCTCCCTTGTGGGCCTCAGGGGTCAGTCCTCTCCCCCCTGCTTTTTAATATCTACATGAAACCGCTGGGTGAGATCATTTAAGGACATGGGGTGAGGTATCATCAGTATGCTGATGATACCCAGCTTTAAATCTCCACCCCATGTCCAGTCAAAGAAGCAGTGGAAGTGATGTGCCAGTGTCTGGAGGCTGTTGGGGCCTGGATGGGTGTCAACAGACTCAAACTCAACCCTGATAAGCGGAGTGGCTGTAGGTTTTGCCTCCCAAGGACAATTCCATCTGTCCGTCCGTCACCCTGTGGGGGGAATTATTGACCCCCTCAGAGAGGGTCCACAACTTCGGCATCCTCCTCGATCCATATCTCACATTAGAGAAACATTTTTCAGCTGTGGCAAGGGTGGCGTTTGCCCAGGTTCACCTTGTGCACCAGTTGCGGCCCTATTTGGATCGGGAGTCACTGCTCACAGTCACTCATGCCCTCATCACCTCAAAGCTCAACTACTGTAATGTTCTCTACATGGGGCTAAATTTGAAGAGTGTTCGGAAACTTCAGATTGTGCAGAATGCAGCTGCGAGAGCAATCATGGGCTTCCCCAAATATGCCCATGTTACTCCAACACTCCGCAGTCTGCATTGGTTGCTGATCAGTTTCCAGTCACAATTCAAAGTGTTGGTCATTACCTATAAACCCTTCATGGCACCAGACCAGGATATCTGCGAGACTGCCTTCTGCCGCACGAATCCCAGCGGCAGGTTAGGTCCCACAGAGTTGGTCTTCTCGGGGTCCCGTCGACTAAACAATGTCATCTGACGGGACCCAGGGGAAGAGCCTTCTCTGTGGTGGCTCCGACCCTCTGGAATCAGCTCCCTCCAGAGATTAGAACTGCCCCTACCCTCCTTGCCTTTTGTAAACTCCTTAAAACCCACCTCTGTCGTCAAGCGTGGGGGAACTGAGACATCTCCCCCTGCCAATGTAGTTTTTTGTGCATGATATGACTGTATGTATGTTTATATATATATATATATATATATATATATATATATATATATATATATATATATATAGGGGTTCCTTGCTTTTTAGATTTTTTAAATGTACCATTATTATTTTAGATTCTAATTATTAGATTTGTCATTATATATTGTTTTTATCATTGTTGTGAGCCACCCCGAGTCTGCGGAGAGGGGCGGCATACAAATCTAATAAATAATAATAATAATAATAGTAGTAGTAATAATAATAATAATAATAATAATAATAATAATAATAATAATAATAATAATAAAATTTATTTTATTCCCCTAGAAAAGTAAGGAAATTGATTCGTTTTTGGACAAATCAAAACAAATTGTTCTCTGATTTCTCTGTGTGTGTTTTATTGAAATGTATTCCCCCACATTTTCTTTGTGTATTCCCTATCTCGCCTGCAATTGCCAGTAGTTTAAAAATGTACATGCACACTAGAAGCTGCAGGATCTGAAAAATCAGCATCTCAAATTTGAAAATGTGATATTCATGGAGCTTCCATTTAAAAATCCCAATGTAAATATATGTACTCAGCAATACTATGTCAATGCAATGGAAAACTAGAAAACATAGAAACATAGAAACAGAAGATTGATGGCCGAAAAAGACCTCATGGTCCATCTAGTCTGCCCTTATACTATTTCCTGTATTTTATCTTAGGGTGGATATATGTTTATCCCAGCCATGTTTAAATTCAACTACTGTGGATTTGTTTGTTTGTTTGTTTATGTGTTTGTTTACTTACTTATTTACTTACTTACTTACTTACTTACGTACGTACGTACGTACGTACGTACGTACTTACTTACTTACTTACTTACTTACTCACTCACTCACTCCATTTATACTTCATAAAGAAAGCAGAGCCTTAGCAAGTCTTAAAGTGACTGGAAAATGTAGTTTCTAATAAAGTCAATACGAATCAAGATGCCCCCTCCTCCATTTAAATATTGCTTCTGCCATGACCTCACTTGGTTATTACTTGCAAGATACAATTTCTCACCTCACTCCAAACCTCTCATTTGAAACATGGAGATTGTAATACCAAGTAAGCTACATCCGTTAAAAAGAACAGACCAGCATAATTTATCTTGAATAGGTCATTTTTTTCTGCCCGAGGCAGACCATAAATGGTGCCCTTATATTGGAACTGATTTCGCTGCAGTTGAATCTCTCTTCCGAATGGCGATAAAATATCTTAATTGATTTAACCCGAAGATAATAAGATACCTTAAAGGATACAGGGATTAGTCGAAAGATCTCAATTTCTAAACAGATACGTCAAAGGAAGCGACTCGGGAGGCCCCTTAGCTACGATTTTGGCTTAGAAACAGAATGCTCTCTTTCATTTGCTACAAAGGGTTTCTTTTAAGTTACACAACAGAAGCCAAAACAAAGCAAAAAAAATTTAATAAGCACAAGAAGAGGAAAATTAATATACCTGCCTTTCTGACAAGGCCTCCAGCTTCTATTTAGTACATATTGGCATGTCTACCAGGACTGAGAATTCTATGTCTCAATCTAGATTTTAATTCACCTATAGCTATTTTATCACAGAGTCTAAAAAATGTTTCACCCCAAATTTAATAAATGTTCCTTTTAGTCCTTTAATATTCTCCCAAATCTTGGAAATGATGTTTGTGATTCCTAAATTATCTCCCAGTATTCTCTAATCTTCTGTAGAATCATAGCAAATTCCAGCTTGTCAATCACAATAATTTGTCAACTCCCATCAATATCATGAGCAGAAGAAATAGGACCATTCTGGAGGAATTTAGAGTTCAGGGGAGAGGGAAGCATGAGAGAGAGAGAGACTAAGAGTAATTCCACCTTAATTGCACTAGGTGCAAACTGTGCAGGACAATTACTTTAGCAGGCATTCAAGCTTCTGGCACACTATCCCACTGGCACTAAAGATTTTTCCAGAAACTCAGGTAGTCTTCCATTCCTGAGATTGACAGCCTTGCTGGGTTTAGCATCTACCAACCATCCCCTATAGAGCTAAAGTAAAAAAAGAAAAAGAAAAGAAAACTTGCTGTTAGCTAACACCCCCAATTTATTGGTAAATATAGCTCATAAACCATCTGTGCTTGTATGTAGCGTTCCTATAAGCCTTCAGCCTCAACCTTTATTGAACATATTTTATTTTCTGCCTTTCAGCTTCCCATTAACCATTATTCCCACAGTTCTGCGCTGTGCCTCTGAGAAACATATCATTTCTTTATTAAGTAGGAAAGGATTACTCTTATTAGGCTAGAGGGAAGGAAGAAACACAACATCAAACTGACTTCAGAAAATAAAATTAATATTTTCCCCAAGAACCCTAAACAGATACTGAAACAACCATAAATAAAGACAGATATAATGTAAGGAATCATATTTATAATAATCTTACATTAAGAGGTAAGAGAGGAGGTTAGTTTTACTTCTTATCCACACAGGCAAATTCCATATTTCAGATCTTCAAAGCATATTTCCAAAGTGATTCATTTTGCAATCCTGTCAACACCTTATAAGCCATTAAATTAAGTTATTCCTCTAACTACTGTACTGATTTATCGAAGTATTCACTGAGACACATAACACTAATCTAGGAGGATTCATTTTGCTTTGACTTACATTTACAAGAAAAAGCTCGGGTGGCGCAGTAGCTAGAATGCGGTACTGTAGGCTACTTCTGCTGACTGCTGACTGCCAGAAGTTTGGCAGTTTGTGTCTCACCAGCTCAAGGTTAACTCAGCCTTCCATCCTTCTGAGGTCAGTAAAATAAGGGCCCAGATTGTTGGGAGCAATATGCTGAGTCTTTAAACTGCTTAGAAAGGGCTGTACAGGGTTGTGGATGTCACGCTGTGTATTGACAGCCTCCAGAGACATCCAGAGACATTCAGTAGTTAAATAGTTAACTCTTGTATGTTAATTTAGCTCCCCTCATTTGTGATGTAAACCCTGTCTAGTCACTTCCTCTCTGTGTCAGAAGAGAAGGAAGATTCTCCATTACTCTTTGAGAAGTCTAAGAATGTAGACGTACCTCATAGACTGTTATCAGGCATTATTGTTTTTTTATACGTTTTATTAAGTAACTTCGTTTTGAAGCTTCCCTCGCAGCTTATTCCTCGACCTCTGCAGTTAGTCTCATTTCAGCTCACCCGGGCTATACCTAATTGATTCTAATTGCGACAGTGGAGTGGTGTATAAGTCTAAGTGCTATTGCTATTGCTACCTTTAGTAGACTGAATTATTGTGGTTTGTAAAGCAGAATTTATATATTACTACAATATGGGCTCTCAACAACTTTGAGTGACTTATTGAATAAGCCACATTTAAATCAAACCTTGCACAACATATGTCCTCAGGTATTAAAATATTGACTGTTTCCAATTTGTGCCGGAAGCGGAGTGAAAACGCGGACACAGAGCTGGATTTTAATTGGGTCACTTTTATTAAACAAATATAATTTTATTTAATTAAACAATGAAAATGGGACCTGCAGAGGTCAACTAAGAATTTTGGGGCAGAAATGATGTCATAAAATTCCTGGGCAACTATGTGCGTAGCTCCTTGCTGATCCAGGTGAAGGGGACCATGCCCTCACCTGTATCCAAGCCATATGCCAAGCATGTGGGAGGTCTTGCAGTCCAATCCCAAACAGGCAATTGGGTGAGACAAGACCCAGAGGCAACCTCTCCCCAATCACTCAGGCTGGCTTATGACACCATGAGCTCTTGGAGATAGTCTGCCAATCATCCCCAGAGATGCCCAAAGGAGAACACAAATTGCTAACCACCTCCCAATTTTCCACCCCTAACCTGCCTCCCCAGTGACCAAAGGTAAGCCAAGTTAAACAAATCCAAATAAATGCAAAAAACACCCCCTAACCATCCCTCCCGCATGTCAGTGTGGAATAGGCGAAAAAATGGTCACAACTAAAGCATCGTGACCGCCAAAAATTCCTATTCGGCTCCCTAATGGCGACCCACCAAGCACACTGAAAGATAGGGAGGGAGGGAGGGTGTTCGCCCTTTGAAAGCCAGGGCGAAAAGGAAGGCCCCGGACAGGCACAGCCCCTTATAAAGGACTGGCCTGCCTCACCCTTTTCCTTATTCATCAAAAGGAAACGCTGCCAGGTCCGGCTGAGATCTCGCAAAATATCGTGAGATCTCGGCCTCAAAATGGCGGCATCGCCACAGGGCCATGTTTCCTGGCCCCAGCGCAAATCCGGCTGGCGGGTAAGTCTGCTAGCTTGGCATTCTCTGACAAGTATCCAGTGTTGGAAAATATGCCATTGATGGACAAAACTCTAGAAAAAATAATAATGCAAATATAGTCAAAGATGTATATGATTTTTATCATGGTGTATTTGCTAAAATAATGACCAGCTTCAATGGTACCTTTGAGCCATTTATAATTTGCAGAATAAAGTTGTTGTTTTTTCTTGATACTGTGCTGATTAGCTATTTTACTTGCTTCAGCCTTTAGGATGTATGATCTATTATTACAGAGACACTCAAAGCTTGCCACAAATGATAATATCATTCCTTTTATGATTTCTTTCCCATCAGTATTTTGGGTTTCAAGTGCAGAAATGATCAAAAAGCATCAGAGAAATTTCACAAATGATTCTAATCATTTGGACTTAGATTGCCAGAAAAAGAAATCTACATCAGGAACCAAATATTATGGAATCTACTGCTAGATGTACTATTCTCTGAAAAATCCATTTTTTGGCTAAGACCAACATGAAATAAGTTAAAGGAACTTCAGAATCTATCTGATGTTGTGGCATCCACCTTGAATATTATCTCAAAATATGTATTTTCAATATTAACTGTTTTTACACATACAGCAAACAGTATGCGCATTGAAAAAGCTTGGGCCTCAGTTTTGCACAGCTGCACCATCTGCTACTGATATAAATTTCCCTTAGATAAATGCTATAGATCAAACCAGTTTCCATATAGCAAAAAATATGGTAGATATAGTCTTTGAAAATACAAAAATATAGTCTTTGCATGATATTACAAAGTTGAAGACACACTTACTATAAAAACTGTTAGCATGAACTTCAAAAACCAACTAAGCCACTAACGTTCAACATACTAGTATAAAAAGGGAAAGTTGGAGCCGAGTCAGGCTATCCTTCTAAATGGAGAAGACTAGGCATATACCCTGCGTCTTTCCAAATGTAACGATTGCGCTAAAAGAGAAAAAATAAACCTGCAGGTGCAAAATGAAATATATATAATTTTTTTACCAACTGCAGCTGCCAAAGGAAAAGTTGAGACTTAAAAATAAATAAATCTTACTCATTGTGAGAACAGCATATTCTTTTAAAGTGCAAAGAATGGCGATAATCAATACTCCAACAGCTCCATATTTCTCCCCCCAAGAATGTATATAATTCTCTGATGTTTAAGAGGCTCTGATCCAAGTCATGAAATTCTTCCATGGGGGTACTCTGCAGAGAAAACCTATCAGACACAATCTGTCTTGATGAGGACAATCTGGGCAATTTAGCAGCAGGATAATTCACTTGCACTCTGACAAATTCTGGGTAGAACTCTTCCCTTTCAATGGTGGCTCTGTCCTACTTAGTGACTGATTGCTTGCCTATCATGATTTGTAGCTCTGTGAGGTCACTGGATGGTGACTTTACCCCTTGCCTTTTCCACAAATGAGCCGAAAGAAAGAAGCATCCAACTCAGCTTCCCTTAAGCAACAACCTCAATCTGCAATCAATAACAGTCCAAAAAGGGCTTTTGCTGGATTTTGCCAGTCAACATAAAATGCTTCTTCCTTTTGATTCTCCTGGGAGAGGCAGTAATAGAATTGGACTTATAGCAGCAAGCCCAAGCCATCAATGGAGCTTTTTGCCAAAGATGATTACCCCCTTGCTTGCTGGTGGGAAATGATTAGAAGGTGGAAATATTCTTTTCCAGGAATTACTGGAGGGTCCATGGCAGCAGATCACTGCAGCATTAATTTCAGTCAGAATGCAAGCAGTCCTTGACTTACAACCACAGTTGACTCCAAAATTTCTGTTGCTAAGTGAAACATTTGTTAAGTGAATTTTGCCCTTTCTTGCCACAGTTGTTAAGTGAATCACTGCAGTTATTAATAGCAATAGCACTTAGACTTATATACCACTTTACAGCCCTCTCTAAGCATTTTACAGAATCAGCATATTGTCCTCAACAATCTGGGTCCTCACTTTACCGACCTTGGAAGGATGGAAGGCTGAATCAACCTTGAGCCTTGTGAGATTTGAACTGCCAAATTCAAATTCAAACACCCAGCAGGCAGCAGAAGTAGCCTGCAGTACCGCATTATAACCACTGCACCACCACGGTTCAAGTTAAGTGGATCTGACTTTGCTTGTAAGGAGGTTGCAAAAGGTGATCGCATGATCCTGAGACACTGTAACCATCATAAATATGAGTCAGTTGCCAATTTGAATTTTGATCATCTGACCATGAGGATGCTGCAATGGCAAGTGTGAAAAACTTTCAAAAGTCACTTTTTTCAGTGATGTTGTAATTTTCAATGGTCACTAAATGAACTGTTGTAAGGTAAGGACTACCTGTAATTTGAATATGTCACTGCCTTGTGACTCTCAAGAGACATGGCTGGTGACATCAACCAGAACCAATAAGACATCTGTCTCTACTGGTTTCTCTCAAGGTTTTTATTCTCCTTTTTTTAATTTTTACCTCTTACAATAATCTCATTCCTCAGTAGCAAACTATTTTGTATCTCACAATTATTTGCACTTTCAGTGAAGTGTAAATCAGTCTTGCCCATTTTATAACCTTCTTTCCAACATTCCTGTTTTCCAAATCATCGAACAAAAAGTCCACTTGAAATTGTCAAAAGCTTTCTTTGCATCTAAGAAAATCAATGCAGCTTGTTTTCCATTAGGTTATCCAAATATTTCAAAAGGTACAATACATTTTTAATATTGTCTTTTACCCATTTTTAAATTTAAAAAATCATTGATTCTCATGAATTTTTTTCAGTATATCAGTTAAAATGCTATTTTCATTCATTATTATTCAATAATGATCTTGACATAGTTTCTTGCTAAAGACAAATTGTGGACCTCTTTAGTTATTAGTGCCACATTGGCCTCTTTCCAAGACTCTGGCATCTTTCCTCCCTGTAGAATAGAGTTCACTGTGTTTTGTAAAGGTTGTAGATGTTTGTCTTCAAAACATTTGTAATAAAAGCCATACAATCCTTCTGGTCCAAGCACTCTTTCTACTTTGCTATTTTTTATAGCTTCAAAAACTTTCATTATTATTAGATGTCTATTTATAACCTGTTTCTTTTCCTCTAATACTAAATAAATTTTGTTTCTTAAATAGTCATCTATTTTCTCTAGTGAGATGTCAGTTATTTTAAATATATTGGGAAAATATTGATGAAGCACTTTTGTATAGGTCCCTGTTTAATTTCAATACAATTCTCCTTTCCTTTTCCTTTCATCATTTATATTCTAGCCACTTATTTGAAAACTTATTTTCTCTCTTTATTTCATCCCAAAAACTTGTGTTTTCACTTCTTCTCTTAAAGCTTACTATTGTTATATAAAATAACTCTTAATAAAAGCTTTACTTCAATCCCAAACCATTCTTGGAAAAGTACCTTTGCCTGCATTATTTAAAGAAAATTCTTTTAATTTCTTTTAATAGTTCTTCGCTATTATTTTGTTCTACAGCAACATTTCACTTAGTCTCCATTTAAAAGAATTAGATTTTCTTTTATAAACCAAAACTTGCAGCATTATGAAATGAAAAATATTTTGTAATATCTTCATTTTACAACATTAGTAGCTAGGTTCTGTGAAATTTAAATCATACTTATTCTTGAAAAGGATCTATGACCTTTATAAAAGTATGTATAATTTTTGGAATTACCATTTTTTCTGTCAATGTAACAGCCAGTCCTAAACTGTCCATCAGAAAAAGTTTGGTCAGTTGCCTTGAATTATTTTAATGTTTTTGCTTGAGGTTCTGTCCAGTTGTGGGAAATTATTCCAATCTTTCATTATTTTCATTAAAGATTATTTATTAATCTCTCCTTGTTTATAAAACAATACTTTTTAATTTGGAGCGCTTATTTATAAAATACACCAATTTCTGCACTCTTTAATAATTAAGAGCAACAAATTCTCAAAAAGATTAGATTCATTTGTCTAATTTAACTCTAATGTGTTCACAATCACCCTCAACAAATAATCTTTCAAACTAACTGTGCCCTTTATTCATGTTAAACTTTCTTACATTTTATTATTAAGCTTTTGGCCAAAAGTTATAAAGTCTTTAAATACCATTTTTTTCTTTATTCCTTTGTAATCCAAAAGATAATTATAATTACTCACTAGATGGAATCCTATCCTGGTGCTCAAAAAAATCTCCCTTTAACTGTAAATTCATTCCATTCAAAAGTGGTTAAGAAAGTAAGGTGAACATTGTGTCCATACAGGCTATGTATGATTGAAATCCTTCAACTTCCAGACATTCAACTCACAAGCCAAGGGCAAAATTCTCAGTTTTTGCAATCTATTCATGAAGGACAGCTGTCCAAACTGAAGTGGACAATCTCACTATCTCTCCTTTTCCCAGAAACTCAATAAGGACCTGCAGATCTTGATGGTTAGCTAGCAAACTGAAAGAGAAAAAATGCCTCTTGCTTTCTGTTTCAAGCATTGGAATATTTTGTATCGTTTGCATTCTATTTGATGTAAAAAAAATGTTTATTTTTTTCCCCAGGAGGAAACCATCTCATGGGGGCCATGTCAGTTTTTTTTCCTTTCTCTCAGTCTATGAGACAACTGCTAACAATGGTTTCTGCCCAATTACCAAATTACTCATATTTATACTTGTGATACAGTTCATTTTGTGCATAGTAAACCCGCATAATCAAATATTTCAAAGTGATGTGATGAAATCAATAGATGATTGAACGTAGCATAATTTATAGCAATAAGGCTGCATTGGCAGCTTTGCCCACAAGCTGATTCCTTCTGGCATTTTTAGCATGCTATCTCTATTCCAGGTCATTTTGACAACTTTGAACCAGCGACAAGATGTGTCGTTCTCCCCGGGAGACTCTAACCTGAACAGAACGCTTCATTGCAAAAGGAGGAGCAACAAAGATCTGTTCTGGGAGTTTTTGCACGCAGTTTGTCCTCGTTCCTAGGGAAACCACTTCCCTCTCTACTCCTTCTCAGTTCCTATAGTGTAAAAAAGTATTCATCAGAGAATTATTTCTAGTTACAGTCACAGATGGACTATAGCTGTTGTGGTTTAAAATGTTTTTTTCCCCCTCCCCATTTTAAATCTCTGTTTTGTCATCAGATTTATAGGCATCGGAGAGAAGAATCTGCTTTGAGAAGTAAAGTGGCATGAATTCATAAGCAGACGTTTTCTGCAGTGCATAAATTTCAATTCATCGTAAGGCACTTTCCACAGGGAGTCCAGTGAAGCAACACAGGCCTTTTTCCTACTCTTCAAAGGGGGAAATAGTATGGATATCAAAAAAGAAACAAAGAAAGAAAGGAGCTTCTTTGATAGGTTAAGGATTGATGCTATTATGATCAACAGGTTGGGAATTGGCAGACATCTGGTACATTTGGCCAAATGCTGTGATCAAAAGACCTAGAAAATTCACTAGAACGAATGTCAGGGATTCCTTTTATACATCAGCCCATTCTGTTTTAATATAACTCCAGGGTAATAAATGGCAGCCGCTTCAGTGTTGTCTCTATATGGTCGTCTGGTTTGGCACACTTATAGAGGAATGGGACAACTTGTTGAGAATTTAGAAAGAGTGCAGAGAAGAGCACAAAGATAATTAGGGGATTGGAGGCTAAAATATATTAAGAATAGTTGCAAGAGCTGGATATGTCTAGTTTAATTAAATGAAGGACTAGGGGAGACATTATAGCAGTGTTCCAATATCTTAGAGGCTGCCACAAAGATGAGGGAGGCAAACTATTCTCCACAGCACCTGAGGGGAGAACAAAAAGCAATGGGTGGAAATTATTAAAGGAGAGAAGCAACTTAGAACTAAGGAGAACTTTCCTGACAGTTAGAACAATCAATCAGTGGAACAGCTTGCCTCCAGAAGTTGTGAATGTTCCAATACTGGAAGTTTTTAAGAAGATGTTTGATAACCATTTGTCTAAAGTATTGTAGAATATCCTGCCTAAGCAGGGGGTTGGATTAGAAGACTTCCAAGGTCCCTTCCAACTGTGTTATTGTTGTTTTTGTTGTTGTTATTTTATTCATAAAAAACAGTAATACACAGCAAACGAGATTTATATGCTGGATTTTGTATCACAATATCACAAGTTAACAACTCCCAAGCATCTAGGACTGTGTGATGCAGATCCAAGTATGGTGGCCCTTTGCAACTGACAGATCATGATTTTGTCAATGTTTATTGTTTTCAAATGCCGGCTGACATCGTTTGACACAGCACCCAGTGTGCTGATTACTGTTGGGACCATCTCTACTGGTTTATGACAGAGTCACTGTAATTCAGTTTTAAGATCCTGATATCAGCTAAGTTTTTATTGTTGTTTTTCATCAATTTGGCTGTCACTTAGTATGGAGACGTCAATGATCCACACTTTTTTTCTTTTCCACAATCGTGAAGTCCAATGTATTGTGTTCCAAAACCTTATCAGTTGGAATTCAAAAGTCCCAAAGTATTTTGGCATGTTTGTTTTCAATTATCTTCTCAGGTTTATGATACCACCAGTTCTTTACCACTGGTAGGTAGACATTGTGGCACAGGTTCCAATATGAAGCATCTGGGCCATGTAGTTGTGCCACTGTTTGCAGTCTGTGTGATTTTCTTGCAGCTGCTGAGGATGTAATCAATTGTTTCATCAGTTTCCTTGTAAAGTCTGTATTTTAGTTCATCAGCTGATTTTTCAATCCTAGTCCTAATTGCATTTGTTCTGATTGCTTGCTCCTGGGCTGCAAGAATCAGACCTTCTGTCTCCTTCTTCAGTGTTCCATTAGTGATCCATAACCAGGTCTTCTTCTTATCAACTTTTCCTTCAATCTTGTCAAGGAACTGCCCGTGCAAAGCTTTATTTTGTCAGATGTTGACTCTGGTTTGCATCACAGTTTCCCTATACTGATTCTTTCTCTGCTGTGCTTTCAGACGTTTCCAGTTGTTTACTTCAAACAATGTAGGTTCTTCACTTTCTTTGACATATTTTACCAATGTATGTTTTTCTTCTTCTACTATTTGTTTCCTTGTAAAAGTCCTCTGCCCAGATTTTCTGAGCAGGTATAGTCTGTCGACATCACTACGAGGGTGAAGTCAATAGAGAATGGTCACAAGTTTTCTTGTTTTTCTGTCCAAATTGTCCAGTTTAGCCTGTGTCCAGTTTATTAAGCCAGCTGTGTATTTTATGACAGGTGTAGCCTATGTGTTTATGACCTTGATGGTATTGCCTCCATTGAGCTTGCCTTTAAGAATTTTTCTGATTCTTTGTGTGTATTCTTTGTTGACCATGTTTTTCACATGACCATGTTTGATGTTGTCCAGTTGCAGTATGCCCAGGTATTTATAGGCTTCTGGCTGATGACATTTTATGGCTTGACCATTAAGCATATTTATGCCCATGCTTTCAGTAATTTTACCCTTCTTCAGTGCTACTGTGTTACATTTGTCCAAACCAAACTCCATGCTGATCTCAGTGCTAAAGATTTGGACAGTGTGGGTCAGAGAATGGATTTCAGTTTCAGTTTTTCGATACAGCTTCAGGTCATCCATGTACAGCAGATGTGAAATTTTATTAGATTTCTTGGATGTTTTATAGCCAAGGTTTGTTTTTTGTGAGATCACTGACAACAGGATCATAGCAATGATGAAAAGCAATGGTGACAATGAGTCTCCTTGGAAAATTCTTCTTTTGATATTGACAAATCCATAGTTTTCATTTCCAACAAACAGTTCAGTTCTCCAGTGCTTCATCATGTTTTCAATGAAAGTGCCAACATTTTTGCAAATCCCAACGGTGTCTAGGCACTTGATGATCCAACTGTGTGGGAGTGAATCAAAAGCTTTTTTTATAGTCAATGCACATTGTGTGAAGATTAGTTTTTCAGTTTATGCAGTTCTCCAGAATCATTTTGTCTATTAAAAGCTGATCTTTTGTGCCCCTGCTTTTTCATTTGTTGTCTTTCTGTTCATCTGCTAAGATGTCATTCCCCTCAAGATAATGTTGAATTCTGTCAGCCATAATGCAAGCCAATAGTTTAAACATAGTGGGCAGCCATGATATTGACCTGTAGTTTCCAGGTGCTGCTTCTTTTACTGAATCTTTTTATTTCAGATATGTTCTGTCACTTCTAAACCATTCACTGATGCTTCCTTTTTGCAGCATCTCATTGAACTGGTGGGCCATTTTTTCAAGCAGACGGGTCAGATATTTGAGTCAAAATCCATGCAGTGGATCACTGCCAGATGATGTCCAGTTCTTTATTTTCCTCACTCATTTGCTGATCATTTCAGTTGTTATTTCCATATTTTCCATCTTGTTCTGTGCGAATTTTTCCTCAAACTCCTTTATCCACCCAGCATTTTTAAAAAAATTTATTTATTTATTTATTTGATTTTTTTTAATGCCGCCTCTCTCCTTAGACTCAGGGCAGCTTACAAAATGTTAGCAATAGCACTTTTTAACAGAGCCAGCATATTGCCCCCACAGTCCTCATTTTACCCACCTCAGAAGAATGGAAGGCTGAGTAAACCTTGAGCCAGTGATGAGATTTGAATTGCTGATCTGCAGATCTAGCAGTCAGCTTTAGTGGCCTGCAGTACTGCATTCTACCCACTGCACCACCTCGGCTTTTATTGTTGTTGTTGTTGTTGTTATTATTACTATTACTATTATTATTATTATCTTGCCACAGCCTTGCTGTAGCCATTCACCATGGCCAACTTGCTGTGGGACAACTCACCACAGTCAATTCACCACAGGACAATTCCCTGTGGGACAATGTAACAATTCTATGTAATTATTTAAAATCAATTTTGTAACATGTAATGTAACATTTTATTCTGTTGCTCCTTTTTCATCTTTTCTTTAATGTTTCTATTTCACCATTTCTTTGATATAAGTGTAACTCTTGTCCCACAGCAGGTTGTCCTGTGGTGATATGGCTGTGGCGAGTTGTCCTGCAGTAAGTTGGCCAAGATGAGTTGGCTGTGGCAAGTTGGTTGTAGCAAGTTGGTCAGGGTGGGTTGGCCATGGCAAATTGTCATAGACCCCATTTATAGGAGGGGCCAGACTGTGAGCAAAATAAAGAATGGTAGAGGTAGTCCAACTGAGAGATCATTTAAAGGCTGATGACACCAGAGGGTAACTTGCCCAAAGTGTGCTTAACTTTAGCACCAAGCCAAATTATACTGTTCTATAAATTTTCAATTTTTTTTAGTTTCAGAAATGAAATATGCCATTTTTTAATGAATTTCACAAGCTTAATTCAAATATAATAATTGTTGTGGTTAGCTCTGGCCCAGCTTCTGCCCCAAGGACTGAGAAGGTGGATGCGGGGGAAACATCAACATGTCATAGGCCTGTTTTGCTGCCGACAGAGTCAGACAGTGAGTTGTCCTCTGCAGAAGGAAGTGACGGTGAGATGGAGGAGGGGGGCTTGGAAGACATCCCAGGAAGAAGTCAATGATCCTTATCTTCCTTAGATTCGGATGAGGAAATAATGATAGACGCATGCATGCGTAGAGCTATGCATAGGAGTGAACAGCTTCAAAAGTATTATAGGAGATAATTGAGTCCACCTGTGGTTGGGTGGGGTTCAAGTAATTAGGGCTGCTGTTAAATTGGCAGCATGCTGGCCTCGCAGTGTGGAGATTATCTGATCATACTGGTTTGGACCTTGACTTGTTGTTTCAGAACTCTGTTGATTTTTCAAGACTTTGAAATCAAGGCAGAGCAAAGCATGTGTGTTTCAGCTCGTGGAAGAAGGAGGGCTGTGACGTTTCTTCACAGCTGCTAGCTAAGTACTTAAGGACTGTTTAAGGGGTTTTCACAGCCTACAAGTTTGTTTTGGGAAGAGTGCTCTTTGCAATACAAAAAGGGTGCTTTGTTTCTTTTGAATTTTGTGATAAAAAACATTGTTTTTGAATTTTCAAGTGTGTGTATGTCTGAATTTTTTACTCTTGAATTTTCGCGAGGCTCATACCATAGAGCCCGGCTGAACAATAATGAAATTTGTTAGTTGGCTCTAGTTTTCATGCAACAGACATTTGACATTTTCCAACTACAGGCAATAGGCAATAATGTGCCAAAACATAATACATATATATAAACCCATATATTTTTATTAAAATCAAGTGAATTTGCAACAGTGAATATATGAAATAATCTATTGTGTTTGTTTATCAAGAAAAACTAAATTAATAAACAAGTTGGATGTACATATTTATACTTTTTTCCTTTTTCACCAAAGTGAATGAGAAGCTTTATTGCATAAAACTTCCTTATATGCTTTAGCTTATAATAACTTTCTCATACAAATAGACACATCATGCTGAATGATGCTTTCATTGCAGATTTTTGGTTATAAAATGATAACTCACTCAGCATCTGATTAGTACCACATAAAGGAATTGAGAATTGATTTTGTCTTGTGTCCCTAGTGCTGGAGATAAACATTTGTTTTCATTCATTTTTACACACTCTCCATTGTCATAAGCTACAGTATAAGGACAATGAAATGTAATTTGTACTAGGAAAGTCAGGGTTTTTCCCCCTCTAAAACCTTAAGATCAATGTGGAGAAAGAAGCACCTACACATCTGCTCCAATGTTTCTCATCCTCTTCACTAAATGTGTCTATGGCTATATGAGGAAGGATTTGAGTAAGTTTCTAAGAGACCTAAAGGATTCCAGATTGCATTGCTGGCTATTCTATATAAACCAGTAGACCAGCATAATGCAATAGACTAATATACTTGGACTTTAGTAAAGCTTTTGATACAGTAGACCACAAACTGCTGCTCTAGAAATTGAAAAAAGTGGGATAGACTACAACGCATGTAGATGGATTAACAGTTGGCTGACCAACCACACCCAATCGCACCTTAAATCCACATGGAAGGAGGTAGGCAGCGGGCTACCTCAGGGCTTAGTCCTGGGCCCAGTGCTCTTCAACATATTCATCAACCTAGATGATGGAATAGAGGGGGAATAATCAAATTTGCAGATGACACCAAGCTAGCGGGGATAGTCAATACCCCAGAGGATAGGCTCAAAATACAGAAAGATCTAGATAGATTAGTACTATGGGCTCAAACTAACAAAATGAACTTCAGTGTTGAAAAAAGCAAAATCTTACACCTGCGTAAGAAAAATCTAAGACATGCATACAAACTGGGAGAAAGAAACCACACTCAACAGTAGTGACTGTGAGAGAGATCTTGGAGTCTTGGTGCATAACCAACTAAATATGAGCCAGATAATTAGGATTATTACCCTGTTTCCTTGATATTTTGATGGATTTCCATTATGTAAATTGCCTTAAATAGTTAGGGTGGTATGGAAATATAAAGAGAGAGAGAAAACATGTCACTTGTCCCCTCTGGTGATATTAGATTATTCATGTTTGATCCTCTATGGCTGTGGCCAGGGGTGAAATCCAGCAAGTTCTAATAGTTCTGAAGAACCAGTAGCAGAAATTTTGAATAGTTTGGAGAACCAGCAAATACCACCTCTGGCTGGCCCCAGAGTGGGGTGGGAATGGAGATTTTGCAATATCTTTCCCCCAGGAGTGAAGAGAGAATAGGGATTTTGCACTACACCCACCAAACCATACCCACAGAACCAGTAATTTTAAAAAATGGATTTCACCACTGACTGTGGCTCTTTATAGAAAGTCAAAAGATAATACTATGCATTGCTCATCTAAAGAATATTGAAGCACAAGCATTTGACTACCTTAGGATTGTTTTTATTTTCCCCCTCAATGTTGCAGTGTTTTATCAAAGCAGGTGTGCTTGCTGATAAAGGAGAAGGGTGGCAGGCAGAAGAAGAGACAAACACATGAATAATGCTGGAAGAACTGAAATATGTAGAAAGTTGTCCCCAAAAATGTTCTATATGATTTTAAACATACAGCTGCCGCTTTTTAATGAATCTATTGTGCCAGAAACAACTAGAAAGGTATATCAATATATGTAGCTAAAGAAGTTTGATTTGGCACTTGGGAGCTCTTGATTAACTTGGAATGAAAGCCTTTGATGTGTTTGATATTTCCACTGTGCACCATGATTCAGTGGCACAAAAGAATGCAAAATATTTGAATTCCAATAAGTAAAATTTTCAACAAATAAACTTCTCCCAGTTCCTATTTATTCATTGTTTGGGTGTTGTATTGATATACCCATTCTCTCGCCCTGTTAAATAGCTTTTTCTAATTCCTCTTTCATAAAAAGAATTAATGGTTTGCAAGGGAAGCTTATTCTTCCCTTTTTAATGAAAAAATGAAGGAAACTTTTATCATGATTTTATTCTCTCCATATCTTATGGGATGACCATAATTACAAGAGATTAAGGAATAAAGGCACAGGTAGCATTCTTTAAGACTGTGAGAAGATAGTGCCAGAAGCCCTGCCTTTAATATGTTCCCTGCAATTTATTTCATTTATCCAGGCTTGTTATATCTCTGCTGTTACTATTTAATCATCACTCCCACTAGGTATTGTTTTCCGATTGAGGCACTAGCTAAATGAGATGAGAATTAAATTTGCACTAGATCAGCAGTTGGTGTTGCAGATATTACTGACATATGAGAGAGGGGAGGAGGGGAGGAGGGAGAGAAGGAAAGAGAAAGAAAGGAAGGAAGGAAGGAAGGAAGGAAGTTTAAACTAAACAAACAGGGAGTGTATTGTGTTCTGTTCCAGGAATGGATTCCAATTCAACTCTTCAATAATGGAACAGCAGCATTCAAAAGGTCTTCCATGAGTAAGCTATTATCTGAGATCATTAAAAGATATCAAATTACCTGCTACTCTAACCTTCTGTTTTTCTTTCTTCTTGAAGATTGATTTGGTAGGGAGATGAAATAGATTGAACTCGGTATTGAAACAATGGCAAAGCATTTTAAGATATATTTTTTTCATTTTCTGATTTGGACTTTTTCCACTCCAGAAAGTCATAGGTGGGAGTGCAATCAAACACACCCAGAGAACATTAGCTTGGAAAATCTTGCTTAAATAATTATTTCCTCTCTAGACCAGGGCAAAGCTTCAAAGATGAATTGGTTCAACTTGATGTTGTTTTGAGTGAAGCTTCCTTCAAAGCTGCTTCACAAAGCTATGAAAACTCCCCTCTCTTCAGACTGAAGCAAAGCTTCCATGTTGTTTTGCTTTGCATCCAACTCCAACTACTGCTTCCTCTAGCACATCCAAGAGCCAAAATAGGATTTCTACAGATGTATCTTCCAACTATTGGCTGTGCCAAAAGAGGCTGTCAGAGAGCCACACAAATTATTTTGCCAAGACCGAAAAACTTGCTCCTGTGACTGGATGAGATAAATGCCTCCCCGGTACAAAGTGCCTTATAATTCTCTCCTTCAAGCTGGTCCAGCCTTTTAGGAAGTTAATAATTGAAAGAGGGATGTGGATATTTTGTGATCCAAGAGAAAACTGAAGCTTTGGCAAATCAGAGGCAGGATTCCAATAACAGGTGGGTGGGATTGCGGCAGAAATGTGAGTGGAATCAAGAAGACACTTTTGTAAAATGAAACTTGTTTACAAAATGAAAAATTAGGTCTGGATCTGAAAGGGTTAGAAATTTGTTGTTCAAAACTCCAGGACAAACCCTGAGAAGTGCTTCATTCCTCCGCTCACAACAGTATACCTTATTCCACCAGACTTGAAATACTGGAATTAGACAATTTATACCTACATCATCTCTGATCTGATCTAAATTTATTTCATTAAATCATATACCAAAATGTCCTTCACCTTCAACCACAGCAATACACGAGCACGTAATAGATTCGAACTAAATGTAAACCGCTCCAAAATCGATTGCAGAAAATACGACTTCAGCAATGGATTGATCAGTGCCTGGAATGCATTACCTGACTCTGTGGTTTCTTCCCCAAACCCCAAAAACTTTAATTTTAGATTGTCTACAGTCGACTGCTCCCCATTTCTAAATAGATAGGTAGATAGATAGATAGATAGATAGATAGAGAAAGAAGGAAGGAAGAAAGAAAGAAAGAAAGAAAGAAAGAAAGAAAGAAAGAAAATATATTTCAGCTGCCCTGCTGCAATGTCAGCCATGCAAATTGAAGAATGCTCAAGAAACTACACAAAGACATCACGGGAATCATTGCAGCCAAGAGGTTACAGCTTGTCTACCATTACTTTAAAAACATGTTATCTTAGTCTTTAAATCAGGGGTCCCCAAACTTGGCAAGTTTAATACTTGTGAATCTCAACTTTCAGAATTCTGGGAGTTAACATCCACAAGTCTTAAAGTTGCCAGGTTTGAAGACCTCTGCTTTAAATGAACTAAATCTAATTGCTAGAGCTTCTTCCTGTCTTTTAAAATGGATCTTTCTCATGTTCAGCAGCTTCTGTAAACATTTGAATTTTGCTAAGCTCTGAAAGGGTGATTTCATGGAGATAAGGTGGACTCAGCCTTGATATCAGCTGTGAGCCTATGAACACAGTCTTGAAATTCAGTAGACTTTCTGTTTATACAGAATCTAGGGCACCAAGGAAGCTTACCTTCCTTACAGAAACAAAGTTGAAGGGAGCATGTGTAGTGTGATGAATTTTCTAAAACTGACATGAGTAGCCAGCCAGTGAATGTTATCCCCACTGCAAACCTGCCTGGGAAAATGCTGCTCTGAAGTTTGTGACTCGCTGTGCCAGAATTAGTTCAGGAGAGATGTTTGAAGGGAAAGAAACATAGATTTATTTTTCTTAGAACTTGCTTGCTCTTTCTTCTCTCAACCTCTGCCATTCTTTAAATCCATATTCTTTTTTTTCCTTTTTCTTTAACTCTCAGTGTGTTTGTCTGATCTGTGGTATACTGCCTCAAAATAGGTCCAGTCGGTCTTCAGTTTTTCAGTTGCCCCTTTCAGTTTTGCCTTTCATTCTTTCTAGTTCAAATTTTTTATTTTTAAATGCTGTATTATTATTATTATTTTGCTATTGTCTATATTTTTCTCTACTTGTATCGAGTGAATTTAGCATTAGCCATAGTTCTGAGGCAGTATGCTTGCAATTAGATGATTCTATTTAGCATATGGACTTTAACATTATTTGGTATTATGGGTATAATAGTAATAATGTTCTGTCGGGCTCTCTGGTAGAATCCTCCCAAAAATGCACAGATACAATTTCACACACACACACGTTTGAAAATTCAAAACAATGTTCTTTAAAATGAAAATTCACTTAAACCAAGCCCTCTTTTGGGATAGCAAAGAGCACTTGTCTCCAAACAAATTGGTAATTTGTACAAGTCCCTTATCAGTTCTGAGATACTTAGCTTGCAGCTGTGAGGTAATTCACAGTCCTTCTTTTTTCACAAAGTGAAACACACTTTGCCCTGGTTTAGTTTCAAAGCGGGGAAAAATCAGCACACAAAAGGTCCAAGTTAGTAAAGCAGTCACGAAACACAACAATCAGATAATCCTCCACAATGGCCAAACCCACAGGCTGCTATTTCTAGCTGCCTCACTAATTACCACAGCCCCACCCAACCACAGGTGGCCTCATTTTCTTTGATAATAATCTCTTAGTCATTGTTGCCTATGCATCGCTCTCAGCATGCGTGGCTGTATCATTAACTCTTGTTCTGAATCCAAGGAGGAGCTAGATAATTGATCTCCTTCTGAGCTGTCTGCCACACTCTCCTCCTCCCTGTCACTCATGTCTTCTTGGTCAGAGGAGCCTTCATCATCAGATTCCACCAGGGGCAAAACAGGCCTGCAGCATATGGATGTCTCCCCCACATCCACAGTCCTTGGGGCAGGAGCTGGGCCAGAGCTAACCACAACATTGTCTATATGGTTCTGAGGCAGTATGCTTGCAATTAGATGATTCTATGTAGCATATGGACTTTAACATTATTTGGTATTATGGGTATAATAGTAATAACAAGGTATTTGTCAGGCTTTTAATTGTTGCAAGAGTTAGTGGGTTATTAACCAATAATGCTAATCTTGTCTACAATTCATTCTAACAAACTTGACAACCCAGAAGAGAATATAGTCAGAGGATCATAAAGAGGATCTTTAATGTAAGGTTATTTTAAAAAGACCTTAGGTTTTAGAGTCCTTTTTAAGAAGTTTTCTTTTTAAAAACATTTATTATGTTTAAAGCAGCGTCTAAACTGGTTTGCCACAACTTTTTAATAGGCTTTTAGCTTGTAAGTGTCTGTTCTGGAGAGATACAGGCATATATCTCCAATTTTATATACTACTTGACTTATGCCTCAGCTGCATCTACCCTATTCTGCATTTACTCTGAAAGAGATACAAGTGTCATATTACAAAAAATATTGTGGTGAAACTATTGAGACTATTTTTCTCCCATGCTGGCAAAAACTGTGGTAGCTGATGACATTTTGATATCTCATTAGTATCAGCCCTGGTGATTGTTCTGTCTGGGTTCCCCCAGACCTCAACACCAACTGGAAAAAACAGCCAGACACTCTGGTAAAAGCAAAAGTACTTTATAGCTGGAAAAAATAAACACAGAGGAAAACCTGTTCTTCCCAACAGACAGGCTATAATACTTTACAGCAGAGTCCTGATGTCCAGACAATACAGCAAGCTTCTTGCTGGCACACCCACCCCAAGGTTTCAGTAGTCAAAGGCACAAACCAGGATTCCAAGACGCCAAAGTTCACAGCCAGGTCCCAAGACTCTCAAAGATAAAACTCCACAAGCCAGGAAGGGTGGGTCTGCCTTTTAGCCTTTCCAAAGAGCACCACACCCAAACCCAGCTGTTGCCTCTTTAATGCTGAAAGTACCTAGCCAATTGGTCCCTTCGCTGTGTAGCTCTTCTCTGTCGCAGATCAATTATGGCTTGTGCATTTTCCTCTAAGGAATCCAGGCTGCTTGCTGGGGAGAGCTCCCTCTGGGGGGACTCTGGCTGTCCTCCCTCTTCTTCAGCCTGGGATTCCTCCTCCTCGTCTGCCTGCACCTCCTGTTCCTCATCCTCTCCCTCTGAGCTGGAAACCGACAGAAGATCAGCCGTTCCCTGAGGGGCCTCAGACGGAATCACAACAGTGATAGTGCAGTGGTTAGAGTTCAGTATTGAAGGATAATTCTGCCACTGCCAAGGAGGATTCAACCTTTCATCCTTCCAAGGTCAGTTAAATGAGGACCCATATTCCTAGAGCTAATATGCTGACTCTGCAAACGACTTAGAGAGGGCTGTAAAATATTTAAGGGACTGCCTCTTGCCACATACCTCCCAGAGACCAATAAGAGCACCCAGAGTTGGCCTCCTCTGGGTCCCATCGATGAAGCAATGCAGGTTGGCAGGACCACGGGGGAGGGCCTTCTCTGTGGCCGCCCCAGATCTATGGAACCAACTAATCCCCACCCCCACCCTACTGGCCTTCTGCAAAGCCACAAAGACTTGGCTTTGCCGGCTGCCCTGGGGGGCCATGAACTAACAACAGGCAGGGCCACACTGTATGAATGGTATGTATGTATGGGATTATGATTGTTTGATAATTAATGGCTTTCTTTTAATACAGGGTTTTATAGTTTTAGATTATGTTCAATTTCTTTTTATTGTTCTGTATCAATTTGTATGTCTATTTATATTATTATTGTAAGTCGCCCTGAGTCCTTCGGGATTGGGTGGCATAGAAGTCAAGTAAGTAAGTAAGTAAGTGAGTAAGTAAGTAAGTAAGTAAGTAAGTAAGTAAGTAAGTAAGTAAGTAAGTAAGTAAACAAACAAACAAACAAACAAACAAACAAACAAACGTACTATTACTAATGCTTTTGCCATCACCTAGAGTCACATAATGTATGCAATTGAATCTTGAATTGGCTCAAAGCTCACTTTCTTACCTTTGAGATTTGCATTACTAATTACACATTGAATCATGCCATCTTTAAATCTTGGTTGGATCTCTACTGAGTCTCATTCTCTATAATTATCAATACATGCAACTACCAGATACAGCAAACATTATTGAGCTAAATGGCTTTACATTTGAAAGCATTTCTCTGACAAGAAAGATAATAAACAAGACAAAGAGCAGTATAATTGTTGTAATTAGTTGTATTCTGAGTAAATTTATCACATAAGTATTTGGACCAAATAGAATTCACATCTGAACGTTACCAAACCAAAATACAGTGAAAGACAAAAAGAAAGGCATACAAAAGAGATTAGGGTTAGGAACATAGTATAACCTTTGAAAATTGTTTTAAATCCCTCAGGAGAAAATGTGATTATTCAATATTAAGTCCTGATTTCTATTATCTTGTAGGTCTTCAAGGACAGAAGCTCATAAAATGAAAACACTGCCCTAATACTAAAATGATAAGAGATTATATTTGTTCCATCTGCTAGCTTCAGTAACATTGGAAAGATTTGGCCATCAACTGAATTCTCTTTTTCACTCCTGGAAAATATTAACACTATCACAGAGGTTCCATCAAGAGAAAGGGTGTCAAACTCAATTTCATCTGAGGGCCGCATTAGGGCTGTGTTTGACCTTGGGGCCCAGAGTGGGTGTGGCCAGCTTGACATTATTCATGCCTTTGATGGCCCGAACGCTCTGCCAATGAAAATGGGATCTTGAGCACTATTTTCAGCTGCAATGGCCCGCTGAAACCCTCTGCCAGTGAAAATGGAGCTAGGGAGGGCTGCCTGCAGCCCTCCCGAGCTCCATTTTCGCTGGCTGAGGCACCATAGGCTGGTCCTTTGCCAGTGGTGAAATCCAATTTTTTTTACTACCAGTTCTGTGGGTGTGGCTTGGTGGGCGTGGCAGGGGAAATATACTGCAAAATCCCAATTCTCTCCTCATTCCTGGTAAAAGGATATTGCAAAATCTCCATTTCCACCCCACTCTAGGGCCAACCAGAGGTGGTGTTTGCCAGTTCTCTGACCTACTCAAAATTTCCACTACCGGTTCTCCAGAATGTGTTCAGAATCTGCTAGATTTCACCTCTGTCCTTTGTTGTTTCCAGGGTGTCCCTGTGGGGCAGATCTAAGCACCCTGCAGGCCAAATCTTGCCTCCAGGTCCCCAAGCCTTGCGTTTGAAATCCCTGATCAAGAACATTATCAGATCCAGTTCAGATCCACAGGCAGACACTAAAAGACGGTTGAAGGTCTATATTAACTAGTTTTCCAGCCACTATCAAATTATTGTACATATGCAAAAGAAAAAATAATTAAAACATCCCTGTGTAGTTATTCTGAATGCTGATGATACTAAATTGTTCCGGGTAGTGAAAAGTGAAACTGATTATTGGGAGCTCCAGAAGGATCTCTCGAAATTGAGTGAGTGTGCAACAAAGTGGTGAATGCATTTTAACCTAAACAAGTGCAAAGTTATGCACATCGGGGCAAAGAAATCCAATTATACCTACCAACTGATGGGGACCAAGCTTTCTGAGACAACCCAAGAAAGGGATCTTGGGGTTTTGGTGGACAGCTCAATGAAGATGTCAACCCATGCGCAGCAGCAGGAAAAAAACAAATTCCATGCTTAGCATGATTAGGAAGGGAATCGAAAATAAGTCAGTAAGTGTTGTATTGCTTCTGTACAAATCGATGGTGAGACCACACCTGGAGTACTGTGTACAGTTCTGGTAATCTCACCTCAAGAAGAAAATCATGGAACTAGAAAAGGTGCAAAAAAGGGCAACAAGTATGATCAAGGAAATGGAGCACCTCCCTTATGAAACCAGGTTGCAACGCCTTGGTCTCTTCAGCCTTGAAAGACGGCATTTAAGAGGTGACTTGATCGAAGTGTATAAAATCATGCATGGGATAGAAAGGTGGATAGAGAAAAAATATTTTCTTTATCACACAATACTAGGACGAGGGGGCACTCCCTTAAGCTCCTACGTAAGGAAGTGAGGACAAATAAAGGGAAATATTTCACCACCCAGAAGGTCCTTGGTTTATGGAATTCCTTTCCAGAAAAGGTCATGACAGCTGTCAGCCTGGATAGTTTCAAGGCAGAATTCGACAGATTCATGGATGCCAAGTGTATCAGTGGTTATTGAAATGGATATCCATGTGCCACCTCTGTGTTGGTTGAGGCAGGCAGGATTCCCTTGGGTACCATTTGTTGGAGGTCAAGGGAAAGGGAGGGTTTTGCCTTCTTTTTCTGCTCAAGATCCCCATGGGCCTTATTATTGGTGGGCCACTGTGTGACACAGAATGCTGGACTCGATGGGCTTTTGCCTGGTTCAGCATGGCTCTTCTTATGTTCTTATGTTCTTAATGTCACCAGTCCCACATGATTCTGTTTTTCTTTTCAATTCAATTCAATTTATTAGATTTGTAATAAAGACTCCATTAAGGTAACTGGTAAAGTGAAACTTGTTGAATTTTTACTTCTCATGATTCTTGACAAATGTAGCTTTTCTTTCATGTACACTGAGACCATGTGTATCAAAGACAAATTCTTTGTGTGTCCAATCACACTTGGCTTTCTGGAAGCCGCAGGAGAGTTGGTGCTGTCCTTATCTTTGTTCCATAAGTGGGAGCAGCAACATATAATGCAGACATCCCAGGTCCCACAAGATAAATGTTTACTGGAAGGAACCTGGAGTGCATGTACTGGGTGGAAAAAAACAATTGGAGATTAGCAGTATCTCAGATATCCAGGCCTTAAACTACACAGGGCATTACAGATGATAACCAGCTCTTTAAATTGAAGCCAACTGGCAGCCAATGCACCTCATGAAGTGATGGTGATATGAGGGCACACCGAGAACACACATTAGTGCTCATGCTGGTGCATTTTGAGACAGCTGTGACTTCCAGGTGGTCTTCAAGGGCATCCCCATATAGTGCATTGCAATAATTCAATTGTGAAGTGACCAGGGCATGATTAACTGATTGAAGGGCCTCCTCATTGAGGAAAGAGTGTAAGTGACACACAAGAAGAATTTTTGCAAAAACTACCCTGGCCACAGCTGCCACCTACTCAGTAGCTGTAAGTGAAGAAGGACCCCAGGTGGTATATTAGGGAAGTGCAGCCCTATCCAAGGCCATAGATCAGAGGCGTCAGGGCAGCATCACATGGTGTATTGAGACTTCTCCTCTTTGTTAAACCAGGTGTGCGGGCATGGCCAGCATGTGATGCATTCAGCCCAGGGGCTGGGAGGTGGACAGCCCTGCTATAGATGGTGATATCCTCAACCTAGGGGTCCAAACACCTTCAGCCAGTCAGTCTTTTTAGGATTCCCCTGAAGTCTGTCCTGCCCCATCCAAACTCAAACCATTTGAACAGGCACACTTTCTGAAATAAATGACACTTAATTGGGTTCACACAACATACCAATCTATAAATCTTGGTTTAAAACCATTAAGGGGTGCCTGTCAGTCATCAGAGAGCTGGTTGCGAAGGGAGCATGAGGCTCCGCCCATCTGCCTGAATGCTGCCATTTGGGTTCTTTTACCTTTGCATGTGCAAAGCATTCTGTGCCTGCCCATAGGGTAAAAGAACCCAAATGGTGGCGTTTGGATGGATGGGTGGAGCCTCACACTCCCTTCATGACTGACGACTGATAGGCACGAGCATACTGGGAGCATTTCGCCCGAGATTGATTTCACTGTACCAAAATTTAAAAAAAATAAAAAATAAAAATAAATATTACTGAGTATGCAATCCAGATCAGCGTAAGTGGCTGGAGAAAGACAACAATTTGCCATAAATGCTGACCACATCTGTAACAATAATAATGCATTTGAGATCCCAGTATTTTTGTTCTGATTGTGTAAGGCCACAATTTACATAATGTAAAATCTCCTTAGCAACATACTAATTCCAAGAAATATTTTTTTGTCCCTTATACATGCATAAAAAAATCACATACATAGTACAATCCCAATACTCACACTTCAAGAGCTTCATTGATTGTTTCTTTTTATATTTCAACTGTTATCACTAATCATTGGTAAACTCAACAGCAGTGGATAAGATTGTGTATTAATCCCAATCAAAGTTTAGGACAAGGCAAAGTGTTTTCAAGTGCTTAATTTCTAAGCAATTAATTCCAGCTCTTCTTTTTTGTGCTTAAGCCTGTCAGCTTGGTGTGACATCTCAAAACATCAGCTACCTGGAAAATGTCTACCCTGTAATTACATATCACACTAAAGAGGCATTTGTTTCAACTCACCCTTATGTGAAAATTGCCCAACAAAATTGTTAGAAAGGAATAATCATTTGCAGATGAGAAGCAGTCTGCATGCAGAAACAATTTTCAGGGGATACCTCCACCTATCAAACCTATTATCCAACTTTATATGAAAACCAGTTCACATCATTAAACAACTGCATTTCCTTGTCTCCTATCTAGACAGCATTTGATCTTGATTTACTAGATTGGACAGTATATTCAGGCTGTAGTTTTACGTTTCCACTGATTCTCAATATTCAAAACCAGCCCTGGAAGTAGAATAGAATAGAATAACAGAGTTGGAAGGGACCCTGGAGGTCTTCTAGTCCAATCTCCTGCTTAGGAAGGAAACCCTATCCTATTTCAGATGACTGGTTATCCAAGTGGAATTACTCTGTTTATTTTCAGTGTATCTATTGATTAAGTTCTATATCCCATGGTTCTCGTAGAGGCTCAAGGCAGCATACCTAGAATTCTATCCTCTGATTTTTCCTACAATCATATTCTTTTTAAGTAGGATATACTGACAGAGAGGGATTGACCCAAAATCACCCAGTAAACAGAGGTGGGAATTTGAACCTGGGTCTCCTTATTCCTAGTCCAACACTTTAATCCTTTAATCTTCTTTGTAAACTGTCCAGAGCGACCTTATCAGAGAGATGAGCAGCATGTAAATTTAATAAAACAATGAATCCACTACCCTAATCCTATCTCTCTTTTGTTGTGCATTAAAAAAAACTCTTTAGAACATATCAAGAAAAAGGATTCAAAAATAGTACTTATTGTTTTGATGCTCCATGTTAGCAGTTGACTGCCTTGTACAGTTAGTCCTTGGCTTACCATCTCAACGAAGCCCAATATTTCTGTTAATGAGCAAAATAGTTGTTAAGTGAATTTCCGCAGTTGTTACGTTGGTGGCATGGCTATTAAGTGAATCTGAATTCCCCATTGACTTTGTGTGTCAGAAAGTCACAAATGATAATCACATAACTGCCCAGGAGAGGGGCATCCAACTTGATTTCATTGAGGGTTGCATCAGGGTTGTGTTTGATTTGAAGGGGGGTTGCTAGCGGAGGCAGGGCCAGGGTGGGTGTGGCCAGATCAATGTAACTCATGTTGGGGGGGTGCCTTGGTGGCCTGTGTGCTCATCCAGCAAAAAGGGACTCCATAGCTCCATTTTCCACTGCAACAGCTTATTGAAACCCTTTGCCAGAAAAAAACGGAGCACAGGAGAGCCTCCTGTGGACCTCATAAGCTATGGTTTCAACTGCAATGGCCTCCTGCAACCCTCTGCCCAGGGGCCCTTGCAAGCTCCGTTTTTGCCGGCAGAGGCATTGTGGGCCAGTCCTTTGCTGTTTCAAGGATGGGCCAGATCTAAGCACCCCCTGGGCTAGATCTGGTCCATGGGCCTTGACATTGATACCCCGGACCCAGACATTGCAAGTGTCATAAATACATGCCAGTTGACAAGCAGCCAAATTTTTATTATGTGACCAAGGGATGCTGCAATGCTCATAGGTTTAATAGTTATTAATAGAAACATAGAAGATTGATGGTAGAAAAAGACCTCATGGTACATCTAGTCTGCCCTTACACTATTTCCTGTATTTTATCTTAGGATGGATTATCCCAGGCATGTTTAGATTCAGTTACTGTGGATTTACCAACCACATCTGCTGGAAGTTTGTCCCAAGCACCTACTACTCGTTCAGTAAAATAATATTTTCCCATGATCTTTCCCCCAACTAACCTCAGATTGGGACCCCTTGTTCTTGTGTTCACTTTCCTATTAAAAACACTTCCCTCCTGAACCTTATTCAACCCTTTAACATATTTGTTTCGATCATGTTCCCCCTTTCCATTCTGTCCTCCAGACTATACAGATTGAGTTCATTAAGTCTTTCCTGAATAAGTTTTATATCTTATATTTTATATTTATATAAATATCTGTTGTTTTGCTGAGTGTGCGCTACAATACACTCTATTGAAAGCATGGCTTTTACGTGACCCTGTTTGACGCAATATATTTTGACTATTTGAGCATTATATTTGTCCCATTTGTTTTTGGGGTTTTTATATATATAAACTAGTCTACACACAGCCAACACAGAATGTAAAATCCTTAATTTGTTCATATTTAGCCAAATGAAGATGCTATTACAGAAATGGGGGGAAAATGCTACATGTTGTATGTCGTGAACTGATGCCTATCATCACCATCAACAAGAAGATATTTAATTTATTAAAATAAAGGGAGTTCTCAAAAAAAAACACCATCCACCCCAATAGGGTTGCTGTAAGAATGATGTGAAACAGATGTTGCATGGTTCATTATCCAGTGTGTCTATACATTAATCAACCTCTTTATTTAATAGAAAATACATTAACATGACAAATTGTAGCTTTCGTTTCTTAGCAACAGCCTTTTTTTTTTTTTGGTAGTCTCTTCATCCAAGAGGTGTTTCCCAGGACTTTAAAGTACCATTAATCCTTTGAATATTTTTTATGACTCAGTCAATCTTTTCCTTTGTGTGAGTATGAGACCTAATAAAAAGAATTGATTAATTCAACTCCCTTTGCATAATTAATAAAGGGATGGATACATTCAATCTAACCATCACTACAAAGAAATGAGTACCATTCAGAAAGGAATAGGTTTTATGGAGGTTTAAGAGTCCAATGTTTTACAAAACCCTATATATTCCATGATTTTATTTTGATGTAATCTGGCTACATGTACATTTAATTTTTAATATTGAAAAATTTCAGGATAGTAACATTATTCAGCATTTAGTTTCACTGGAGGTAGGTCAGTAAATGTGACAGATGTTGTTAATTAAATTGTTTACATGAATATGCTGTATAATCTTGCATGACGATCCATAGTACATGGACAACAAGAGGTTATTAACTCTCAGAGATGGAAGACCTCTAAACTATGTCCCCAACAGAATCCATCTCCAAATACTTTTAAAAAGTCACTAAGCCAAGCAGGCAGGGCGTTTCACCTTTGTAGTTTGATATGAGATATCTCTTTTTTTAGATTGATGAGTCAGAATTTGCTTTGATAATTTACTCTGCAATAATAAAAACTCATTTTTTAAATTCTCTCCAGCAACTGAAGTGGTATAAAACAGACTATTTAGAGTTATAGTGAAGCGTTTAATGATATCACCACAGGAATTGCCATTATCATTGGACAAACAGATATATTTTGGGACAAGAGAGAATATGGTTGCTTGTTTCAGCAAAAGCAGTATCAGAAGCCAGATTAGAAACAGCCAAAAAGAAAAAAAATGGCATAGGTACAGGTGGTCCTTGACTTACAATCATTCACTGAAAAAAGGGACTTATGACCATTTCTCACACTTACATCTGTTGCAGCATCCCCATGGTTACTTGATCAAAATCCAGATGCTTGGAAACTGGCATTTATTTATATCATTTGCACTATCCCATGGTCATGTGATCGAAGTCAATGGGGAAGCCATATTCATTTTGCAGCCATATTACTAACTTAACAACTGCAGTGATTCAGTCACTGCAGAACTATGTGGTCAACTATATATGAACTAGGTGGTGCAGTGGTTAGAGTTTGGTACCACTTTTGCTGATCACTGGCTGCAGGCAATTTGGCATATCAGATCTCACCAGGCTCAAAGTTGACTCAGCCTTCCATCCTTCTTAGGTAGGTAAAATGAGGACCCAGATAGTTGGGGGCAATACGCTGACTCTGTAAAGCTTAGAGAGGGCTGTAAATCATTGTGAAGTGGTATATAAGTCTATGTGCTATTGTTATTGCTATGTCAAGAAAGGTTGTAAAATGGGGCAAATGCATTTAACAACTGGGTTGCTTGGCAATTGAACTTTGGGGTTCAGTAATGGTTGTAAGCAGGGGTGGGCCACTGCCTGGACAGGTGGGAACTCAGTGGAGCTCCACCCCAGAACACCTAATTTGCATTGAAAGATATTGAAAGAAAATGCAGGGTGTCCTGCATAAGCTATGTCCACAGTGTGGTAGTAAAAATTTTGGTAGCCTTTCACTGGTTGTAAGTAAATCTATGTCAGTGTTTTTCTCCAATATTTATTTGGATTTCAGATAGGCTGTCAGTTTTCAGCCTCTTTCAGGGAGGAAAAAAGTGTGTCTTATACTCCGAAAAATACAGTAAATGGAGTTTTAAATATAAATAGAAGATAAACGTTTTTCTTTTCCTCCAGCGAATTAGAGTGTTGGAAGCTAGCTAGAAAGATATATTTACTTATGCATGAGATTTTTCTTCGTTCCTGAACACTGCATGGATAGAAAGATCTATGCTTTGGAAAAATCACAATAGAATGTTTAAAAACTAAATGGCAACACAAAAGTAAATACATAAATAATCTCGTCGGTTGAACTGCATTTAATCTATATTTACTAGCATTTAGGAAATGTCTTTAACTGCATCCTGAAATCAGGCAAATTTGTGTTAAAAATACTAGTTACTGAAAAAAGGGGGGGGGAAGAAAAAGAGTAAATAAAAACAACTTATTTCCAAATGACTTATGCAGCTAATTGAGAGGGAGAGGGTGGCATTCAAATCTAATAAATTATTATTATTATTATTGTTGTTGTTGTTGTTGTTTTTTGTTGTTGTTGTTGTTATTAACTATGTGTACAGCCGCATAATGCCGCAACTTTACATTTTCATTGGATGTCTGGGGAAAAAACATAATATTTTAACCTGTTCATTTCTGGGAGGGAGGGAGGAAGGAAACGGTGGGAGGGAGGGAAGAAGGAAGGAAGGAAGGAAGGAAGGAAGGAAGGAAGGAAGGAAGGAAGGAAGGAATCCTGATGCTCCCTGCCAGATTCCTGGAAGTTGTGTTTATGTACTACATCAGAAATTTGCGTTTATCTTCATATAAAGTTTCAAAAATAGATTTTCTATTTTGTGATGTTAAGTCTGGATAATAAAGCTTAACACTATATTCTATTAATTGACATTCTAATGAATGATACTTATAACATTGATTAAGTTTGCTAATCATTTCTTTGATTTTGGTAACTAGTGAGATCATCTTATTGATAATATAAATATGATGTTACTTTGAAAAATTCTTCTTCACTTTTACATAGCTTGTAAAGCCCCTTTTCTTTCTTTTTTTGTTTTGTTTCTTGGATTTGCTTTAACATTTCTGTCAAGATAAAATGAAAATGATTTTTGAAAGTTTCTATTCACACATATCACACAATTCTCGGGAGAATAACTGAGTCTTTAAGTGGGGGTGGAGTGGGGGAATGTAAAGCAAAACCAGATGCTGACTGTTGGATGAAAGTATACAAAAAAGAAGAAGTAAAAGAAAATGAAATTGATGTTCTTAAAATAAAGTAAATCACACTAAAGAAAGAAAGAGAATACTATGCCGAGAAATGCTCAATTGCTAAAAAAAAAAAAAAAGAATTTTGGAATATTGGGAATAAGTTGTTGTAGTTAATTCTACAAGAACCAGAAGGAAACCTTGTATAGGAAGTAGATAGGAAGTAAAGAGGCAAGAATCATTACAATTTCTACATTAGTAATCTGATTTATAACAAAATTTGATATTTTATTTTGTTATTTAGCCACTTATACCATTTGTGCCATGTTTTGTAGAGGTCTGTATCTTTTTTTATCATGTATCTCCATAATTTGGGTGGGGAAACTTCCTGTGGTTAGGTTCAATTTCAATTTCAATTTCAATTTATTAGATTTGTATGCCGCCCCTCACCGAAGATTTGGGGCGGCTCACAACAATAATAAAAACAATATTCCAGTGAAAACAAATCTAATATTAAAAAGCACATAAAACCCTATCATATTTAAAAAAGCAAACAGCATATGCATACTCAACATAAATATAAAAAAGTCTGGGGGAAAGGTGTCTCAACTCCCCCATGCCTGGCGGTATAGATGGGTCTTGAGTAATTTACGAAAGACAAGGAGTGTGGGGGCAGTTCTAATCTCCGGGGGGAGTTGATTCCAGAGGGCTGGGGCTGCCACAGAGAAGGCTCTTCCCCTGGGCCCCGCCAAATGACATTGTTTGGTCAACGGGACCCGGAGAAGGCCAACTCTGTGGGACCTTATCGGTCGCTGGGATTCGTGCGATAGCAGGCGGTTCTGGAGGTACTCTGGTCCAATGCCATGCAGGGATTTAAAGGTTCTTCCTTTGTTCCTACCCTGTTCTTAGACCTTAAAGCAGAAGTGGGATTCAGCAGATTCTGACCAGTTCTGGAAAAACAGCAAAGAAATTTTTAATAGGTCAGAGAATGCTACGATTTTTTGAGTAGTTCAGGGAACCAGTAAATACCACCTCTAACTGCCCCTGCCCCCATCTATTCTCTGCCTCCTGAGTCTCAGGAGGAAATGGGGATTTTGCAGTAATCTTCCCCTGGAGTGAGGAGGGAATGGAGATTTTATAGTATCTTTCCCCTGCCACGCCCACTAATCCACACCCACTAAGCCATGCCACTCCCACAAAGCCAAACCCACAGAACTGGTAGTACAATCTCATCACTGCCTTAAAGATAACATTATTATATTGCTAGAATGGGCCATCTGTCCATCACACCTAATTTAAAAATGTGTTGCTGTTGCTTTATATCTACATAACCTCATGGTGTATTTCTCTTTTTCTTGCCATTAAAAGCTAGGAAACTCTTTCTTTCTTTCTTTCTTTCTTTCCTTCTTTCTTATTTATTTATTTATTTATTTATTTATTTATTCATTCATTCATTCATTCATTCATTTATTTATTTATTTATTTGACTTCTATGCCATCCTTCTCAAAGCAACTCAGGGCAGCATACAACATAATGAAAACAATATATATGAATAAATCTAATTTTTGTTTTAAAAATAATTATTAATAAAATTATAAAAAGCCCCCAATTGCAGTCATTCCCATTCATTCAATTCAGTCATTCACATCTATGGCTGAAAACAATCTCGTCTCTCATGGCCCCCATGCCCGTCGGAAGAGGGGGGTCTTCAGAGCTTTACGAAAGACCAGGAGTGAGGGGGTGGTACATATCTACGGGGGGGAGTTTGTTCCAGAGGTCTGGGGTCACCACAGAGAAGGCACTTCCTCTAGGCCCCACCAGACAACATTGTCTGGCCAACAGGACCTGGAGAAGGCCAACTCTGTGGGACCTAACCGGTCACTGCGGTGCATGAGGCAGAAGACAGTCCCATAGGTAATCTGGTCCTAAGCCATGTAGGGCTCTGTAGGTCATAAACAACACTTTGAATTGTGCCCGGAGACCAATTGGCAACCAGTGCAGCTCACAGAGGGATATGAACTTTCCTCTAGATTTGGTTGGCTATAATTGCCCTTTACCATAATTATTTTTTTTTGGAACTGATAAAGCAACTCTGAATCAACAGGAATGTTAAATGCATCAAAGCAGAGAGGATTTAGTACACCATTCATCTATTTTGCATAAAGTAGTTCAATTGGAAACCATGATTTCCCCATTACTACTTATTAGAAACCTTGGAAATCATCACAAAGTAGATTTAATTTCAAGCACACAACATGAACAATCTGAATATTCCATATTAGATAAAGGTATTAAAAATTGCAAGAATTTCAGCAATAGCCTATAGGAAACTATTATCCTTTAAAAAAATCCTAATGGAGGTATATTTAATTAATTTATTATTATTTATTTATTATTTCGAGTTCCAGGCTGCCCTTCTCCGAAGACTCAGGGTGGCTAATGTAGTTATTGCAGAGATATCAACTTTGTGCTATATATACCATAAACAACAGAAACCTGGTTCTATATTACTGAGAAAGAAGCAGTACTATTTTTTGAAACAGATGAGAGTTGTCAAATCAGGTGAGACTTATGAACCTTCACCATAATTTTAAAAATAGTCTTGCAAAACTGTGTAATCACTGGAGTTGTAAAACCCATTAAGTACCTTACATGTCATTACAATAGAAAGGTTAACTCATACATCCGGGGGTTCAAAATCAAGTCAAATTGTATTGTTCCCAAGTGCTAGCAAACTATATGAAGATCATTTCCCATTTTGGAATGAACAGTGTATTTTTCAGTGAGAAAGAAATAATTCACAAATTATACAATTTTACCATGATAATGGAAAGTAAATTGATTCCCTAAAGATCTTGACATTAAAAAAAAGAGTGTTAATATACTACAACATACAAATAAAATACATTTTGCTGCTACCGCTATTTCTTAAACCAGTGTTAAAGATTTGAAACAGCTTCATAGTTAAATCTAAACATTAGCATCCTAGATCTTAAGCAGAGGCCTTCCAACTTGGCAAATTTAAGTATTGTGGCTGAAGAATTCTGGGAGTTAAAGTCCACATGTCTTAAAGTTGTCACGTTTGCCAAGATCTAAACAGTCTAATTCAATGAAATGATATCCATAAGAATAAAAACTACATTCTCCCAATTATTCTTGAAAGTGGTATCCACCATCTTTTCAAACCCATGATTCCTTTCACATAGAACATGGATAAGGAGCCTGCAGAGAAATCTAGCTCCCGGAGTGATTTGTAGAGCTCAGTAATGGCAAACCTTTTTTCCCTCACGTTCTAAAAGCACATGCGTTTGCACTATCATACTTGCGCAAGTGCCCACACCCATAACTCAATGTCTGGGGAAGGCAAAAACGGCTGCCCCTGCCTCTCCTCCCAGAGACCCTATGGAGGCCAGAAATGCCCATTTCCTAACCTGGTGGGCCCAGTAGGTCCATTTTTCAATCTCCCCAGGCTCCAGAGTCTTCCCTAGAGCTGGGGGATAGTGAAAAGGCCCTCCCCCTCCCCCTGGAGGTCCTCTGGAAACTGAAAACACCCTCCCAGAGCCTCCACATGAACAAAAAATCAGCTGCCCGGGGTAATGGCTCGCGTGCCAGCAGATATGACTCCATGTGCCACCTGTGGCATGCATGCAAAGGTTAACCATCACTGGTATAGCTTATTGCTGGTGTACATACTTGCTGCTTAGTTCTTCAGCTGAACTTCAGCTGCACTTATTCAAACCTTACCTGGACAGTGAGATAAGCAAACATTTCATTACTACTGACCTTTATCTCCCTTTTTGTATTTGTATTAGTATTTATTAGATTTGTATGCCTCTCCAAAGACTCGGGGCGGCTAACAACAATATAAAAAGACAATGTAAACAAATCTAATATTAAAAAAACAATCTAAAAAATCCCAATTTAAAGAGCCACTCATACATACAAGCATACCATGTATAAATTCTATAAGCCTAGGGGGAAGGGAAAAATTTCAATTCCCCCATGCCTGACGACAGAGGTGGGTTTTAAGGAGCTTGCGAAAGGCAAGGGGGGTGGGGGCAACTCTGATATCTGGGGGGAGCTGGTTCCAGAGGGTCGGGGCCGCCACAGAGAAGGCTCTTCTCCTGGGTCCCACCAAACGACATTGCTTAGTCGACGGAACCCGGAGAAGGCCAACTCTGTGGGACCTAACCGGTCGCTGGGATTCGTGGGCAGAAGGCGGTCCCGGAGATATTCTGGTCTGATGCCATGAAGGGCTTTATAGATCATTACTGTTTCCCCCTTAGTAACAAAGTGAAGTAGATTAGATGGAGAGTATATAGTGGCTCAAAATCACCTAGAGAACTTCCATGAACCTGAATCAAGGTGACTCTAGTTCTGTCTAGCACTTTAACCACTATCTCATGCTCATCAAATGTTGAGAAATGTTGGAGGAAAATTCTTTGGTTTTTTTTTTAAGAACTAGGAAAGTGTGTGCATATTACAGATTTTCTGTGCTGCAAGTCTTGCAGAAGGTAGGGTTCTTTCTTGAATGTTGGCACTGTCAAAAATGTGTGTAGCTGGACTGCCTGCTGCTCTCTTTATACGCCCATGTTCATTTTCTGTATCTCGTCTTCCCTTCCTTTGCTTCTAAGGGTCGGTTCTTTAGCAGACATACAAAGAGGTTTGAAATGGGGATTAGATAAATGGCTGCTGACATCACAAAGGCATCAGGTCTCAGGATAATGAGTTAAAGCAGCGATTTTTCAAAGAGGGCAGGGAATTTTAGTGATTGCTTGCCAAGAAAAAAAAAGACACAGAAGACAGTGAAGCTGACAAAGAGACTCGCAGATGTTTTCTCTCTAAACTATGAAGATCTGAAGAATTAGGGGAAAATATTTCAAGTTAAGGATTCCCTCTTTTTTTTTCTGAGCACATATCCTTAAGAACAGTGGAGATTGCTAATAAGGTTGATTGGCTAAAATGGTGATTTTGCCCTATATTCAAAATCTTCATATGACTAGAAAACCAACAAGAGTGCTAAATAACATTTTGATAGACAAGTTTGGCAGTGTTCCTCCTCCTTCCCCCTTTCGGTCTCAAAAAGCAAGCATGTTCACTTATCTAGCAACGATCAAATGTGAATTAGGATACTGCCCTGCACATATTACTAATTTACATGACAATGACAGGAGCAAGATTTTTCTACCAGGCTAAATTTAAAACAAAGGCTTAGTCCAGTGATGGGCAACCTTTTGAGCTTGGTGTGTCAAAATTCGCCAAAAAACTGAGCTTAACTCGGGTGGTGTGTCACCTTGAAAAAAAAACTGGGCGGCATAGAAGTATATATATATATATATATATATATATGTATGTATGTATGTAGGTAGGTAGGTAGGTAGGTAGGTAGGTAGGTAGGTAGATAGACAGACAGATAAACAAACAAAAAATAAATAAATAAAAATAAAAATAAATAATAAATCCCTTCTTTTTTATTAAAAGAAATTAATAATAAAACAAAACAAAACTCTATTACTATTAAAACTAAAACAACCAGCAAATTCAAAAACATAACTATTAATAAAAACAGGTGAGGGTTGGGGTTTTTTCTCTCTGTTATTATGTTTATGTTTATGTTATTATATGTTTTAAATCAAGAGTCACTTCTCTCTCTCTTTCTCTCTTTCCTGTCATTCTCTGCCTCAATCATTTTCTCATTTCTCTTTTTTTTCTCCCCTTTATTCTATCATTTCTCTCTCTCTCTTTCTATCTTCTCTCTCTCACTCTTTCTCTCTCTCTCCCTTCCTTTCTTTCCTTCTCTCTTCCTTCCACTTTTTTCTCTTTCTCTCTCTCTCCCTTCCTTTCTTTCTCTTCCTTCCACTTTTTTCTCTTTCTCTCTGTCTCCCTTCCTTTGTTTCTCTTCCTTCCACTTTTTTCTCTTTCTCTCTCTCTCCCTTCCTTTCTTTCTCTTCCTTCCACTTTTTTCTCTTTCTCTCTCTCTCCCTTCCTTTCTTTCTCTTCCTTCCACTTTTTTCTCTTTCTCTCTCTCTCCCTTCCTTTCTTTCTCTTCCTTCCACTTTTTTCTCTTTCTCTCTCTCTCCCTTCCTTTCTTTCTCTTCCTTCCACTTTTTTCTCTTTCTCTCTCTCCCTTCCTTTCTTTCTCTTCCTTCCACTTTTTTCTCTTTCTCTCTCTCTCTCCCTTCCTTTCTTTCTCTTCCTTCCACTTTTTTCTCTTTCTCTCTCTCTCCCTTCCTTTCTTTCTCTTCCTTCCACTTTATATTTATCTCTTCCTTCCTTCCTCTCTTCCTCCCTTTCTCTCTCCCTCTCGTTCCCTTTTCTTTCTTCCAGCGGCCCCTGCGAGCCAACCACCGTTCGTGGTGGGCTCCGACGCTTGGCGCCGCGCCAATCAATATTCCTTCTAATTTTTCCCCGGTGTGGGCAGAAAAGTATAGTGTCTGAGCGGCAGTCCCTTTGGGACTGGGCAGCATAAAAGTAATAAATAAATATATAAATAAATAAATATAAATAAATAAATAAATATTCATGCCTGAGCAGTGCTATGTATTTTGTCAATAGTTAATGAATCTAACAATAGAGGTTCTCAAATTCTGAAACAGATTCCTAAAAAGATAAACCAATTTATGTAACCCACTTTATGAATAAATTAATCCTTTCACTGGCATAAGGGCTAGGCAAGGAAATACTTTTAAATTTCATGTTATAATATATGTTAAATAAAACAATTACATAATTGTATAATTTAATTTTCAAATATTTAATTTAAAATATGATATTTATGACTATGTTTTGATGGGATGAATGAACTTGCTTACTTTTGTTGACATCTGAATCAATGTCTGATAATTGCAAAAAAACCTTGAGTCAGAGAAGTAGAAATGCCACAAACGTTTATCAGCACTGTCAATGAATTGATTATTAGGATTGGGTAAGAAGCTTTTTGAAAATACCTAAAAATGTTTCCATGCTAAAAAGCCAAAAATGTAAAAAATGATTTGAAATAGTAAATTTCACTATTAAAAAGTCACTCAAAAGATTATGGAATTACCAGTATGCTAGTGGGGATATATGAAACAAACATTTTCAACAGAAGCAATGCACAGTAACATTTGTTATCATAATTTAAATGATTTAGTTGGCAGCTCATACACTTCTTGCCGTTACTTAAAAAAAGAAGCTGAAAATTGGTTTGTAAGCATAGCAATGCTCACAATTCCAAATTTGATTATTATGTCTGAAACAAATATTTTTAAAAATTCCTACATACCACTTCCAAACCAATGTTGAACTTCTTACTTTATAGAGAAGAAAACAATTTCTAGCTTTGTTTTCCAAAACCCATAAACATTGAAAGAATTGCTATCTCCTCTTATAAATTCTGTGCAGTATTAGGAGAACTCGAGATCCGCCACCCACCTTACAGAGAGATACTGGTGCTCCGCCCCACTCCTCCTCCTCCCCCGGGATTTCCTCTTTCCCGCTCCAGACTTTCCCTTATTCCCCCTGCAAACAACACCGGGGGAACTAGGCATCTCACCTCCCGCTTGTTCCTGGCTGTGCTTGTCCACCGGCTGTTCTCTCCGGCACCTGGGCCAGGCGGCTCAGGGGACAGCGTGGTGCTTTCCCCCGGCCCCAGCCCAGCCTGACCTTCACACCAGGCGGTTTCTCAGCCGCTGGCGAGACTGTTCCCTCGGTATGGGTGGAGTGGGGAGGAGGAGGATGACTGGCTGCCCGGCACTTTGAAAATGCTGCCGCCGCCCCCCTCAGCAGGGGGGAGGGAGGAGGCCACTCCCCCCCCCAGGAAAGAGTTGCAAAAAAGCAGCGCATTTGAAAAGCGCGCTGCTTTCTCGGAAAGCCGGCTTTCCTGGCCGGCACAGGGCTTTCCCGCCGCCGCCGCCCCCCGAAAACACAACGGAAGATGACAGGCAGGGCAAAGTGGGGTGGAGCTACGGGAGGCTCAAGAAGGCAGCCCCGCGCTTTTCTTTCGGCGGAAGAGGAGGAGATCGGGCGGGCGGGGGCAGCGCCTTCTACTGCCGGCGCCTCCCCCCCTGCGGGTTGACAGGGGGATGGGGAGTGCGCGCCCGTGGAAAAGGCTGCGGGGGGGGTATTTTGGGGCGGGCGCTTCTTCCCTGGCCGGACAGGCATGCTTGTGCTGCCAAAGGCAGCGTGTGGGCGAGCCTGCACTCTGCAGGCTCGCCCATACAGAAGGAGGAAGGAGGCAGCTGGGAGGCGGCCGCGTGTCACCGAAAATGGCTAGGCGTGTCAGTGGTGACACGCGTGTCATAGGTTCGCCATCACTGGCTTAGTCAGTAAAGAAACATTAGGAATAATTTATGATGGCAGATGATGATGAAGCTGTACAATACTCTCTGACGGGAATGTGGAATTGATCCTACAGTTTCCTGGATGGAGTAATATAGCCATTCATCTTTGGGCATTCTGCAGAAGATACTTCCTGTAAAGAGATCTGAATGAAAGCTAGATAAGACCAGGATACAAAAAGCAGCTGGACCTCTAAGGATATGGACATTTGAGAATGCTGCAAACTAAGCAGGGCACATTTTTATTATGCTGCAGATGGAAAATCCTTGGCTAATCACTGTATTAGCTCATAATAAATTTGCTTTATGCAGAGTCAAACTCTTGGTTTACCTGCTTCAACCTTCCCCAACCAGGTGCAACTCAGATGTGTAAAAAGTGTCACTCCTGGAAATCCTTGACACAGCAATAGCATTTAGATTTTCATAGTGCTTTTACAGCATTTTACAAAATCAGCATATTGCCCCCAACAATCTTGGTCCTCTTTTTATCCACCTCGGAAGGATGGAAGGCTGAGCCAACCTTGAGCTGGTGATGAGATGAACTACAGCTAGCAGTTAGCTGAAATAGCCTGCAGTGCTGTACTCTAACCACTGTGCCACACCAACATCTAATGACTGCTTGGAAGGGTCAGATTCAAGGAGAGACATCCCTTTTGAAAGATACCCACTCTCTGAGACAGGGGTCCCTTGGCAACTTGAAGGCTTGTGGTCTTCAAATTCCAGAAATGCACGGCTGGCGCCTTTAAGAGCAGGCCGAAATTGCCCCCGGAGCCGGAGAGATGCTGCCAGTGCCCATTTCCGGCTTCTGGGTGAAAACTGGAAGTTTGGCTTTTGGCAGCATGCCAGGCTGCCTCTTGGGCCTGGAAGGAGGTCCTAAGCTGCCCCATTTATAGGCGGCTCGAAGCGGACCTCCTCCTTTTGCCCTAGGCTATCCTGAAAGCGAACATCGGTTCGCACGGCTGCTGGTTCCTCCATGTGGCGCAGCCTTGGTTCTGGTCGCGCCCGGGTTCAGAGGAGCGGTGTCACCTCACTGGTGAGGTTTTTTCCTGTTGCGTTTCTCTCTCACCGGGATCGCTGGTGTGCCCAGAGCGTCTCTGCTCCCCCGAGCGAACGCTGTAGAGGAGGCGGCTGCAGCAGCGGCAGAGGGATATTTCTGCTCTCTTTTACCCACCGCAGATGCCTGTCTGGGGCGGTTATCACCTTTGGTGCCACCCAGTTCATTGACACAGTAGTCAGCACTGTCTGTGTTGACATGGGTCAGATTGCGACTGGTCGTGTTCTGAAGAGCAGAAGGTCTTGTCTGTTTTCCCACGAATGGGTCTTGCCAAGGTGGCAATGACCCAGGACTGTTTCTGAGGGCTTGGAAGTGGCTGTCAAGCCCTGGACCGGTGTCCAACTCTGTATCCCTAGCATAGTGCTTGGACTGTACCTCCGGTATAGCAGTCTACGGAGAGGGGCAGCATACAAATCCAATAAATTATTATTATTATTATTATTATTATTATTATTATTATTATTATTATTATTAAGCTATTTAGTATCCCCTAGAATTGTAGGTACGGCTGTAACCTGGTTACGACAGTTGGGTTGACCAAGAGGGGATGGGAATAGTGGCTATGGCAAGCGGAGAACAGGTTTCTGCCTGTGACTCTACAGAGTTGACGGTTTTTTGTTTTTAGAAAAATTTACAAGGCAGTGAGTGGCACCTAGATCAGGTCGTAGGCCCAGGCCTTCCTGAGCTGACGCATTCTCCCATAGGAGGGGAATGTCCGTTTCTGTCGGACCTGCAGAGATCCCTGCTGAGCTGGTGCAAGATGAGGAGGGAGTCGGGGGACCAAGATTGAGATCTTACCCCCCACTCCATGGCAGGTTAGGGGTGGAAATGGGCAGTATGAACAACTGTGTGTTCTCCTTTTGAGCATCTTTTCAAGATGATGGGCCGCCTCTCCCCATGAACTATAGGTTCATGCAACTTTGGGGATTGGAGAGGGGATGCCCATGGGACTCACCTTATCCAATTTCCCTCGGGGTTTGGACAGTGAGCTCCTCCCACATGCTTATGGGCATGGCTCGGATACAGGTGAAGGTGGCTACCTTCACCTGGATCAGCAAGGAGTTACGCCCGAGAGTTGCCATTAATGTTTTGACAGGTAAATTCCACCCCATTAGTTGTTGGCCTCTGCAGGTCCTTTGTTTACATTGTTGTAAACTTTGAATTACGTTATTTAAATTGACGTTATTCAAATTGATGTTATTTAAATTTATGCTAATTAATAAAGTGACCCATTATTAAATCCAGTTACTGTCTCAGCATCGTTACTCCACTTCCTAGGCAATTCTCCATAGCTGGTTGGAAAATTCTGGGAGTTAAAGTCCACAACAAGTCTTAAAATTACCAGGTTTGAATACCTCTGCTCTAAGATATTATTTTTAGATCTCTCTGCTGAGACCCTTGTCAACAAACCCAGGACTTCTGCAAGTATAGTTCACTTTTCTATTCAGCTATGTAAAGTTCAAATGAGTTACCGTAAATCCAGGCAAAGTTAATGTTAATGTCAAAGGCACCATCTTTACTAAGAAAGGATTTGTAAATTGTGAGTGGGTTCACACATATGTAAAAACATGAAGGATGGTTGTACAGGCATAGCAATAAAATTTACATAGCAATACAATGAGAGCTGTGTGGCGCAATGGTTAGAATCCAGTACTGCAGGCTACTTCTGCTGCCTGCAATTAGGCAGTTTAACTCTCACCAGGCTCGAGGTTGATTCAAACTTCCATCCTTCCGAGGTGGGTAAAATGAGGACCCAGATTGTTGGGGGCAATATGCTGACTCTGTAAGCCACTTAAAGCAGACCCTTTAAGCACTATGAAGCTGTATATAAGTCTTTTTGCTATTAGTATTTATCCCTAAGACTAGAAATAGGCAACTTGTGCTCTTTCAGATGCTGTTGTAAGTATCTTTCACCAGACCTAGCCAAAATAGTCAAAAATCTTACAGCCTTTGGAAGTACAGTGGTACCTCATGATACAAACTTAATTGATTCCAGGAGGAGGTTCGTAAGGTGAAAAGTTTGTAAGACGAAACAATGTTTCCCATAGGAATCAATGTAAAAGCAAATAATGCGTGCAAATCCTTCAGGAAAATCCCAAACTTTAGAAGGGAGGTGAACAGAGGGCAGGAAGGAGCAGCTAAAGGGGGCTGGTGGAAGAAGCAAGGCTAGGCTAAAGGGTGAGTGGGAAGGAAGAAAGGCAAGGGGGGTGCCCCTCCCTTTTCTTTCTTCAAAAGACACTCTTTCAATGCCTCTGCAAGCACACTGTTCTCTGCAAAGTCTTTCCCCCTCCAAGCCGCCCCTCCCTTTTCTTTCTTCAAAAGACACTCTTTCAGTGCCTGCAAGCACACTGTTCTCCTACTTTTGTTAATGCAAAGTCTTTCCCCCTCCAAGCCGCCCCTCCCTTTTCTTTCTTCAAAAAAGGGGAAAAAAAGAAACCCCTTCATCCCAGCAGCAGTGGCTTGGGTTCGTAAGGTGAAAATAGTTCGGAAGAAGAGGCAAAAAAATCTTAAACACTGGGTTCGTATCTTGAAAAGTTCATTAGAAGAAGCGTTCATAAGATGAGGTACCACTGTATACACATCAGCTTTTTGGACATCACACCTTTTTCTAGAAAGCTGACCCACTAGAATAATAGTTGCCTTTAACTTATCTCCATGCAATTGCTAAATTGAATTTATATAAGAAGGTACAGACTATATTAGTAGGGCTTATTACACATGGAAGAGGAATTTGATAGTTGAATTGCAAAATATATGGACAATTGCCAAGAGGCAACAAAGAGTTGTGTTATTCTGTATTATTTTGAGCTTTTTCTACTGATCCTCTAGGTTTTTGCAGCCCAAATATAACAACTTCTCCAAACTCAATTCCTTCAACAGATTTGGGGATCCCAGGAAAATAGGAAGCCTGTGAAGTGGCTAGACTATATACAGGATGCACACATAGTCCATTCTCTCACTATTTTAGATTGTTTTAGGTTTTAATTGTTGTATTACACAATTTATGTATTCTGCCACAAAACTCCCAGCAACCAATCAAAACCCACAGGGTTAGCCTTCTCCAGATCCCGTCAGCCAAACAATGCTGATTGGTGGAGCCATGTGGGAGGAACTTCTCTGTGGTGGCTCTGGCTCTATGGAACCAACTACCCCCAGAGACTCATATTGCGCCCACCCTCCTAGTCTTCTGAAAAGCTGTGAAAACATGGTTCTGCTGGCAGGCCTGGGGGTCACAGAGTACCAACTAGCCTGACCCAAGAAATATTAATGTGTGCTGAATGATTGTTGTAGTTCAGTGTCTGTTTAACTGTTTTATATTGCCACTGTTTTAATATGCTGTTTACTACTGTTTATATTGTCATATGCTATATTATTTACTTTGTACGCTGCCCAGAGTCTGCAAGGAGTTGGGCGGTTTAAAAGTCAAATAAATTAAATTAAATATTGTTGTTTTATAATTTACTGGATGCTTTTATTGTACATTGAGAGACACATATATGAAATGGGTTGCAATATATTATTATGATCCATTGCACAAGCAGCTGGATGTTCAGATTGGATTTGGCATTTGACATTTTTATTCAACTATCGAGACCTTCCCAAGGACCTAGGATAGGCAGATATTGATGTTTGATAGTGTTATAGGTATCACTGGAGAATGTAAGCTGTTTCAAATAAAACTGCCTTTTACAATTGTGTTCAAGTGTTGCTCCAGATGTTTGGGGATTGTATCCAATGCTCCCACTACTGTTGGTATTACCTTTGCTTTCTTTTGCTGCAAGTCATTCTTTATTTGCAGATTTTCGTATTTTTTTTAATCTTCTCCACTTCTTTCTCTTCTATTCTGCTATATTATTATTTATATGCTGCTCATTATGACCTGATCAAGTGACTCAGTTCAGCATATAAATGTAATAAATAAGTAAATAAATAAATAAAGTGTATAGAGGAAAAAGTTTCATCCTTTATCTTTTTCAGGTTTTAAGACCCTAACAGGGTGAAAAGGGAGAGATAAAGTTTACCTAGAAAGTAGGTTAATTCTTCTCAGAGTTGGAAACCCCCCCCCCATGCTACATGTTTTAGGAATTATTCGTTATGTCCTTCAGGTTTTCCCTCTTAAGCAAGTATCAGTTCTCAATGTTCATTTCTTGGTCTGAAAAGAAATGCCTATCAATTTTGAGTGAACCATTGCTAAAACTGGGAACAAACAAGTTCCTTTTGTTTCACAGCCTCTCACGTGGAGAAGGATGGAAGGAACACAAAATACATTTGCTGGCTAACAGCACTTTCCTGAAGCAGCACCTATGAGCTAAAAAAATGTTAGCAATTATAGATCAGTGGAGGAGAAAAGTCCAATTACCTTGATAATATGGCTTTTGATGCTGCCACTTCTGATCCCCTAAAATGCCTTTTGTCCTCCACAGCCACAGAGCAACTGTTTTTACAGTTAAAAAATGAAGGAAATAATTTGTAATGCCTCAAAAACTCCTTGTATGAAAGCTTTCAAACACGACTATTTTCTCATTGAGTCTACTGCTTTGAAAAATTGTAAAAGAGGGGGAAGAAATAAGAGTTTAGGACCAAAATCCTTCTGTTGTATCATATCAATGCTTTTCATATATTCTGGGCATGAATTCCTCTTGCACTGGTTTCCAATATACATTAGATTGCAGTAGATGCAGGACTGGCAAACTGATCTTTGTTGTCTTACAGTTTATTTGGAAAAGTAATACTATATAATTATATAGTATTGCAGTATTTTAAGAAATCTTAAGCATAAGTTTTTTTGTGTTTAATTAATTGATTTCAATTAGTTTAATTATATTATTAAAATGAAAATATAAAATTGAATGTCATATTTTAGTAGTATATTGATAAAACTTAGGGATATTAGAATTGATTTTAATTAAGTGAACTATAATACCAAAATGGAAACATAGATGTAGATGTTATAACATAGTAGTATATTATTAATTGTTTTTCTGTATTGATCTGATCATAGTTAGACTTTTTTTTCTGTATTAGTTAGATTTCTATGATTAGCGGAGCAATGGTAGCTCCTTTAAATGGGAAACCCTACCTCTGGACTTCTGTTGCCAGCAAAGTGCCCATTTTTGTGCTGCTGGGATTCCCCTGAGGCTTCCCTCCATAGGAAACACCACCTCCAGCCTTCTGTGTTTTTGCGATGCTGCAGGGGAATCCCAGCAGTGCAAAAACGGGCACTTCGCTGGCAACAGAAGTCCAGAGGTGGGGTTTCCCAGCGAGGGGAGCCTCAGCGAAATCGCAGCATCACAAAAACATGGAAGTCCAGAGGTGGGATTTCAAGGACTTCCATGTTTTTGCGATGCTGCAATTTCGCTGAGGCTCCCCTCACTGGAAATCCCACCTTTGGACTTCCGTTGCCAGTGAAGCACTCGTTTTTGCGCTGCTGTGATTCCCCTGCAGCATCATAAAAACATGTAAGCCCAGAGGTGGGGTTTCCCATGGAGGGGAGCCTCAGGGGACTCCCAGCAGCACAAAAACGGGCACTTCGGCTGGCAAAAGGGGTGAGTTTTGGGCTTGCACGCATTAATCGCTTTTCCATTGATTCCTATGGGAAACATTGTTTCATCTTACAAACTTTTCACCTTACAAACCTCATCCCGGAACTAATTAAGTTTGTAAGATGAGGTATCACTGTACAAGTAATCCTCAAGTTAGAACCAATTGCCTAGTAACCATTTGAAGTTGTGATGGATCTGTCTAGGGGGTATTTACAACCCTGAAAGTCATAAAGACACAAAGGTACACAGCGGTAAATGACTGGACCTTCTGCCTTAACATCCATTTGCTGCACGGCAAATGGATTTCCTGAAAACTGGCACTCCCTGGCTGTTGCCGAAGCCATGTCCATGGCAAATCATTGATTCAGAGTTCACTTAGTGACCACCAGAAGAAGGGTCATAAAGTCAAGTTGGTCACACCACTGATGCCTTTTACAACAATCACAGCTTACGATCATGATGGGCAGATGATCATAAGGGGTGGATTACCTGCAGGAGCTATGGTGGTGCAGTGGTTAGAATGCAGTACTGCGGGCTACTTCTGCTGACTGCTGGCTGGCTGCAATTTGTAGTTCAAAACTAGCTCAAGGTTGACTCAGCCTTCCATCCTTCCAAGGTTGTTAAAATGAGGGTCAAGATTGTTGGGGGCAAGAGGCTGACTTTGTAAACTGCTTAGAGGGGTGTGTAAAGCACTATGAAGTGGTATGCTTTTGCTATTGCTGTTTCAAATGTATATTTCAATGGCTTCTGTCTTTAAGGAACTAATCCAAGCTTCCTAAGAGCAAATGCTTTTGAACTCAGTTGCAATTAAACAGAGCCATAAAACCACAGGAAAAAAACAAACAAACAAAATACAAGCAGCTATAAAAATAATTTTACCAGAGCTACTAAAATCACTACCCAAAAGAAATAATGGTTTGGATCAAGAAAATAATCTTAACCATTTCCTCTTCCCCCAAGGAAAACCTTGATCATTCTGCTCATCTCCATTCACTAAACATGCATTAAGTATCCTCTGGGAGCAAAGGTACAGAAGTCTCAAAGTCAGTTCTTCCGATGAATATCCTATTGTTGATAGTTGAATGTAAAACGTAGCACTTGGACAAAGTAGAATAAAACCAAAGAAAACGAAGCTGATTCTCTGAACATTGAAGACTCCTAGGGTTGCTGGAAACTGGCTTTACAAACAACCATGGAAAAGGAGTTGACAGATGGAAAGAAAGAGGAAGAAATGTAAAACTAATGCAATTCCAACCCGTCATTCAGAAAGGGTTAAAGGAAAGAGATTTTGGAACAAAAAGAAAAGCCCAGGACTTTTACCTGCTAAATATGATAGGCAGTGTTAAAGCTGCTCTCTTCCAATCTTTAAATCAGATTTGGCCTGAACAAGAGACAGCTGTTCTTCATTGCCTCTGGAAAAGAGGATCATGGGGAGGGGTTGCAAAGCATCCTATCTGGCTGGTCACCCTGTAATTTAATATTGAATGACATTCTCAGATAAGCTATTGTTTGAGCACTTTGGCACAGTTATGTTGAGCCCAGCAATAGCATCAGCCGATAACTTTCTGTCTGCTGAGAAAAGAAACTGCACTTGCAAAGCTTTTGTAGGGAAGAGGGCAAAAATTTCCTAAAATTTTTTAACATGACAAGGTTAATAAACCTGTCAATCTAAATACCGGGCAGAGATCAGCAAAGCTTGAGAAATTTAAGTTCTGTGCAACCAACCAATCAGGAAGCATTATGACGACAATGTGAAAAATAAATTCCAATCACTTTTTGTATGTAAAGAAATATAAACCGGAGCTAAGGAAGAAATTGAAACTTATTACAAATAATTTAACCCCCTAAATGGTGGTGGGGTTTATTGGTGTTGGGCATTTTTTCTTTAAGTATTTTTTTGTTTGTTTGTTGTAATAAAATTTAATAAAAATATATATTTTTTTAAAAGGAAGTGGAAGGCTTCACATTCAGGTGAAATTTAAATAATTCCGAAACAACGGTAATTAATAAAATACTAGAATGCGCAGAAGTGAGCAAACTCACTTTAGAATTACATAATGAACAAAAGAAAGAAATATATACCATACGGGAGAAACTGTATATATGTCTTGAAAAAAGAAAAAAAATATAAATCCATGAACGTTATTATTATACTGATGTTAAGGAAGCGAATATTAGTTAAATTCTAATAATAATATTGCATGTTTCTTCTTTTTTCTTCTTCTTTTTTCTTTGTACGTTACTTGTATTATTTTTGTTACCTGTGTTTACTTTATTGTTATTCTTTGTCCTTACCTTTGTTTGTAAAACTTTTGAAAACTTATAATGAAAATTATTTTTTTTAAAGAAATTTAAATAATATCATTCTTATTTTATTTATTTATTTGTCAAGTACTTATTGGTTATATACATAGATATAATGCTGTTTATATACATGAGAGGGGTACTAATAAGAGGGAAACATTAGTGTAGGGACAGTAGGCATGCTGGTGCACTTATGTACACCTCTTACTGACCTCTTAGAAATCAGGTGAGGTCAATAGTGGATAGACTAAGGGTAAAGATTTTGGGGTTTGGTGCCGAAACTATAGAGTCAGGTAGTGAGTTCCAGGCATTAACTACTCGGTTGCTGAAGTCGTATTTACTACAGTCAAGTTTGGAGCGGTTTACTTTGAGTTTGTATCTGTTGTGTGCTCATGTATTGTTGTGGTTGAATTTGAAGTAGTTGCTGACAGAAGGACATTGTAGCAGATGATTTTATGAGCCATAAATAATGTGTTGGCGTGGTTCTAAGCTCTCTAAATCCAGGATTTCAAGGCTAGTTGTGTAAGATCTTCTGCTGCAAGTAGAGGAGTGGAGGGCTCTTCTCCTAAAGTATCTCTGGAAACTTTGCACGAATCCCAGCGACCAGTTAGGTCCCACAGAGTGGGTCTTCTCCGGGTCCCGTCAACCAAACAATGTCGTTTGGCGGGACCCGGAGGAAGAGCCTTCTCTGTGGCGGCCCCGGCCCTCTGGAACCAACTCCCCCCAGAGATTAGAATTGCCCCCACCCTCCTTGCATTTCGAAAGCTGCTTAAAACCCACCTCTGCCGCCAGGCATGGGGGAACTGAGATACTCTTTCCCCCTAGGCCTTTACAATTTTATGCATGGTATGTCTGTATTTATGATTGGTTTTTATATAATGGGTTTTTAACTGTTTTTAGTATTGGATTTTGTTATATACTGTTTTATTGCTGTTGTGAGCCGCCCCGAGTCTTCGGAGAGGGGCGGCATACAAATCCAAATAATAAATAAATAATAATAAAGATGAGCTGTATTCAAGGATTGGTCTGGTGAAAGTTTTGTATGCTCTGGTTAGTTTTGTGATATTTCTGGAGAAGAAACTATGTAAGATTAGATTAACAATTCTTGAAACCTTTTGGGCAATGTTGTTGCAGTGGGCTTTGGCACTTAGGTCATTTGATATAAGTATACCAAGGTCTTTGACAGAAGGAGGGTTGTCTGCAAGGTCTTGTTTATTCAGCTTGTATTTGGTGTTCTGATTCTTTTTGCCAATGTGTAGGACAGAGCATTTGTTGGTTGAGATTTGGAGTTGCCAGATGTTTGACCACTCTGACACAAAATCAATGTCTTTTTTGGAGGGTAGCAGTGTTATCGGTGGTGTTGAAGAATTTTACATCATCTGCAAAGAGAATGCAGTTGCTTGTAATGTGATTTCAAAGGACATTTATATAGAGTATGAGGTACGCTGCCTTGGGGTACACCTCTGTTAACAGGAACAGGATTAGATAGGGTGCTCCCTATTTTGACCACTTGTGGTCTGTTTGATAGGAACACAGTTATCCAGTCATGTAGGGGTCCAGAGATGCTCTAGGATTTCAGTTTTAGAAGTAATTTATTGTGAACCACTGAGTCAAAAGCTTTACAGAATTCTATGTAAATAACATCTATTGATTTGCCCTGATTGAGATGTGTAGTCCATATGTTTTTCAGTGTAGGAGCTGCAGATTACAGGATATTTTTTTCTAAAACATAACATCATCTTAAAATTGTTTGTTAGAGAATAGGTTGTTAGTTTCTAGGTGGAGGGTAACGGTTTCCATGACTTTGGAAACCATTTCCATGACTTTGCAAGGAAGCCTGAAGTACTCCAAAAGACGGCTGTGTTTACCCTGGACTTAATGAAGCACAGTGGACCGACACCAGCAGATGACAGGGCTCACCAACAGAGTGTGGAAACTTTTGCATCTCATTTGGAAACCAAGCACCCAGCGTATGGAAGAAGAATGGGGAGGCACACACAGCAAGATGCTTGAAGTCTAGCATGTTTATTTTAATTCTACTTTGTTGAATAATAGGGTTTATATAATTTGTTATTCAGAAATCACATTAATAGTTTAGAATAACAAAGATAAGAGGACGCCAAAGGGAAATTGTTTCATGGTATAATTTTCTTAAGTCAATGTAATGAATGCGTGAATTAAAGTATGTAAAGAACCAGAATGTCTATCCTACTCCTTATATAGTTTGGCATTCTGATTACCTTCCTCTTTCTTTGTGGCCTTAAAAGTAGGTAATTATCTGAAAGGGAACTGATTCTATGTTGCATGCAAATATAGTACTGCCTTTGCTCTATCATTTTGCTAGCCTGCATACCTAGCAACCTTCATTCAATCACTGACCAGCACAATTGGACTGCATATAATTTTGAGACATCTTAGGGCAGCACAGCTACCACTCATCATGAGTCCTTTCTGCTCCCCGCTCCAATGCGGAATTTCCCCCCCCCCCCCCTGTTCACATTAAGAAAAATATAACATCCTCTTAAAATAAGAAGAAATGAACCTTTTAAAATATCACATTAAAAATGGGATCTTGAGAAGACTTTAATGAAGATGTGTGGCTACCCTTTGACCCCTTTTTAGCTTAGCTTAGTTAACATTAGATCAGAGCAGTTCGAAGTAACTGAAAAGAGGAGGAGGAGAAATCATTAGTCCTGGACATTTAAAGATTTTTACCTATCTGACACTGTATTGATACAAATAAAGACAAAGTCCTTCTATTATTTAGGATCCCATCTGCAGAGTGATTGTGAGGCAACACGGTTTCAGTGGAAGGAGATCACTGGAGGTCTTTATGATAAGCTCATGCCAATTTATCTAAAATAAAAAACTGTAGAGAATGATGGACTGTGTTGTAGCTATAGCACTGTATGGCACTAGGTGTTGGCCAACCACCCATAGTTCTCTTAGTATTTGTATTTGTATTTATTAGATTTGTATGCCGCCCCTCTCCGAAGACTCGGGGCGGCTAACAACAATATAAAAAGACAGTGCTCTTTACCTGGTACGGACAGGTGAATGCTCTCTGGGTCATTCTTTATTTATTATTATTTATTAATTGGATTTGTATGCCGCCCCTCTCCCAGAACTCAGAACGGCTCACAACATGTCAAAAAACAATATACAGTATACATAACTAAAAATCGAATTAATATAACTAAAACTTTAAAGAACACTAATAGAGTTAAAATCACCCATTACCATTCACACATTGAGACATAATACATTCATCGGCCAGGAGTCTAGGGTCTAATGGCCCCAAACCCGGTGGCATAAATAGGTCTTTAAGTTTTTACGGAAGGTGAGGAGGGTGGGGGCACTGTGAATCTCTGGGGAAAGCTGATTCCAGAGGGCTGAGGCCCATACAGAGAAGGCTCTTCCCCTAGGTCCCACCAAACAACATTGTCTAGTTGACGGGACCTGGAAAAGGCTGACTCTGTGGGACCTAACTGTTCTTTGGGACTAATGCAAAAGAAGGCAGTCCTGGAGGTATATTCTCTTTCACCTATATCTGAAAAGGTTGTTTCATTTCTTGACCTCATTAGCAATGATACAGTCCAGCAGTAAATGAATGTTGCACCAACAGAGAAAGTGTGAGAAAAATGCCTACAGTGGCATGGCCATGTTCACAAACAGTATCTCTGAACTACCTACCTTTGCTTAAACAATGATGGTAAATACCCATGTGAAAGGTCAAAGCAAAGTTGGCAGGACAGAAGTAATACAGACATGAAAATTGTGCAGTTGGAACTGGTTGCTGTGATTGATTGTGAGAAACGGTGTTAATTGGTCCAAAGAAACAGACCTTGCATCTGTGGGAAAACAGTAGGAGGAGAAGGGAAGGTTGTACGCACACAGAGCCACATATATAAAAGCAAATTAATCATATTCCTTCAGCAGGGAATGTGTGTGCGTGTGTTCTGTGTTGAATTGTTTCTGTAACAACCATAAACTGAATCTGAAAAGTACGGAGTTACATATAAATGCATGAAAGCAAATACCTATAAACAGAAAAATATATATTCTCTTTCACTTATATCTGAAAAGGTCAGATATCTATCACATCAGCCCCAACACTGCCTTGGAGGCAGCAGGAGATCAGACTCTTACTTCCCACAATGCTCTCTTGATTTATCATTCTTCTAGCTCTTGGTGATAGAGGGTTTATTATACAGACTCAGAGATGGGGGTGGGTGGGTAGGTGGGTGGAAGAGAGAGAGAGATCTTATTTTGTTTTAACTCCAAAGCAAGTAAGCAAGACATTCTAAAACATTCGAGATTGATTCCCTCATTCCGCAATATAATCTGATGCCGTGAATTGTTTGCGTTGGCTTTCAGCATTTAGACAATCACATCCTTGGTACAGAGGAAGATCATTCATCCTGTATAGACTTCTAAGCATTACATTTGCTGAGATCAAAACATTTCCTTCTAAATATGCTTTATATTGGAATGGTGATAGTACGGATTATACCAAGAACGAAACAAATACATCCCACCCCCCAAACCATTTGCCCCGGAAGCGGAGTAAAGACGCTGAGACGTTGTATGGATTAAATATAGGGTTACTTTATTAAATTAACATAAATTTAAATAACTTAAATTTAAATATTCAAATTCAACTATAAACAAAGGACCTGCAGAGGCCAAAAACTAATGGGGCGGAAATTCCTGCCAGAACCTTCCTTGGCAACATTGGGCATAACTCCTTGCTGAACCAGGTGAAGGTAGCCACCTTCACCTGGATCTGAGCCATGCCCCTTGGCATGTGGGAGGAGCTCACCCTTCAATCCCCCAAGGGAAATTGGATCCGGTGAGTCCCATGGGCATCCTTTCTCCAATCCCTGACGTTGTGATAACCTCTAGCTCCTGGAGAGAGGCGGTGCATCACCTTTTAAAAAGATGCCCAAAGGAGCATGTGCAGTTGCTCCTACTGCCCATTTCCACCCCTAACCTGCCAACCCTAGTGACCAAAGGAAAGCCTAGATCTAATACTTATGTGCACCGCACCCCCTAACCATTCCATCCTTACCGTCAGTGTGGAATAGGCAAAAGAACGGCCGCCTCTAAAGAGGAGGCTGCAAAAAATTCCTATTCGGTCCCGAAGCAACCTCTTTCAGACACACTGTTGATAGTGGAGGGCAGGCGGGTGTTCGCTTCAGGAGTCGGTCAAGCAAGGAGGAGGTCCTGCTCGGACCGCCCTTAAATAGGGCAATCCAGGACCTCCCCCACAGCCCAGCATGCAGCGCGCCACGTTGGGACACTGCCAAAAGCTGAACTTCCGGTTTCACCGGAAACCGGAAGTTCAGGCTCCGTAGAGCCGAAAGCAGCATTGCCCTGCTCCGTGGGCAATTTTGGCCAGCGGTTTAAGCCGCCGACCATGCATTTCTCTAAAAATACAAAATCAAGACTCATCTAGTGTGAACTGTGCTTGGGTACCATCTTGAACTCAGGAAGAGGCAAAGAAACTATGTTGGGTTTCTTCTGTGCTGTGTATATTGTACTTCTTACTATGTATTGATCTCAAACTACTCCTGATTTGCTTTGTTGGGGATTCTGTCCAACATTTTTGTATTCCTTCAATTTTGCTAAGGAGTCAAAGAAATTTCCAGTTTCCCAATTCTCTCTCTTCTACCATTATTCTATTTTAAAATGTAAGTTTCAGTTAAATGAAGGGATTTTCTAGATTTTTAATTAGTTAATTGGATTATATTATGTATTGTATATTTTATATGTTGTGTTATTTTACGGTAATAAATAAATAAATAAATAAATAAATAAATAAATATTAAATAAATAAATAAAAATAAATAAATAAATAAATAAATAAGACACAAGTATCCAAAAGTCTCTGCTGATTCCTCCTGATAATTCAATGTGGATTTTCACTTCATTGTGCAATCCTTCTACCTGTAGTTGGTTTTGCCTAATAACTGAAAATTACTATTATGAAAGAAGCTAGTACTTCTGATTAGAAATTGATAAGAATAAAAGCTTTTTCAGGACTTGGTAATCAGAGACGTTGTGCTTCCAGCATTTTAAGAATAATACAGCCATTATGTAGCCATGGATAGTTTAAGTGCCACATAGTTTTGCAGTTGTGTCGGAGAACTAATTACAGATTTTCATCCATGCATGCATTGCCTTTAGAAATATCCACATGCCACAAAAACAAGTATATTTCATTCAGATCATTGATTTCTTATTAAGGAGGGTGATGAGTGGTTAAGAAATGTGAAATATAGACAGATCTCTGTGTGTGTGAGAGAGAGGGCGGGGGAGAGAGAGAGAGAATCAACAGGATTTTCCTAATTTTACATCCATAAGCCAAAATGCATAATCCAAAATGTATTTTGCAAATTTGTACAGTTCATTTAGTGATTGTTCAAGGTTACAACAGCACTGAAAAAGTGACTTATGACCATTTTTCATACTTAAGACTATTGTAGCACCCCCATGGCAGTATTGGGATTCTATTTTTTTTTACTACTGGTTCTACGGCCGGGGTTTGGTGGTCCTGTGATTCAGTGAGTGTGGCCAACTTGATTGGTCTCACCCTTAGGAAATTTCTGCTTAGTCCAACTCACAATAAAATTGCACAATAAAATAGAACTGTTCCTATACGTAGAATAGAATAGCAGAGATGGAAAGGATCTTGGAGATCATCTAGCCCAACCCTTGCTTGGGCAGGAAACCCTACACCACTTCAGACAAATGATTATCTGGTCTCTTCTTAAAAACATCCAGCATTGGAACATTTACAACTTCCGGAGGCAAGCTATTTTACTGATTAATTGCTTTGTCAGGAAATTTGAGGGGCTCCTACAAAAATGAAGGAGTCAATGTATTTTCCAAGGCACCAAAAGACACAACAAGAAACAATGGATGGAGACTAACCAAAGAGAGAAACAACCTGGGACTCAGGAAAGGGTGAGACCAATCAAAAGGAATAGCTTGCTTTCAGAAGTTGTGGGTGCTCCATCCTTAGATGGAAAAAGAGTGAGAGAAGTACCCTCAAAAGGACAGTGTCAGGAGCCAATAAAACAATGCAGAACACTTAAAATAGCTTTTCCCCCTATTTTAAAAAATGTCAACCCCACAAGAAATGCAGCAGCTGAGAGGGAAATTAAGAGCAGCTGAGAGGGATACTGAATGCAATGACTCAGGTTACTAATGCAATGATTCATTTAAAAACCATGGCATTAAAAGTCATAAAATGGGGCAAAACTCACTTAATAAACGTTTTACTTTGCAATATAACTTTTGAGCTCAATTGTGGTCTTAACTTGAGGACTACTTATACTTATCCTTTCCTGGTTAAAACATCTGATTAATGATTAGCAAAAACTTCAGAAGAAAAGGATTTAGGGGTACTGATTTCTGACAGTCTCAAAATGGGTGAACAGTGCAGACAGGCAGTAGGGAAAGCAAGTAGGATGCTTGGCTGCATAGTTAGAGGTATAACAAGCAGGAAGAGGGAGATTGTGATCCCGCTATATAGAGCGCTGGTGAGACCACATTTGGAATACTGTGTTCAGTTCTGGAGACCTCACCTACAAAAAGATATTGACAAAATTGAACGGCTCCAAAGACGGGCTACAAGAAGGTCTTAAGCATAAAACGTATCAGGAAAGACTTAATGAACTCAATCTGTATAGTCTGGAGGACAGAAGGAAAAGGGGGGACATAATCGAAACATTTAAATATGTTAAAGGGTTAAATAAGGTCCAAGAGGGAAGTGTTTTTAATAGGAAAGTGAACACAAGAACAAGGGGACACAATCTGAAGTTAGTTGGGGGAAAGATCAAAGGCAACATGAGAAAATATTATTTTACTGAAAGAGTAGTAGATTATTGGAACAAACTTCCAGCAGACGTGGTAGATAAATCCACAGTAACTGAATTTAAACATGCCTGGGATAAACATATCCTAAGATAAAATACAGAAAATAGTATAAGGGCAGACTAGATGGACCATGAGGTCTTTTTCTGCCGTCAGACTTCTATGTTTCTATGTTTCTATGCTGGAGCAACCCCATAGAAAAATCTATCAAAGCATATTTGTGAAAAGTTACTCTGCTTTTTAAACACAGGACTAGTGATGTGGTGTTACTGGTACCAACTCTGTTGGTGTGTGACAACTACAGTGCCATCTCCACCAGTCCAGTGGGTGGCACCATCTTTTTTAAAAAAAATTGGGCCTTTTTTTGCTTTCTGCGCATGCGCAGAAGCAAAATCTCATGAGGGGATGCTTGCGCGTGTGGCATTTTCGTAATCTTTTTTCTTTCTGCGCATATGTGAAAACAAAAAATCACAGAAATTGCGCGCACGAGAGAGAGAGAGAGAGCATCTCCTCAACAGATTTTGGTGCATTTTTGCTTCCTGCGTATGCACAGAAGCAAAATCATGTGAGGGGATGCATGTACGGGTGTGCATGCGTGACCGCCCAAATGAGCAGGATGCGTGCACAGCGCACTGGTATGCAGGTAAGTGGAACCCACCCCTGCACAGGTCTTGCATCTGCTCTTTATTTTGTTTAGAAAGTTCACAATTCCTACATTAAAAAAGTAATCACAAATCACTGTAGAGTGAAACTCAGTAGTCAACAGAAGTGACATTATAAGAAAAAACAAGCAGGAAAGTTATATCATTATCAGAATATCAATGTGCAAATTCCAATATCTATTTTCCCCCCCCAAAGTCTTACATCTATCAAGAGGCATCACTGAATTTACACAGAGGTGATTTGGCCTCCTCTGTCAACTTTATTCCCTTGTCAAGGGAGCATTTTTTTAAAAACCCACAAGAAAATGCTTCTGAACTCTGATACAAATTATTGCAATAAACTATTCATTATGATAATGCAACCTCTCAGATTGCTACATAAATTTAGAAAAATGAAAAGAAGTCATTTTGAGGTTGCTTGGCTGACAGTGCATTATGTTCCAATGAATGCTTTTTCCTCGGCATGATTAAAGTAATGTTTCACAATCTATGACATTTATCTGTCAGAAAACCCACATATCCTAATCATGACACATAACAATTACCTCTGTATGTTGAAAAACAATAACCGTGGCCTTAAAGAGAACTGATCCCCATCCTGGAGGGTTGCAGGGTTTCATTGCCAGCTTCCGTATGAAATATCATTTAAACATCACAACTTAAATCATTGTATGCATGAGCCAACATGTAAACCATCAACAGAGCCTTAAGATTTTTAACTCAAGTATGTTTTAATGAACTCTGAAAGCAGGGGTACTCTGTCGGCTCCTGCTATTAACGCCAATCCTTGTGAAACTCTGTGGAATCAAACGTTGAACTTTGAAAAAGCTGAATAACATAGCCAAAAAAACAAACAAATGGATCGTTGAATAAATCAATCCAGAGTCTTCACTAGAGGCACAAATGGACAGGCTGAAGCTACCCTACTTGGACACACTAAACAGAATAACAGAATAAGAACAGAATAAGAGAATAGAAAAGTTGAAAGGGACTTTGGAGATCTTCTATCCAACCTAACTAGACCTATACCATTTCAAAGACTTAGCTTTCAAGAAAAGATCTTCAAACTGAGAGAATTGGAAGGAAAGTTGAAGAAGAAAGTGACTGGAAGACAGGTGAACAATATTGGATATGGTGGAAATGAATGCACTGTTTTGAAGGCTTGAAAGATTTGAAGGACATATAATAATAGAGAAAATCTATGGTCACCAAAAGAGACGCTCAACTTGATTGCATATCATCTATCTTTCTCTTTCTCTGCCTCTATCTCTCTATATCTGTCTCTCTATATCTATAATCTGTATCTATCTCTATCTCCATATATCCATATCTATCTCTATATCTCTATACCTATATCTCTATACCTATACCTATATCTGTCTGTCTGTCCGTCCGTCCGTCCATCCATCCACCCATCCACCCACCCACCCTTCCATCCATCCATCCATCCATCCATCCATCCATCCATCCATCCATCCATCTATCTATCTATCTATCTATCTATCTATCTATCTATCTGACATTAATCTATCTGGCACTAATAGATCATTAATAGATAACCATTTGAACTTTGTGATGTTTTCCAGGTAAGTAAAAGTTGAATTAGAGGGCATCTTATCAGAAAGAAGTGTATTTTTATAGACATTTCCTTCTTTCCACATAAGAATAGCCAAAGAATAACAGCCAAAATCAGGCCAAAGAGGTTATTTTGTTCTTAAAAGAGCCAAAAACATGCCCGCAGAAAGCCCTGAAGACAATAGCTGCCTCCAATTCATGATCTCATGCACTTCTGTAGCCTGGAAGTAATATACAGCCATTACAATTTGTAGCCATTGATTCCCTAAGTATAAGTTTCTTCTGGCTAAATAAGATGTATATATTTATATTTTAAAAATTAAAAAAAAATCAAAAGCACCATCAAATAATTTTTAAAAATGTTATCAAAGTAAACATAGGCTTCAAACAATTTCTACAATGAAAGGTGGAATATAAAAATGTAGATTGACATATATATTATGAGAATTGCACAAACGAATATTCTATACAGAGACTAATTATCCAGTTGCTCCCTTTTAAAAAATATTCTTGTGTAATTAGATCGTTCAGCTGTTAAAGCTTAATTGCTGTAGGAATATTTTCAAAGATATGTTTGACATCCAAAACATGGGTGAATATCAGAAGTGTGTCCAAATAATAATAATAATAATGTTCTGCCGGGCTCTATGGTATGAGTCTCCCGAAAATTCAAGGGTACAAATTTCAGACACACACACACTTGAAAGTTCAAAAACAATGTTCTTTATCACAAAAATTCAAAAGAAACAAAGCACCCTTTTTGTATTGCAAAGAGCACTCGTCCCAAAACAACCTGGTAGTCTGTACAATCCCCTTAATCAGTCCTTAAGTACTTAGCTAGCAGCTGTGAAGGAAAGTCATAGCCCTCCTTCTTCCATGAAGTGAGACCCCCACACTTTGCTCTCCTTTGGTTTCAAAGTCGTGAAAAATCAACAAACAAAGTCTGGAAACAGCAAGGCACGGTCCTGAAGAAACAACGATCAGATAAACTTCCACAACGGCCAAGCCAGCATGCTGCTATTTATATCAGCAGCTCTAATTACTGTAGCCCCACCCAAACACAGGTGGCTTTTCTTATCTCCTGTAATATTTCTTCAATTGGTCTCTTCTATGCATAATTCTGCACATGTGATTCCTCATCCAAATCGACCGAAGATAATGGAGATGGGCTGTGTGCCAAGGCCCCCTCTTCCAAGTCACCCCCACCTTCTTCTTCGTCCGAGGAAACTGCATTACCTGACTCTGTCAGCAATAAAACAGACCTATGACATGTTGATGTTTCCCCTGCATCCACCTCCACATTCCTTGGGGCAGGAGCTGGGCCAGAGCCAACCACAGCAAATAATATGAGCAAGTTAATATGGATTTTTTTTAAAAAGAAAGAATAGAGAAGGGAACTATTACCATTGGCAAAAAAATGGATGTAGCCCTCTCAAAAGAACTCTTTCTGTTCCAAAAGTGCTTTTTCAAGAGGCAACTGGACTTTCAGCTTTTTCTATGAAGACATCTCACTTCTTGTCCAAGAAGATCTTTAAAATAAAATAAAAACAACTCAGAAAGTCTAGTTACCTCTTGAAAAAGCACTTTGGGGACAATCATGACCTGGATGACTAAAAATCTACATAGACAGAACTCTTCTTATTAAATATTCAACCTTGGCAACTTCCAAGCTGGGGAATTCTAGAAGTTGAGGTCTACAACAGGGGTCTCCAAACCCCAGTCCAGAGCCCAGTGCCAGGCCGCAGCCCATTGACAACTGGGCTATGGAAGTGGTGGGTCATTGGTTTATGGAATTCATTTCCAGAAAAGGTCATGACAACTGTCAGCCTTGATAGCTTCAAGGCAGGATTAGACAGATTCATGGATGCCAAGTCTATCCGTGGTTATTGAAACAGATGTCCATGTGCCACCTCTATGTTGGTTGTGGCAGGCAGGATTCCCTTGAGTGTCATTTGTGGGGGTTAAGGGAAAGGGAGGGTTTTGCCCTCTCTTTCTGCTCTAGATCCCCATGTACAATTGGTGGGGCACTGTATGACACAGAATGCTGGACTCGATGGACTTTGGCCTGATTTAGCATGGCTCTTCTTATGTTCTTATGCGTGAGGGCGTGCACACGTGCAAGCTGTATTTGTGAAAGTGTGAAATCTACCTCTCTTCCTCCCTTCACTGTCACCACTGCACCACTAACTGTCAGTCCACCGATCTAGAAAAGTTGGGGACCACTGGTCTACAAGTCTTAAAGTCTACAAGTCTTAAAGTCACCAAGATTGGACAGCTCTGTGTTAGATGCATAGAGTGAACATCCTTCCCACAAATATTTAATGGTGTTTGATTGAAAGGCAAGATGTGTTGATTGCTCCACAGTTACCGAAGTGCACTCATCTCTATTGGAATACAAACATGGCCAACTCCCAGTGCTCAGAGGCTTATCAAATTAAATTCCATTTGCTTCCTGAGACTCACTTCTCAGCACCTGGATGCCAGTTGTGGATGCTTTTCCAGATATTAATTTTCCTCGGGTGAATATCAGATGCTCTGTCAATTATGTTTTCCAGGATTTTTTGCACCTTGCCATCCTACTGGATGCTGAGCAAATTCCGTTCTGATTTTGTTCCATGTGCCAATCTCAGTTTTTAGCTATTCCAGTATGAAGTTTGTTCACCTCTAATTATATTATTCTTTAAAGTTGTGATATAGCTATCATTTAAAATATCTTGTTCAAAACTGATTTAATATGATAATGTATTGAAACCACATAGGAACTTGCCAAAAGATAAAGTTGTCAGAATGATAAAGTATCTTGGAAAGATAACATACACCAGCGAGCATTATCTAAAGTGTTTTATAACATGCACTTGTTTTTTTGAAAAAGGAAAAAAAACGATGCAGTACTTTATTCCTGCAATACCATTATTCTAATAGTTAGCAGATACATTCTTATCTAACAAAAAGATACGCTGTGAAAGGTTTCCAGTGGTAAGCAAAATATACACAACAATAATTCTTCTGTGTAATGTATACTTTACTTCTTTCATTTTGGGAATTCAACAAGCATTTCTCTTCTTCTTAAGGATCCAAGGCCAGCTTCTTGAGGAGGAAAGACACCACCACATTCTTCAAGGCATCCCTCTCTCAACAACACCACAAAATGGAACCAACTATAGGTTACCACTCTGGCTCCTTCAATATCCCAGAGAGGGTCTGGATCCAATTTATAGAAAGTCAATATAATGCAACAGTGAACCCAGTATCCTTCATCCAGAATCACCATCTCAGACCCATTTTAATCATACCATAAAGCTTAGTCCCAGGCACCTGAGCCTGACCTACCCAGACAGGTAGAAACTGAAGGAAAATTTGAATAACTTTATCTGCAAGATAGTTTGAGTGTTTTTCTTTTGAATGTTTTATTTATTCATTGAGTATTTTTTAAACTTCTACTGAACGAAGGGCATTAGAAGAGACTAACAATCGGTTGCTGTAAGTGCATGTTCAGAAACTGACAATTCTTTGACGCTGCTTTTCAATAGAAAGAATACAAGCTGGAGATCAAGCTAGCTTGAATTCCCAAGAGGCAGGGAGAGCTTTCCAGAGGAGTAAGAGACAGCTGAGTTCAGAGAGTTTGTGTGGAAAAAAAAGAGGGTGAAAACAACTCCTTCCTATCAGTTCTCAGTATGATTCATGTAGCTAGTAGGTTGTTTCAACTTGGCAAGATTCTGTCTGTAGGGACAGAACAAAAAAGAAATCTGCTTAGAATAATCATCATGTGCCTTTCTTGGTTTTTGTAACTTGACTTATAATTAGTAACACTTCTAATTACCTTTATGTGAATTAAGAGGAAAGGAGAAAGAGAAATATAAAATTCTGCATTTCTTTCGTCCTAGAAATCCCTATTAGTAATATAGTACCAATATCATATTCATTAATATAGTCAACTAAGGAATAAGGTAACAAAAATAATGGAATAGAGAATAACTCTGAGGAACGTTAAAATTTTCCTGTTGCAGTGGGTTTAAATGTCATATATTCCAAATTAAACTCCAGTAGATAAGCTTCCAAAACTTACCATGTAACAGAATTAGATTCAGGTGGGTTTGTATTCCAATCAAATAAAGATAAAACTTGATTAAAATCCCCAGCCATAATTATCTGGTCTTTAATCAAAGTAAAAGTCAAATTCAAAATATCCATGTAATATTTTTGAAAATCCTTAGCATCATTGTAACTGATAAATATAAAGTGTTTGTTAAAACTGTCACCAATATTTTTAAAAAACATATCCTGGATCATGTATTTTTGTTTCACCATCGTTTTGTCTATTAAACTTAATTATTAATCATAATGATTACACTTCTTGCGTATATTGAATATCTATTTATGAAGTTTTGTCCAACCCATCTCTGGATAAGAGATTCTTCTCCTGAAGAAGGTTATGGGATTCAATGAAATAATGTCAACATTTAAGTTTCTTACCCATCTTTCTAACAGGGATATCTAAAGCCTTTCACAAAGTAATAACCTGAACCTGGGAAAAATGTAAAAATAAATCTATATATGAATCCACATACACATATCAACAGGGGTGGGCTTAAAATTTTTAGCAAGGGATTCTTTGCCTGGTTGCTAGATGGGCATGGCCATGGTGGCCGTGGTCTATCTGCCTCTTGCACCATGGCAGGGATTTTTGCCTTCCTCGAGCCTCCGGGAGGGCAAAAATGGCCACACTAAACTCCAGATGCCACATGGAGGCCAGAAATGGGCCCATTTCTACCCTTCCTGAACTACCAGTTATTGTGAATGCTCCTTGTCCACCTCAGGTCATGTCAGATTCTGAGGAGGATGAGCCAGGCCCATATGGATACCCTGGGCCAAGGGAGTTGCCAGATGAAGCAGAGAGCGCGAATGAGGGAGAAAGTGACTTGGGCGAGCCTGAGGAACCACTAGAGGGGGCTGATGTGACAATAAGGGAGTGGTCCCGGTCAGAGGATGAGGAAGACATAACAGTGGCAAGTCATTGGATTGACCCTTGCTATAGAAGATTGCTCAGAAGGCAAGAAGAGTTGCAGAGTAAAAGGTATTAGTTTAGTTTAGTTTAGTTTATTTAGATTTGTATGCCGCCCCTCTCCGAAGACTCGGGGCGGCTAACAACAATAAAAAACAATGTAACAAATCTAATATTAAAAAGTAATCTAAAAAATCCCCAATTTAAGAGACCAATCATACCAAAAAACATACCATGTATAAATTCTATAAGCCTAGGGGGAAGGGAGAAAAAAATTTCAATTCCCCCATGCCTGACAACAGAGGTGGGTTTTAAGGAGCTTGCGAAAGGCAAGGAGGGTGGGGACAACTCTGATATCTGGGGGGAGCTGGTTCCAGAGGGTCAGGGCCACCACAGAGAAGGCTCTTCTCCTGGGTCCCGCCAAATGACATTGTTTAGTCGACAGGACCCAGAGAAGGCCAACTCCGTGGGACCTAACCGGTCACTGGGATTCGTGCGGCAGGAGGCGGTCCCGGAGATATTCTGGTCCGGTGCCGTGAAGGGCTTTATAGGTCATAACCAACACTTTGAATTGTGACCGGAAACTGATTGGCAACCAATGCAGACTGCAGAGTGTTGGAGTAACATGGGCATGCCTTGGCAAGCCCATGATTGCTCTCGCAGCTGCATTCTGCACGATCTGAAGTTTCCGAACATTTTTCAAAGGTAGCCCCATGTAGAGAGCATTACAGTAGTCGAGCCTCGAGGTGATTAGCTTACAGCCTTAGTCTCTTTGAGGTGTGATGTAACTTACAGGCAGTATAAAGGCAAAGGATTATGGGAAATGTGGTGTGGGGATTCAATGTTGTTCAATGGAAGAGATGTGAAGCTGGGATGTGATTGAACAAGGCTGGGATGTGATTGAACAAGGCTTTAAAATCATGATTTCTGCTTCAATAAAAGACATTCTCTGATGGATGCTGTGCTGGGAAGTTTTCGGTGAGCAAATGCATATGCTTAAGTAATGAATGGACTTTATCTAAGGAATGCAGATAAGGCCGAGTTTGGGGTGCTTTTCCCAGACACAGATTACAGTTAGCTCTAAAGAGAAAGATAACTCCTTCTGTGCTATTTTAAAAAACCCTGTGTTTCATTATGTGTGCTTGTGTTCAAATAATGAGTTGGATTTTATCTTAAAATAAGTGATTTCTGAGTTGGGGTTCGCTCCGAGGGGAGTGCACAGAACATTGGTAGGTCTGTTTTTCACCCTCCTGAGCTTCCATGCGCTTACCTGCATCAAAACAGGCCACGTGAAGACTCCTGGGAGGGGAGGGGCAGGGTGGGCGGGACTAGCCAGGAGTGGAATTTGGGAGTTCTCTGAATGGCATAGAATCTTAGCTAGATGTTCTCCTGAACTCCTGTGAGCCCTCAGAAACCAACCCCTGAAAATCAATATTTCTCAAAAGGAGAAGAAAAGAACATGGGATAATGTCTTGAGATTTCCATTTTAAAAAAAACAACCCAAAACATTCCAAAGCTTTAGATAATAACTAAAAAAGAATATCTGTGATGATTTCCAACTGGATTTGAACACAACTGAACCCGAATCATGTCTTGCAGGTTTTATAATGGGGTTTTACTGTATTAATTTAATATTTGACTTCTTTGATATTGTATTGTATTTTCTATGTTGTTGTAAGCCACCCTGAGTCCCATTGGGAGTGGACAGCTTAGAAGTCAAACAAACAAACAAACAAATAATATCAGCCATACGATTATGACCAATAATGAAACATCTAGGTTTGATAGGATACCTTCATTTCAGGCCACAAGGAAAAATCTGAAAAGATTCAGTGGAAGAGATATTAACAGTTGATTTCCATTTTCTATTTCTGATTTCCTCAATCTCAGCTCAGGAATGAAACAACTGGATTTCTGGGAACTAACGGCTTAGACTGATGGTACTGAATGCCAGATCTGCCTGAAATAAAACCAGCTTCTCCATGATTTTACTTTGGATAAAAGTACAAAACTGACCTCTTCCACCTAGAACAAGCAGGGGTGATATGGTTCCATTGGAAACCATTTCAAAACCACAGCTATTTTGTGGTGGCCAATATAACATCTTTTTCCTGATGATGAGCCAAACAGGCAAGCTGGCGGTTTCTTTTTGCTTCTTTTATTTTAATTTCTTAATTTCTTCAACTATAATTTTGCAATGGGGGAAAATGGGTACCAGTTTCAACTACAGGTCATCCTCAACTTACAACCATTTTAATGACCATTCAATGTTACAACCACACAGAATAAAATGTGATTTATGTCTATTTTTGACACGTATGACAGTTGCAGCATCTCCATGCTAACCTGATCAAAATTAAGATATTTGACAACTGACTCTTATTTAAGAGCCATGGTGGCACAGAGGTTAGAATGCAGTACTGTAGGCTAATTCACTGCTCACTCCAGGAGTTTGATTCTCACTGGCTCAAGGTTAGCTTCTATCCTCCTGAGGTTGATAAAATGAGGACCCAGATTGTTGGGGACAAGATGCTGAGTCTATAAACCACTTAGAGAGAGCTGTAAAGCACTATGAAGTGCTATACAAGTCTAAGTGCTATTGCTACTGGTATGATGATTGCAGTTTCCTGGGGTTGTGTGATCACCGTTTGCGGCTTTCTAACAAAATCAGTGGGGAAACCAGATTCACTACCACTAAAGGACCATGTTTTTATTTATTTATTTATTTATTTATTATTTAGATTTGTATGCCGCCCCTCTCCACAGACTCGGGGCGGCTCACAGCAAAATAAAACAATTCATCACAAATCTAAATTTTAGTTTAAAATATTTAAAAACCCCATTGCTAAACAAACATACATACAAACATACCATTCATAAATTGCATATGCCCGGGGGAGATGTCTCAGTTCCCCCATGCCTGATGACAAAGGTGGGTTTTAAGGAGTTTTCGGAAGGCAAGGAGAGTAGGGGCAGTTCTAATTTCTGGGGGGAGTTAGTTCCAGAGGGCCGGGGCCGCCACAGAGAAGGCTCTTCCCCTGGGGCCTGCCAACCAACATTTTTTAGTTGACGGGACCCAGAGAAGGCCCACTCTGTGGGACCTAATCGGTCGCTGGGATTCGTGCGGCAGAAGGTGGTCTCGGAGATGTTACTAATTTAACATCTACAGTGACTCACTTAACACTTGTGGCCAGAAAGGTCATAAAATGGAACAAAATGCATTTAATAATTGTCTCACTTAGCAACATAAATTTTGGGGCTCAGTTGCGCTCATACCTACTCTTGTCAGCATCTCACCAGAACTAAAACATATCTCGAAGAAAATATTCCACTCAATTTGCAACTCCAAGAACCAAAACAAAGGCCTTGAGATGTTTCAAGTCTCTAACTTCTTTTCAAATTAATCTCTCTTTCCCCGCATATGCGGTGGTACAAAATCAGGGGAGACATTCAGTCAGTAGTAAGTCTGCATTGTCATAATCAATGGAAAGAGTGAAGTCATTTCAGTGGTAACACTTCTCCTAATTACAGACAATGAGTGCTTTAATTGAGTTAGCTTTTTTTAAAAAAGAAACCACTAGCTTTGAAACATATTTCCTTAATCTGAATATTCAGAATTGAAAAGCCGTTCCTATATGGCTGGCTCTTCTTTCTTCTGAAGCAGATTCAACATTCAAAAGATTTCTTTTTTGCTTTTCTTATCTCTCTGGAGCCTGCTGGTTTATATAAATCCATCAAACCAAGCCTCATTTTACAATTTATTTTTCCCTCTGACCACAAGTTCTGCCAACCCTTTTCTGCATAAAAAGGAAACACTCCAATGTTAATTTGTAATAATTGATGGTCATATCATCCAGTAGGCAACTTATTAAATAATTCTAGCTAAGACCCTACATGACATCAATAAAGGGCAGCAATTACAGGCGTTTTAAAACTGACTTGGTGAAATGTGCAAAGATTTTCCAGATGAAATAATGTCATTTACAACAGCCCATTCTTTCCCCCTCCCCAATTAACTGCATATTATGCGAACAAATTCCTTCATCTCCTTGAACCTCATTATTCAGTAAAAAGGACAGAATTAGAAATACAGACTATTTTCTTATACCAATGTATGGCATTACTATTTATTTATGTCAACTAGTGTGGCATACATTTTTAATATTGAAATTTAACTGCATGCAATATGCATTTTTTTTTAAAAAGCCCTTACCTCTCTAATAGGCATTATTTGCAGTGATTTATTTGCGAATTGAAAAATGCTCATCATCTATGAATCTCAACAACCAGTCCAACTTAGCAAGATCAAAAATGGGAGATGGGAATTTTTGTGGTGAAATCAAAACAGCAATGAAAATTATTGTCATCAATGGTGAATCCAAGAGACAATGCAACATATGCAAAGTCTTCCTAATGGAAACCATACATACATACATACATACATACATTTCTTTTTTTACTTTCTTTCCCTAAGCCAGCCTTCCAGCATCTTCCGGATGCGAAAGTCACCCGAAAGATCTGCAAACCCCCCCGCCTTGGACAGAAAGGCGAGGCCGGCTAACCGGGACCGAATCGTCCTAACTGACAGGCCACGCTGCCTAAGCTGGACGCAAAACTCGGCCAAGTGCTCTACAGGGACAGGCCAACTAAGCTGGTAACCCCTGCCCTGCCTAAACTCCCCAAACTCCTTACCTGCACGCTGGTATGCCCTGAGGGTGCCGGGCACTACAGACAATGAGATTGCCCGGGATGCCTCGTCTCTCCACCACTCTGGATCCCCCCCCAGACTCCAGAGGTGGCTGGGGAACGCTTCTGGCAACTCTCGGGCCCACGGGGCCAGGGTCCAAAACCTGGACAACTGACCACGGGACAAGGCATCAGCGACCCCGTTATCCAACCCGGGGACATGCTTAGCCAAAAACAATGCGTTTAGAGACAAGGACCTGTGCACAAAATGGCGGACAAGCCGCATGACCCTGTCGCTCTTTGAGGACAGGGCATTCACCACATGGACAACCGCTAGGTTGTCACACCAAAAGTGCACGGTCTTGTCCCTAAACTGCTCCACCCAAAGCTCTAAGGCCACTATTAAGGGGAAGAGCTCCAAGAACGTCAGGTCCTTAACCAACGAAGAGGCACTCCATTCCGGAGGCCATGCCGACCAGCACCACTGGTCACCTAACACCACCCCGAAACCACAAGTCCCCGCGGCATCAGAGCAGAGCTGCAACTCAGCTTCCAAAAGAAGCTCGTGCCTCCAGAAAAACAAACCATTAAACCTGACCAAGAAATCCCGCCACACGCCGAGGTCAGCCCTGACCCCAACGCAGAGGCGGGTACGATGATGGGGCAAACGGAGCCCCTTCATCGCGTCATACAACCTCCTGGAAAAAGCCCTACCAGGAACAACTACCCGACAGGCAAAATTAAGAATGCCTGCCAATTCCTGAAGCTGCCGTAGGGTCACCTTCCGGCAGCCCAGCACCTCCTCAAGCTTCCTTTTAATCTTGACCAACTTCTCTAGGGGCAATCTGGAAGATTGCTCCACTCAGTCCAATTCAATACCCAGAAAGGTAATCCTGGTAGCGGGGCCTTCGGTCTTCTCAGAGGCTAAAGGCACCCCCAATTGAGCACAAAGGGCTTCGAAGCCCCGCATCAGAGCAAAACATTGCTCCGAATGCGCAGGCCCCGCCAACAGGAAATCATCAAGGTAGTGAACGACAGTACCCAGACCACTTTGCCTCCTGAGCGCCCACTCCAAAAAGGTGCTAAAACTCTCGAAAAGAGAGCACGAGACAGAGCAACCCATGGGCAAGGCTCTGTCCACGTAATAGCCCCCTTCGAAATGGAAGCCCAACAGCTCAAAGTCGTCTGGGTGTATGGGGAGGAGCCGGAATGCCGACTTAATGTCGCATTTTCCCATAAGGGCTCCCACCCCACACTTCCTAACCATAGTCACGGCTGCATCAAAGGATGCGTACCGGACTGAACACAGCTCGTCAGGAATGAAATCATTCACTGACTCCCCTTTTGGAAAAGACAAATGGTGAATCAACCTAAATTCACCACTCGCCTTTTTGGGGACCACACCTAAGGGAGACACACGAAGATTCGGGAAGGGCGGTTCCGGGAAGGGCCCGAGGACCCTGCCCTCGGCCACCTCCTTCCGAATCTTCTCCCTAACAATGTCTTCATGACCAACAACCGACCTAAGGTTGTCAGACATGAAGGCCTTCCTAACACCCATGTAAGGGATCCGAAACCCCTCAGAGAAGCCTAGCCAGAGAGCGTCCGCTCTCTGGCGAGGGTGGTAGTCACCCAACCAACCCTCAAGCACTCGCAAATCAATTGGGCTGGGCCCCTTTTCCCCCAACAGGTGGGGGAGGCTTTGGGGGACCCCCGCCCTTCTTTTCAGCCCCCTTCTTGGGGCGGGGGCACACGGCTGCGGAATGGTTCCCCCCACAACTCCCGCAGGCGTGACGAAACCTGCAAATGGGACGAAAACACGCCCCCTTTGCAGCAAACTCGTGGCACACCAAAGAGGCCCCTTTCCCGTCGACGCCCGCCATGGCCTTGGCCGGCGCGGGCGTCACGGGCTCCTCTTCCATAAAGTGACCGCTATCGGTCCTATCGCAGCCCTCCTTCCCTGACATATGCGTGGCCTGGAACCAAAGGTCCGGAACCACCATATCCCAGGGCAAGTAGGGGTCATGGGCAATACGCATCCTGAACCCCTTATCGTAATGCCTCCATATTGTTCCCCCATATTCAAAGTGGGCCCTCGCAATGAGGTCGATATATTTCAGCAAGGCAGCGGCCCTTCCCGGCTGCCTCTGAATTACAACCGACGCAAAGGTCAGAAAAGCGTACAGCCAAGAGCTGAAACACTTTGTGACCTTTGTTTTCTTAACCTTCTCCCCAGGTACCACCTCTTTGTCCTGTTTAGGGACCTCCCTGTTTAAAATGGAGAAAAGGTCGACATACTCCCCCCGCCATATTGCCTCCTTCACCGACGGGTGAAGATGGTAACCTAAAGGTGTCGCGGGCAACCCACAAGGGATGGCCCCAGGCTTGATGCTGGTGAACGGGTCCCACACCGTGGTGGCCCCCGATCCCAGCACACCAAGCCCCGATGGATATACAAAAGGGGGCGGTGGCATAATGGCCGACTGAGGAGGGATCCAACCCCCCACCCCCGCCCCAGGTGGGAAAGATACCCCCGGGGCCCCTACTGTCGGGGCCGGCGGGGACCAGACCTGTCCACAGGTGCCCGCAGCAGCCCCCATGAAGCTGGTGCCACTCCCCAATGCAGGCGGGATGAACCCGGGACCCTGCACGGGAAGGAGCGGTGAAGTGCCTACGTGTGGTGCGACCTCACCTGCCCCGTAAGGGGTAGAAGCCATCCACAGGGGACCCATCCTTGTTGGTCCCTGCAACGATGGCCACTGCCCCGACTGGGCCACCTGCCCCGCCGGGGCCATCTGCACGGTGTGTGCCAGCTGCGTGGTGTGGGCAACCTGCCCTTCCTGGGCCGGCTCCTCTTCGGGGTCGGCACCCCAGGCTGCGGCAGCAGTCATGGGAAGCCCCTCCGGGCCAGCACCCGACCGCCACCGCTCCAGGTCATCGAGCCGCTCCAGGACCCTGGCCCAAGAAAGAGAAGGGGAAACCTCGGGTTGAGGGACCGTGGGCATAAACCCCCCCCCACCGCCGGGACCACCCCCGGGGGCCCATCTGCCGCAGCCCGAGCCCGGGCAGACGGCCTGGCAGCCCTCCTAGGCCGCACCACTGGTTGGGCCGGGAGGGCCTGAGCTGGCCGCTTTTTAGGGGCCATTAACCCTGACTTCAACTAGTTGTGTAACAGAAAAGGGGAAAGGGCGTGAACAACCCCCCCAAAAGGACCTTGCACTCACAAGGCAAGGCCTGCCCAAAGAAGGAGGCCTCCGAAGTGCAACCCCCCCCAGGAGGCCAAACCACAACCCCTCCCTACGGTGGCAGCAAGGCCCACCACCAGGCCTTTTATGTACAAGGCCTCAATCCACCCAGGCAACCCCCGCGAACGCGCAAGGCCACCAAAAGGCAGCACCCCCACCACCCCCAAAGGGCACAATGGGGCTCCAAACCGGAGCGGAGCCCAGCCGATGCTGGCTCCGCTGTAGAAAGAAGGCTTTTCGCAATGCAACCAGGCCACAAAATGGCGCCTCGCACGAGGCTGTCCACAAAATGGCGGCCGCGAGCAGACTACCAAATGTCTGCTCGAGGCTCTGCAGTCCGGGTGAAAAGGGAGAGCCCCGGGCCTGCTCGCCCTTATATAGGGCAAGCAGGCCCCGCCCGGACCAATCAGGAGCCTGGCCAATCAGGCCTGACCTCCCGAGCGAAGTCTCGCATCACGAGACTTCGCCCGGGATCCAAAATGGCGGCCGCCATGAGGGACCGTGTCTCCCGGTCCCTCCAGCAAAGCCTGCCGCCGGGTAAGTCCGGCGCTGTCATTTCTTTTTTTACTTTCTTTCCCCCAAGTCATTCTGTGAATTCAACTTCTTTGCAACTGACAAATTATATTCTAATCTCTAGAATTGGACCTAGCAATTCCAATTGTTTTCATCCTCGTGGTAGGCATTCTGCCTCATTTCTAGTTCCAGTTTTGTAGGAAACCAGTGTGATAGGTTGGACTAAGAAGGAATAACAAGGTTTTCCCAATATTTATCAGACATTTTAAATATTACTACACATCAACACCGAACAGAAAACAATGGCACCCACATTGATTTGGACAAATCTCAAGCTAAACAAAGATTCTTAATTCTCTAATGGGTGAGCCCCTGAAAATCCCATGGCTCTAGGCTAGAGTGGGAAGTCAAAAAAATGTCCTAGAAGAAGACACTGGTAAACAATGGTTGTCAAAGAAAATTACATACCTGGCAAAAATCAAAGTAAACTTGAAGAAAGCTTTTGTTTCAAAAAGAAATAGCAGACACATTCAAGTTTAGAAAAGGTAAAATGTTTCTTAGGTAAAAACCCACAGAGATGCTCATGAATAAATTTCTGCAAAATTACTTTCAGTCTATCCGTTAAAATGGTTGTGAACAACTTGTAGTCATTATTCATTAATGATATTGGTCTATAGTTTCTTGCTAGAGTAAAATCTTGTATTTAGGTTTGGGAATTAGTGCTATATTGGCCTCTTTCCAATTCTCTGGCATTTTTCCACCCTGTAAGATAGAATTCATTGCATTTTGTAAAGGTTGTAAAAGTTCACCCACAAAACATTTGTAATAAGAATCAGATAATCCATTTGGTCCAGACACCTTTCCTAGTTTAATCTTTTTAGAGCTTCAGAAACTTCTCTTATTGTTGTAGGTCTATTCATAATCTGTCTCTGACCCTTTGTAATCCTTAGTAAATTTTGGTTCTTAAGATATTCATCTATTTTCTGTAGCAAGATTTCACTTGATAGAATGCTTTTCATATGGCCCCATTGCCTGTTAATACGGTATCTCCCACTCATAATTTCAGTATAATTTTCTTTTCTTTTTGTATTGTATGTGTTTGCTACTTCACTGGGTTATTTGAAAAATCATATTTTTTATTTACGTAATTCTTATTTATTTTTATTTCTCTTACTATTAACATAGATAATTGTCATCTTAGAAGTTTACAGTAATTTGCTGAGAAATACCCATTTTAGGGTTAGTAATATAGTTTTCTTTATTTCATCCAAAACAATTTGTGTTTTCTCTTGAGTCTTAATTTAAAGTCCATTATATGTTGTATAAAATGCTTCTAATAAAAGCTTTACTTGTATCTCAAATCATTCTTCAATCAGTACCTTTATCTACATTATTTTCAAAAATATCCTTTAATGTTTTTTTCTTACACTCCCCCACTATTATTTCTTTCTATCACAACATTTTGTTCAATCCCCATCTAAAATAATTAGATTTATTTCACAAACCAAACTCAAAAGATTATGGTCCAAAAAATAGTCATGAATAATAACTTTACTTTAGAAACATTAGTAGCAAATTCTTTGAGAGCCAAATCATGGCCAAATCATTCTTCGAAAGGATTTGTGTATTTCAGAAAAGTAGGTATGCTCTCTTAAATTGCCATTTTTCTGCTTCCATACATCAACCATCCCTAAATTATAGTTGGTTTAATGTAAAGTGCCCTTTTAAAGGTTCTTCTTAACACACCAAAAGACATTAACAAGCCATTTCTTAAAGTAGTTAAGAAAGGAAATACGCCAAGTCAGTGTGCTTTTGAAGGCACTGATCCACAGTTATCACTTTGTTACAAGAGCGCTATAACTCACTGGGAACCACTGGCTTACAATGTATTCCCTGGCTCCTATTTTTACTGCAGTGGTCAGATCAACTCTCATGTACCCATCTCCAGAAATGCAGTTATAGGTGTGTGGGGGGTGGGGGTGGACCAGAATACCTCCAGAACCACCTTCTTACCGTACAAATCCCAGCGGCCGATAAGGTCCCACAGAGTTGGCCTTCTTCTGGTCCCGTCGACCAAACAATGTCGTTTGGCGGGCCCCATCGGAAGAGCCTTCTCTGTGGCAGCCCCGGCCCTCTGGAATCAACTCCCCCTGGAGATTAGAACGGCCCCCATCTTCCTTGTCTTTCGCAAGTTACTCAAGACCCACCTATATCGCCAGGCATGGGGCAATTAAGACATCTCCCCCAGGCTTTCTTATATTTTATGTTTGGTATGTATGTGCTGTATGGTTTTTAAATTGTTGGGGGTTTTTATATAATTTTATAATTAGATTTGTTCCATTGTTATACTGTTTTTATTACTGTTGTGAGCCACCCCAAGTCTTTGGAGAGGGGCGGCATAAAATCTAATAAAATGAATTAGAACCATGTCACTTACCAAAAGTTTCTGGACCAAATTAGCATTTTTAGACTATTTGTAGTGAAATGCAACAAAAAGGGTTACTCTTCATCACTTTATTGAAATGCATCAATTCTATAACTCAGCTGGGAATTATATCTGGGGATACACATGTACAATTTGCTACTGGTAGACATATATTTCTTACAAGATATTATTTATCTCTAATTTAGTCAGGCTTGTCCATTCTCTCTCAGTTTTTCTGTGTTTTCTAAAATAAAAGGAAAATGTTGGATCATGCCAAACATGTCAGAAAATGCAGATACTTTCAGAAAACATTTTTTGCCACTTCTTGTTGAGAAATAGTTTGTGACCTCAATCTGAATAGATGTCATATCATAATGTAATAGCGATAAATTTGCAGATAATGGCATTTCTTCTGTTACCCATCTTTATGGCAAGAATTTGCAAGTGCATCAGTTCTGGTATGCAAATAAATGCATAACTATTTTGATCTGAAAGTTGATAGCTGTATTAGGTAGCATTGCCTAGCTATTTGAAAAGGGATATTATTTCTAATAATTTCTCTTGTTTTGCTTTGTATGTATATCAATCTACAACCATGATATATGATTAGCTTTGATTGCCAAAAGTCGTTTTGATCCTGGCTAATGACAGCTGGGGTAATTTGTCTATTTCTTCAGTGAAACAAGCATAATGCATTGGCATTGTAAGTGAAAAAATGTTCTAAAAGTAAAAGATGAAGGTCATGCATAATGAAAAGCAAATCCTCGTATTTTATAGCTTAACTGATAAAATAAGACTGATAATTCACCTAAGATCATTTATAAGCCAAACATCCACTTCCTTTCCTGGAACAAAGAAAGAAAAGATACTAAAAACATATTGAGACATACACATAAGTTGAGAGTCAAAATTTTAAAAGATGACTTTGCCGGAAGCTGCCAACTTTTCAACTTTCTTTGGGTTTTACTTGTTGAAGATCATTCTGGGTGTTAAATATATTGGGGCAATAGATAGTTGAGGATTTTTCCTGAAATATTAAAAGTATAAATATTCTCAATTCTTTCTTCCTTTTAAAAAAATCACTTTTGAAACGTCTGAAATATAAATCCCAAATAAATAGTTGTTACTATTCAAAGGAAAAGTTTGTTTGTAGAATTTGTCGTTCTCCCCAGGCCTCTCACTTTTCCCATAATAGCAGCCATTAGTGGGAAAAATCACTAAGGCTGGAATTTGCCCACCCTGCCCAGCTGTCTGCGCACCAAAGTTTCACAAACCCCCCAGTGTCATAGCTGCTCTCCACACTCTCACTTACACATAATTCATTTGGGAAATGTTTTCCTCTTCAGTTCCTATTTATGTTGATGAACAACTACTTGCAGTTGGGAAAGCTCCTAATCCCTGAATTAAGGTTAAGAAAAACCTTTTAACCTTGGAAGAAGAAAAAGAACCAGAGAAGAGAAAGATCTAACCTAGTTGTAATGTGATCATAGAACAAGCCAATGGCTCAACTTTATTTTATTTTATTTATTTTGTCCAATACACAATAATACATAATGAAAGAATAGACAACACTTTTGAAGAAATAGAATTAGAGAAAGAATAGAAGAGAGAATATAGAATAAAATAAATCGATGAGAGAATAGAAGAAATATATAGGGATAGAAGAGAAGATATATGCGATATAGGCAATGATGGGCTACCAACATTTTTACTACCACACTGTGGGCGTGGCTTATGCATTTTATTTCAACATCTTTCAGTGCAAATTGGGTGTTCTGGGGTGGAGCTCCAAATTTTGGTACTGGAACTGCGTTCCTGACCGTTCCCATAGAAGCCTATCACTGGATATAGGAGAGACAATAGGACAGGAGTCGGAAGGCACTTTAGTGCACTTATGCACACCCCTTACTGACCTTTTAGGAATCTGGAGAGGTGAACCATGGACAGTGTAAGGGTAAAATGTTGGGGGTTAGGGGATGATACTACGGAGTCCGGTAATGAGTTCCACGCTTCAACAACTCTATTACTAAAGTCGTATTTTTTATAGTCAAGTTTGGAGCAGTTAATATTGAGCTTGAATCTGTTATGTGCTCTTGTTTTGTTGTTGTTGTTGAAGCTGAAGTAGTCATTGACAGCCAGGACGTTGCAGCATATAATATTGTGGGCAATACTTAGATCATGTTTAAGGTGTCTTAGTTATGAACTTTCTAGGCCCAGGATTGTAAGTCTAATTTCGTACAGTATTCTGTTATGGGAGGAGGAATGCAGGGCTCTTCTGGTGAAGTATCTCTGGACATTTTCGAGGGTGTTAATGTCTGAGATGCAGTATGGGTTCCAAACAGATGAGCTGTATTCGAGGATGGGTCTGGCAAAAGCTTTATATGCTCTGGTAAGTAGCATGAAATTTCCAGAGCAGAAGCTACGTAGGATTAGATTAACAACTCTTGAAGCCTTCTTGGTGATGTTGTTGCAGTGGGCTTTGGCACTTAGGTCTTTTGTAATTAGTACTCCAAGGTCCTTAACCAAATGGGGGTTATCTGTGATAATTTATTATTCAGTTTGTATTTGGAGTTCTAATTCTTTTTGCCGATGTGTAGGACAGAACATTTGCTGGTTGAGATTTGGAGTTGCCATGTGTTAGACCAATCAGAAACAGAATCTAGGTCTTTTTGGAAGGTGTGTTATTGGTGGTGTTGAAGACTTTTACATCATCTGCGAAGAGAATGCAGTTGCTTGTAATGAGATTGCAAAGGTCATTGATGTAGAATGAAGAGTGTTGGTCCCAGTACGCTACCTTGGGGGACACCGCTTTTAACAGAGATGGGTGTGGATATGGAGCTTCCTATTTTGACCACTTGTTGTCTGTTTGACAGGAATGCTGTAATCCAGCTGTGGAGGGCTCCTGAGATGCCATAGGATTTGAGTTTTAGGAGTAGTTTGTTGTGGACCACTGAATCAAAGGCTTTGGAGAAGTCAATATAAATTGTATCTATAGATTTTCCTTGGTCAAGATGAGTAGTCCATATGTTTTTGCAGTGGAGGAGCTGCAGGTTGCAGGATAGTTTTTTTCTGAATCCAAATTGTTTGTTAGAGAGCAGATTATTAGTTTCAAGGTGGAGGGTAATTGATTGGTTTATAATTGTTTCCATGACTTTGCATGGGATGTAGCATAGTGATATTGGTCTGTAGTTATCGATAAGAGAAGGGTCTCCTTTTTTGAAGATGGGGATGACCGTTGCTTTTGACCATAGCTTAGGAAGTGTGCTGGTACTGAAGGATTTTTTGAAAATTATGCTTAGTGGTACAGCTATAGCATAAGAGAGCTTTTTTAGGAAGTATGCGCATAAATCATCTGGTCCGACTGATAGGGAATGCTTTTTCAACTCAGTCTTTAGTAAAGTCTATAAGGGTTAGGTCGTTGAGAGAGTTTGAGGTGTGATTGATGAAACTGGGGGATGAGCCGTTACTGTTAACAAAGACAGATCTAAAGAATGAGTTGAGGAGGTTAGCTTTGAATGAATCTTCATGGCATTCTTTGTCATTGGGTCATTTGAGTAGTGGGATAGGTCTAGAATACTTAAGTTTGTTGTTGACAAAGTTGCAGAAGGCTCGATTAGATTTGGTATGTAGGAGGTTTTCCTCTTGTTTGCTGTGATAGTTGAGACATTCTGCTTTTATTTGGTTGCAAATGCTTTTATAACAACTTCTGAAGTTGGCTACTTGTCCTTTTTTGTCTTTCCCGCCAGAGAGATTTTTGTCTGTTTGTAATTTTCTTATTGAGATGGGAAGGGTTTTTTTCTTGTTTGAGGCAGATGTTAGTGGTACATGAAGTCTGATAATTATTTTCATCTTGAGGAAGAATGTGTTGTAGAAGTCATCAGTAGAGTTGCAATTAGAGAAAATAGTTTGCCAGTTTAATGTTGAGAGGTGGGCTTCAATGTGTTCATAGTTCGCTTTTTTGAAGTTGAATTTCGGTGTCGCATTAGTTGGGTGGATCTTAGTGTGGCTTAGGTTGAGATTGAAGTTTATCATGTTGTGGTCACTGTTGGAAAATGGTTCTTTTATTTGTAAACCATATATTGCACTTTTGCTGTTGCAGAAGATGAGATCCAGACAAATGTCTGGTCTAGTATTGCTAGTTACCAGTTGGTCAAGTCCCAGGTTAGTGACGGTGTTATGTATAGTAGAATGGGTGGATTTTGTGCTACATTCATTTAAGGTCCAGTTAATGTGTGACAGGTTGAGGTCTCCAAGGAAGATGGGGTGTGGGCAGGCGGTAGCCCATGTTAGTAGTGCAGATAATTTGTTCGCATGTGTGATGTCATAGTCCAGAGATCTGTAGCAGAGTAATAAGCGAATTGTGGTATTTAGGGATAGATCATAGAAATAGTTTCAGGGAGTGATAGGTCTTGTGAAACTTTGATTTTTTTTAGGTTTAGAGATTTTTTTGTAGAATATAGCTATCCCGCCTCCTCTGCAGGATTCACCGTCAGTTGGAGAGACAAGATAGTTCCTTGTCTCTCCATCTGGGTAGGATACATTGAGCCACGTCTCACAGACAAAATAATATCAATGACTGAGGAGTCTAGAAGAAGGAGGAATTCAGACATCTTGTTGACGATTCTTCTAGCATTTAATAGTTTGCATTTGAGATTAGTTTTGTGTTGGGAATAGGTTTTGGGTTGGTTAGAGGTAATAAGGGGCATGCTTTGGTTGCATTTTAAATGCAACCAAATGTAACTTTGGTTGCATTTTAGTTGCATCATCATTTGTTAAAGAATATTATGAGAAGATAACATTTCAGTGAAGCGGTGGATGTGATGTACTGGTGCCTGGAAGCTGTAAGGATCTGGATGGGAGCCAAGAGGCTCAAGCTCAACCCAGACAAGACTGAGTGGCTGTGGGCATTTCCTCCCAAGGACTCTCTGATCTGTCTGTCCATTGTTCTGAGGAGGGGGCATTAATCCCCTCAGATAGGGTTCGCAACTTATGTGTCCTCCTGGACCCAGAGCTGAGTTTTGACTACCATCTGTGGCTATGGTTAGTGGGAACTTTGCCCAGGTTCACCTGGTTTACCAGTTGCAGCCCTACTTGGACCAGGAGGCTCTGTGCAGAGTCACTTGGGCCCTCATCACCTCCCGTCTTGATTATTGAAATGTGCTCTACATGGGGCTACCCTTGAAAAGTGTTCAGAGGCTGCAAATAGTCCAGAATGCAGCTGTGAGAGCTGTAATTGCTATTCCTCAGTATGCCCAGGGGTGGGCTACTGCCCATATGGGGGGGAACGCAGTGGGGTAACAAAAATAGAGCTCCACCCCAGAGCACCCAATTTGCACTGAAAGATGCTGAAAGAAAATACATGGCGTCCTGTATAAGCCACACCCACAGTGTGGTAGTAAAAATTTTGGTAGCCCTTCACTGGGTATGCCCATATAATCCCGATTCTGACGTGATCTAGCCAAGACTCAATTCAAAATGAAAATAGTTCTTGGAAATATGGCTAGCATGGAGGCAGTACTGTCATTATAGCATACATTCATATCTTTCTAAATTTTACAACTCTTTTTTAAAAAGGCTAAATTGTCTGAAGTCTATTGCAAACTTCCTGTTTTCCCCAAATAGAGAAATTTTATCCCCCCTGTTCTGCCGGCGTGTCTCAACCACCCGTAATTACAGGGTAATTAGTCCAGGAAGATACACACCACATGATAAAAGGAAAACCCAAAAGTTTTTATAAACAGAAAAACAGAAACAGCTCCCTTTTTAAATGTCAAAGGGATTTTCTGGTACACACAAGGCACAGGTTAAATGCAATCCAATTGCTCACCCAATAACTGGGAAATTGAGTCCAATTCTAAAGTCCAGATAGTCCACACACACAATCCTGAACAGCAAAAAACCACGATCTTGATGAAACAATAAATCAGATAATCCTCCTGCACAGGATTAATTTTAATTTACTCTGGAGTTAAAAAAATCTGGTCTAGGGCCCATTTCTTAAAAGCCCTTTTAGCATCCCTATTTTCTTTATAGAATCAGGCTGCCATAATGAAAAATTATCTATAATGGGATATGTAATAGCCTATATGGAGCAATTATTGTAAATTGAAGAAAATCGTTATGCCATGGCTTGTTCTATAATTTTGTAAACATTATGGAATGTTTACTTAAAAGTCCACATCTCACATTTACTCACAGTTTAGCATTTCCATCAACGAAGAATTTATTTCAGAACGTACTGCTAAGAAATCTTCAAGTGAATCAAACAGGATGCCCTAGAGAGAAATAATCTCAGATCCTTCCATCACTGACACGATAGCCTTTGTTTAATAAAACTCGAGGAGAATTAAAGAAAAGTGCTATGTTATTTTCTCATCTTTAGACTATCTCCTTACGGCTGACTATACAGAGATGATTATCAGCCGACTGAGAAATGCCACCATTTTTAACCTCTGGCAGGTTCAGACAGAACAACAGTGGCAATTGGTTATTGGCCATTTGATCCCCAATGATAAAAGAAGACATTTGGGGAAATAGATTTTCTGAAACTATTGCAGAGTTCACAGCACTGTTTCCATTGATGAAGACGTAAGTATATTCTGCAGGGGTATCTGAAGATAAGCTACCAATCAAGATTCAAAATTTAAGCAGATTGACTAATGTAATAAATAGTTTATGCCACTACAGGTAAACCTCCACTCACAGCCACAATTGAGCCCAACATTTCTCTTGTCAAGTAAGATGTTTGTTAAATGTGTTGTGCCCCATTTTACAACCTTTCTTGCCGTAACTGTTAAGTGAGCCGCTGTAGTTGATAAGTTAGTTACCTGCTTGTTAAGTGAATCTGGCTTTCCCATGGATCTTGCTTGTCAAAAGGTTGCAAATCACATGACCTTGGGAAACAGAAATGGTCGTAAGTGTGAACCAGTTGCCGATCATCTGAATTTTGATCACATGATTATAGGAATGCTACAAGGGTTGTAACAGAAAAATTGTTGTAAGTTATTATTTTCAGTGCCATTGTAACTTTGACCAGTCACTAAATGAACTGTTGTTCAAAAACTAAAGAAGGCTCTAGGAAAACATTTTATTACATACATTATCTATAAATCTTATTGTTTCCAGATCTGATGCAGTTGGCAGTGAAGATCAATATTAATAAGCAAGAGCTTCCATTCATTGGTTTTTCATTGGAAAAAGCATGCCACTACAGCTTGATCAATTTCATATTAGAAGTCCATCGGACACCGCATGGCCAGTCCTTCTTGGGCCTATTTTTATTATTAGTTGAATGCATAGAATGCCTTTTATATTCATTAATATTAATTTCTGCTTGGTTTTGTGAAATAATACAGTATCCCCTAAATTAATTAAAGCCGATGAACTCCACATCATTCCTCTTCATGTTCTAACCACAAGAGCAATTTCAAGGTCTCAGATAGATAAACTTTGGTTTGTTTTGAAATGTGAGTCTCTGATATCTGATAGTTTATCTCTATTATGTCTTTCTGAATTATGTGGCTCCACTCTTGGCAGAGTAGCCAGATTTATATCCTGTTATATGTCCTTAAGGGAGACATATCTGAGTATGTAGATGGTAAATTAAATAGTATACCTTAATGCTAGCTGATGTTTGAACATTTTTATCAATTAGTTCTCCTATCCTCCTTGGTTTCAATAGATTAAAGATGAAAGTTTCCTGTTCAGATTATTGGGTTAGAGAGACTGGATTGTTGTTTAGATAATACATGATTGAACTGGCTGGATCAGTTAACGTAGGATTGGCGGGGTGATGGTGGAATTATTCACCTATTTTTCTACTGGTTAGTTGTAATCTTGTCTTCCCTTATTAACATTACAGTGTTCCCTCGATTTTCGCGAGTTCGAACTTCGCGAAAAGCCTATACCACGGTTTTTCAAAAATATTAATTAAAAAATACTTTGCGTTTTTCCCCCCATACCACAGTTTTTCCTGCCCGATGATGTCATATGTCATTGCCAAACTTTCGTCCGCCTTGAATAATTTTTTTTTTAAATAAACTTTAATAAATAAACATGGTGAGTAATAATCTAAATGGAAATTGTAATTTAGGGGTTTAAAGTGTTAAGGGAAGGCTTGTGACACTGTTCATAGCCAAAAATAGTGTATTTACTTCCGCATCTCTACTTCTCAGAAATTCAACTTTCGCGGGCGGTCTCGGAATGCATCCCCCATGAAAATCGAGGGAACACTGTATATGAAAAAATATTTTCTTAGCATAATCATCAAGCATAGACACAATATACACTACTCAAAAAAATAAAGGGAACACTGAAACAACACAATATAACTCCAAATAAACCAAACTTCTGTGAAATCAAACTATCCACTTAGGAAGCAACACTGATTGACATGCTGTTGTGCACATTCAACTTTGTCCAGAATAAAGTATTCAGTGAGAATATTTCATTCATTCAGATCTAGGATGTGTTATTTGAGTGTTCCCTTTATTTATTTATTTATTTTGAGCAGTATAGTTATTTTAAGCCCCATCCTCTTTTCATTTCCCCAAAAACGTTAATCCTCTAAAAATGTGCGTGGTACTTGGGTTGTCTGACTGAAAACTGGAAGAGAGAATTTGGTACACTTCATACATTTGTTTTGTAAGGTTCCATCGTACATTTTCTCCCAGCCCACAATTTATATAATGAAGATGAAATAACTTTAGATAATGCATTTCCAGTCAGAATTATTAATAGGCTAATTTCATCATGAACAACCCAACCATTGCCTGTTACAATAACAGATTCTGTAGGAATACTTTGAGAGATGGAATGAATGGGAGGCGGTATGCCAATCTCTTCAGAGAATAGAAATCTCTATTCCATTCAATTTCATTTGGAAAAATTTAAACAGACTTTTATTGGCCAAGTGTGATTGGACACACGAGGGATTTGTCTTTGGTGCATATGCTCTCAGTGTGCATAAAAGAAAATATACATTTGTCAAGAATCCTGATTAATGATTGTCGTAGGGGTCAAATAAGCGATCAGGAAACAATGAATAACAATCAGATAGTAGTTGCTGGGATGCATTTATAAACTGGACAGAGTTGTGTGTGTGTGCGCGTGTTGGCATGTATGTATATGTCTGTGCGCACACTTGTTTAGGTGTGTGTGTGTATGTGCGTGCGTGCATGCTTGATTTCTAGTGACTGTCTGGATAAGTCCCTGCAGTTTTTTTGACAAGCTTTTTCAGAAAAGATTTGCCGTTGCCTGCTGAGAGTCACTGACCTAAGGTCACTCAGGTTAGCCTTGTGCCTAAGAAGCAGTGGTGGGTTGCTCTCAGTTCGGCCCAGTTGTGTGAACAGATAACTCTAGCGATGAGTAGCTCTGCTCACCCACCTGAGACGCTTCTGAACATGCACAGAAGCTTCTGTGCATGCACGCAAGCACATACAACAACCGATAGGAAAGGATTTTAGAAGCCACTACTGCTAAGAAGCACTAGAACTTACAGCCTCCCTGTTTCTTGCCTGGTGCCTTAACTACTACACCGAAATTGGCCTGGATAATAGAGTCACATTACTCACAAGAGCCTACAAAACTTTTGCCAGACCCATCCTAGACTATTGCTCATCTGTCTGGAACCCATACCACATATCAGACATCAACACCCTTGAAAATGTCCAAAGATATTTCACCAAAAGCCCTTCACTCCTCCACTTGAAACAGAATATTCTACGAAAATAGACTAACAATCCTGGGCCTAGAAAGCCTAGAACTACGGTGCCTAAAACACGATTTGAGTATTGCCCACAAGATCATATGCTGCAACGTCCTACCGGTCAAAGACTACTTCAGCTTCAACCGCAATAACACAAGAGTACGCAACAGATTCAAACTTAATACGAACCGCTCCAAACTTGACTGTAAAAAATATGATTTCAACAATCAAGTTATCGAAGCTTGGAACTCATTACGGGACTCAATTGTGTCAACCCCTAACCCCCAACATTTCTCCCTTAGACTATCCACGATTGACCTCTCCAGGTTCCTAAGAGGCCAGTAAGGGGTGTACATAAGTGCACTGGTGTGCCTTTCGTCCCATGTCCAATTGTCTTTCGTCTCTTTCACCTATCATATATATTCTCTTCCTTTCATATATCCTCTCCTCTAAGTTCACTTTTACCCTTATATATATTACCACATGTCTATTTTCTTCCTATGTATTTGTGTATTGGACAAATGAATAAATAAAATGAATAAATAAATAAATTTTCAACATTCTTTTTCGGGGCATTTTGTTGTTGAATTGAAACGTAAGAAGAACATTGGAGAAAAATGCTCTCAACTTGCAGGAACTGTTACTTGTTTTTCCTCAGAGTATCTGCCATTCTCTGGTGTTTGGGCTCTTCCTCAGTAGACTTGAGTGGATGTGTGAGTAAACAGGAGTTTTGGAAAACCTTGGTATTAAAATGTTTTAATGGGAGAACATTGCTTTCAACCTAAGCACCTCATCAACTTTATGTGAAGATACTGCCACCATTGCTCAGTGTGAACTATATTTATAGGGTAGGTAATCAAACCCTTGCAATATCCTTGAACTGGACAGCCAATGGGGACAAGGAATGAATAAGATGGAGAAAGTGATACTTTGAACTGAATGAGATAACTGTTTGGCTTTGGATAATTAAAGAATACTTGTTTATTTTTAACAAGTTGTAAATGTCAAGAAGAATTATCTCCTTCTTTTAGAGGGTAAAACTACTATAGCTGGCAAAATAAAAGTCGGAGCTCCACAATGAGTCAGGTTTCTTTAAAAACTTCTCTGTTAAGCTGGCGCAACTTAGATAGCAATAGCAATATAATAGCACTTAGATTTATATACTGCTCCATAGTGCTTTGCATCATTTCTGAGTGCTTTACAAGGTCAGCCTATTGCCCCCAACAATCTGGATCCTCATTATACTGACCTTGGAAGGATGGGAAGGCTGAATCAACTTTGAGCCTCTTCAGGATCAAACTTTTGGGTTTAACTACTCTACTACATGCTTGCACTGTCTTGTAAACACATCTCTATGGTCAGGTCACAATTAACTGACCAGTGTGTCACCTTTTGATGACCAAAAGGGGCAGATACTCTGCAGGCTATATAAACCTCTGTAGAGTAGATGCTTCCCCCTTCTCTTCTTCCTCTTCTACCTTCTTCTTCTGAACTCCTGTGTGATCCATTGTCCTCGGCTGAGGACACATGTGTGAGATGAAATCCAAAGCCATCCTCACACATGGGACCATCCAGAAGTTATTAATATGGACTGGAATATAAACTTATCTGCCTGCAATGTGCAATTGCATGAATCAACAAAATTGTAAGTAAAGATTGTATTTTTCATCTTTATGAAGGAGTGGTCATTCATTGCTAACAAATGGGATTCTGAACCACGTGTTATTTCTTGCCTTGCCAACTCCGCTGCAAATTAAGCCAGCTGAACTCTGCTAATACAAATAATATTAATAATAATCAAAATAACCCAACACAAACTTCAGTCTGTGGGCAGAGTGAGCCTACAATGCTGCATTCTACCACTTCGCCACCAGAGTAATAATATGCTATGCTTCTCGTGTCTCTATCCTTGAATCAATCTCAGGGCCTCCAAGTCAAACCCTGACCTTCATAAATGGTCACTAGACTCCTATACTCCTGTCTTTTTTCTTCTCAAGCTTATCCTTTCCACAATCACTTTCTTTAACCAGATTGTTTATCCAAATCCTTCAGATTTATCCACCCCTTGGGTTGAGAAGTTCAGAGCTCTGGATGTTTTGAATCTTCTTTAATGTGATGTTGTTTCTTATTAATTCCTTTATGGGGTTTCTTTCCCTTCTTAAACTTTTCTGCTTGGTCAGATGTTCTGTAATTAATGAAGGAGTCGGTGGAGGAGGAGTATTGACTTCAGCAGGTGTCCTTGACCTGCTTTTATGTGATTTATGTTCCAGTGAGCCCTGCATTTTTGTAACTATTTCAGCTATAGTTGCTAGTAAAGCTCTGCATTCCTCTAGAAAAGACATCAATAGCTGATTTCTAAGTCCCACACCGAAATAATGCTTCTCTGTAACTGTGCTACTATACGTAAGTCCTTGACTTACAACACTATATTTAGCAGCCGTTTGAAGCCACACTATCACTGAAAAAAAGTAACTGGTGACTGTTTTGCAACCATTGCAGCATCCTCATTGTCATGAGATCAAAATTCAGATGCTTGGCAATGGACTCATATTTATGACAGTTGCTGTGTCCTAGGATCATGTAATCCCCCTTTGTGACCTTCCGTCAAGCACAGTCAATGGGGAATCCACATTTACTTAACCACTGTGTTACTATTTTAATAAGCACAGTGATTCATTTAACAACAGTGGTAAGAAAAGTCATAACACAGGGCAAAACTCACTTAACAAATTTCTCATTTAAACATTTGTTGGGCTCAGTTATGGTTGGGCTCAGTTATGGTTGTAAATCGAAGATTATCTGTACAAGAGGGTCAACTCCAGGCATAATTGTTCATATTCTGCACTATAGGTGGACTCAATCACAGATTTTAAAAGCGTGTCCTTTACTTCCTTTCCCCCATTCTGTTCATTACTCCATCTTATACATTCTTCATTGGGCAAAGATTTAAATTAGATGTCAAAGTAGCTACCTTTTCAGCCTGAGTAATCCCAACAGCCAGATTATTTTCTGCTTCCTTATGTACTAGAGTACAAAGGTAGAATTGTCCTATTGGTCAGTTTTATTAGTTTATTAAAATATATGTGAAAAGATCAAACACTCTACTGATCCATCATTTGAGGTTAACTCTAATGCTTTCTTACCCACATTGAGCAGGAATTTGAAGACTGCCATATGGGGAAACAAAAGTTTTTGATCTTTATCTGGTTAATGCAGCTGTTGTTGTCCTTCAAGACATATTCTTTCATTATCTTTAAGAGTTGGCATTAAGTGTATAATCTTTTACCATCCTCTCTGGTAAGGACCATCCTGTGAGGATCACCATGGAAAAAACAATCTTCAAAATACTAAGGCAGAAAGCAGAAGCCGCAGGCCTCCGTTTGTTGTTCTTTGCCCCCTAATTAGTTCTTTCTGTGGCTGCATATCACTTTGGAGGTTTCTCTCTACGTTGATTTATATATCTATTTTTACAACTTCCCAGTTACACTAAGCAGTCTTATATTGGAATTTCCTCTTGCCTCCTTGAGGCAAGGGTGGGTTTCTATTGGTACAGTTCCTAGTGGTACAGTCTGATGCAGGCACTCCAGTAGTGTCAGGATCAGGCCTACCTGAGAGAATATTCCAAATTGCAGAGAGAAGAATTGCATGACTTTAACAATGTAAAACTGCCGAGTCATGGTGAATATGCAAATTGTAATGTAACCTGATTGGCTGACAAAAATACATAATGCACCTTTGCATAGGTGTGGCTTGTGGCTTGGCTTGAAGGTAGTTGTGAGCCACCCCGAGTCTTTGGAGAAGGGCGGCATGCAAATCTAATAAATTAAATTGAATTAAAATTAAATTGTGGCTTAGAGTGGCTTGTAAATTAGGTGGCTTGCGATGGATGAAGAATTGTAGCTAAATATTGTAACTGAGAATAGTACTGTGAGTACTTTGTATATTAACTACTGGAGAGCTACAGTGTGAATAGTTAGTGTAGGTTTGCTACCAAAGAAGTCACACTAGTGCACTTATGCTCCCACTATAAATATTTTCATGTGCAAATGTCGTGAGTGTGCTCCCAATTTTAATTTGGAAAAGTATCACACTTACTATCACTACGGACCGAAATACTGTATACAAGTAATAATTTTCTTCTTGAAGAGCCTTGCAGACATTTTACATTTTTAGCTTATTTTTTTTCCTAATAATGGTCTCACCCACTAATCTAGAATATGAAGAGAATAATTATTCCTTACTAAAGAGATTAAAAATATATGAGATATTTAAGCAAGTATATTCTTTTCTATGATAATGCAATATTTATATTGATTTCCCAAGTGACTCCTTTTGCAAAAATTCTATAACTCCTTGCTGCTTGTAGATTTAAAAAGAAATCATAGATTGCGTTCATTCACACTGGAGGAGACGAGTGAGTCATTTTGTATTTATTTTTCTTCCTCAGAATCTTAAGATTTAATATGTCTCCAGCCTTAGTTTGACTGTTTCAGTACAACAGTTTTATAGCTGCTTACTGAACTCATAGCATATTCTGATAACTGATCCATAAATTCTAGATTTTTAAATGTTTCAGTCCAAAGATAAGCAGAATTTTATTATACTGATAAGTGCATTCATCAATACTTCATTTTTTTCAGCAATTACAAATGATTTCTCTTTCTGGAAGCAGACAGAGTCCTGAATATTCAGAACATGGAATTTTGTTTAAAGAGATGCAATTACATTTCAAAGGCAGTTTGGTTCTAAGTTGCATTTAATTGGATGTATCGTATTGTAACAATGGTGCAAATCAGTTCAGGATAATGGAGTAATGAAAGCTATATGTAAGTCCAACCCTCTGATCCTGTTGTAGTGAATTGGTTCGGAGCCCTTCTAATTTAAACTATAAATTGTATGTATTTATGAATTTGCTTAAATTATAGTTTATTGCTTTTCTAAGACTTAGTAAGGATAACAATACATATAGGACAAATGTAAACCTTAATGCTCGATAGAGAATACCCCCTCTATTTCCCCCAGCAGTTCTCACTTAGTATGAGTGTGTGCTTTAGAAATTATTTCAAAGAAAGAATATCTGGACGAAACCTTTTGCTAAAATATATTCAAATCAATTCAATCTCAAGGGAATTCCCCAATTAAAAGTTTGAAGTTTCATTTCTGTGGAGAAATTCAGAGATGTCCACTCAGTTTTCTTGCCCAAACATTCTATGGGAATTTTCAGAAGGAAAGTTGAGTTGAGATCTAATTTAACGGGATGCAAAGTTTAAGGAATAGGATATCCTACCTCTTGCCTTTGTTTTGAGAGAAATAAACTAAGAGCTCCTTGAGGCACTAACATTGCCTTCATTTAAAAAAGAAAAAACTAATCAGTTTGATGCCCTGGGTAAAGTTGCTCTACAATGGGTGGTATTAAATCTACTTCTTTGGAAATACATTATGTTCACAGAACTTTACAGATGAAAATAATGCTAGGAAAAATTCCACTGAAGGAAATGGAAGATTTCCAGATATAAATATTTTGTAGAGGATCCAGTTTTTCACTTCTACTGATAACAGAACTCCTCTCTGTATCTGTTAAAAGGCAATTTCAGTTAGGGATACTCCAGTTTTGAGTTGTGGTAGTAAACAGCAAGAGAAGAAAAGTAAAACTTCACCTTGTCCTTGATGTTTTAAAACTATATTCTGTCTGATCTTTGCCTTTTGAGACTTGCTCCTGGATTTTGTAATGAAGAAGCAAGTATTTATTATGATAATGCCTTAGCCTTAGGTAGCAGTTTAAAAAAAAAGGAAGGAGGCATTGTCTACTTCTTTATGTTTCATTGATTATTCCCTTTGAAGTTATCCAGGTAAATTGGGACATCACAGTAGGGTTATTTTCATTAATGTAATTCTGTTAATGGAATGATACCCACCAGTACACTGGATTATTCAAAAGGCTGGAAGTACCTTCAAAACAGATTTATCAAAATAGAATGGAAGGACAATTATGGGAAAGCTTACTACAGTATATAGGAGGAAGTCCTTCAAATAACATTGGATGCCACTCCCAATTCACCACATACAATTTCCAGCAGCTGAAATATTTTAATCAATGCTAGATCCCCAGATTTGCTACTGAGAGGTGGTTTGCTAAGCACAACCGCAGCATTTGCAGGGATTTTAAAAGGGGGGGGGAGTGAAGGAAAGCAAGAAAGTGAATGGATATCTGCTTAAATACCATTTGATGTAGCTCAAATGATTCATCGTGATTTTTTACGTTTGAAATTTGTTTATTGCCTACATCTCTTGAATGTAAGTTTCAATAAATCAGTGGCAACTGAAAACGATTAAAATAATTATTAAATATCTTAAATATTTGCAGCAGACTAAAGGGAAGTGTGTAGGTGTGCAATGTATACAGAATTGTGATGTTAGCATTACCATCTTCATTTTACATTAAAAAAATATTCTACTATTAAAACCTGTTTTCATAGATATGCGATGAATTGTTTATTTGGGTTGGAGACAAATGTCTCTTTTTGATGGCTCCGCCTCCAAATAATAAAATAATACAAGAACAGAAATGGCTTGAGGAGCAAATGTCTATGTGTGATGATAAGATATGACAAATGACATTCAGAATCCATTAGCTATTGGCTTCAGAGTGCCATTTTAGCACATATGTGGAGAACAATCCAATAATAATTAAAATAGCAAGCAAATGGAAAGTTCAAAATAAACAAATGGCTATTCACATTATGTCACCTGAGAGAGAGAAAAAAACCTCATTCAAGAAATGACATCATGATTATATAGTTTAGACAGACAACAAGCATGAAACAGTCTCTAATAGTAATCTACATTTCAATATTACAATAAATGTGCCAAATCCTGCATATGTTTTAACTATTTCAAAAGATAAAAGGGGGCAGGGCATGACACCCAGATTTTCAACTGGATAGGTAATTCCCCCAGAAATGCACGGCCGGCGTTTTAAAGCACTGGAGCTGGGGGATGCTGCCGGAACTCCATACTTCCAGTTTTCGGTGAAACCGGAAGTTTGGATTCTGGCAGCGCGCCAAGCTGGCGCGCTGCCTCCTAGACCCTGGCGCGAGGTCCTAGGCCACCCTATTTAAGGGCAGCTCAAAGCAGACCTCCTCCTTTCCACCCAGTCATCCTGAATACGAGCACCCGCCCACTCTTCTCTATCATACAGTGTGTCTAGACGGGGTCGCTTCGGGGCCAAATAGGAATTTTTTGTGGCCTCTCCTATGGGTGCGGCCATTTTTTTTGCCTATTCCACACTGACGTTAAGGATGGACTGGTTAGGGGGTGCGGAGCAATGTAGATATACAATTCGGCTTCCCTTTGGTCACTGGGGTTGGCAGGTTAGGGGTGGAAATGGGCATTAGGAGCAACTGCGCGTTCTCCTTTTGGGCATCTTTTCAAAGATGATGGGCTGCCTCTCCCCATGAACTGTAGGTTGGTGCAACTTCGGGGATTGGAGAGAAGATGTCCATGGGACTCACCGGATCCAATTTCCCTCGGGGATTGGAGGGTGAGCTCCTCCCACACGCTTATGGGCATGGCTCAGATCCAGGTGAAGGTGGCTACCTTCACCTGGATCAGCAAGGAGTTATGCCCAATAGTTGCCTAGGAATGTTTTGATATGAATTTCCGCCCCGTTAGTTGTTGGCCTCTGCAGGTCCATTGTTTACACTGTTATAACATTTGAGTTACATTATTTAAATTGACGTTATTTAAATTTATGCCAATTTAATAAAGTGCCCCTATATTAAAACCCATTTACTGTCTCAGCAACATTACTCTGCTTCCGGGGCAATGGTATTTAGATGAGCTGATAGATGGACACTCTGTCCCTAAGATCATATAAGCTTACTATCATCCAGTTATCATTCAACAAATGTCAAGATTCTATCACTCTCACTCACACACCAAAGAGTTGCTACATCTTACATTCCTAAATCATTCATTTGTGCTAGTGAGATACAATCAGCTCTTCTCTCCCTTTTATTCTCTCCCTCTTCCTCCTGCTTTCATCTCAAACATGTTCAAGTTAGAAAAGTGAAGAAAGCTATTGATTTGTCTTGATAAAGAACTCTGTTCCAAAAGTAAATAACACTTGCTCTTTCGACATAGTCTCTGAGAGTACCTGGAGCCATGTTTCTTTGTTGAGATTCAGTTTTGTTCTGATGCTTGTAATATTCTCTTGTTAATGAAATAAAAAATACACCTCATTTCCCACAGGCTTTAGAAAAATCCATGATATGATATTCAAAGTACTTCTAGGGATGGCCTAAGAGACACAGAGAAATAAACAAAACACTTCATACAGTAGGTATTATTTCTGGATTATGGCAATAATTTTAATAATATAGAAGCAACTCGTGTATTTTATATTTTACTTAATAGGAAAAAAAATCTATTAAGACAGTTAAGGATTTCTCAAGAACACCCAGTTCTTCCTTTTGAGCATTAGTGATTGTGAGGCTCTTATCTTTCTCAGTTGCTTTTTCCATTTCTCCTCAATAAGGGTCTTAAACTTCTGTTTTAAACTTTCCTCATTATATGCAATCTCATGTTGCTTCAAGCTTGTCCTCAGTAGCCTGGGTTTAAACAAAATAATATTTTCTTAAGTTTTGGCATCACAGGGAACTGTTGTGAGTTAAAAGTATTTATTTAGCGTACTGCTAAATAAATAAATATGTAGATTGCAATAGTAAAGATGTATGAAAAGAATGCATAGCAATAAGATAAGGTGAAGATGTGTGGTCAATTTTGTAGATATAAAAAATTGAAGAACTTATATATTAAATAAAATTGTTAAATATATTGGTTCATGCAATAAAACAAATGTTCTTTGTATTAATATCTAGGCCATTTAAGTGCAGTATTTGTTAATTCCTCCTGTGTAAGCTCTCAGATGGCATCTGGTCACTATATGATCCAGTGTCACAGCCACATTCAGGGGAAGATTGTACCATATGCGGAATAAGAACACGTACACAAAAAAGAGCTGGAATTTAACTGGGTCACTTTATTAAAGTAAACAAACTTTAAACAATTATCAAACAAATAACCAGGACCTACAGAGACCACTAAAAGTATTTGGAACAGTAATAATTAATGATAAACTTCCTGGGCAACTATGGGCGTAGCTCCTTGCTGAACAAGGTGAAGGTACCACGCCTTCACCTGGTTCCTGACCATGCCTTAGTGTGTGGGACTACTCACCATCCAATCCCATTTCTACCCCTAACCTGCCTACCCCAGTGACCAGAGGGAAGCCAATCAACCAAATTATAACTAAATGCAAAGCACCCCCTAACCAGTCCATCCTCTGCAAAGCACCCCTAACCAGTCCATCCATAGGCAAAAAAATGGCTGAAACTAAAACGCTGAGACTGCAAAAAATCCCTATTCGGCCCCAAGGGCGACCTCCACTAGGCACACTGTAAGATGAGGAGGGTGGGCGGGTGTTCGCTTCTCTGCAGCCTAGGGACAAAAGGAGGAAGGCCTGGAGTGTAGTCCCATTTATAGGGCTCGCCAGGACCATGCCCAGGCTGCTCAGCACCTGTGCAGAAGCTCAGATCCAGCTGCCGCAATCTCGCAATATTTTATGACATCACAGAGCCCGATCCAGCCAGAAATGCCGGGGTGTGTTCTCCTTGCCCCAGCGCAACATTTGGCCGGCCTCCAAGCCGGGTGACCATGCAATAGTCTGGCCCATTTAAACAAGGGGCCCTGACAAGAGTCAAAAAAAATTATTGAGCCTTTATTTAAAAGTAAAATCTTTGTCACACAAAAGAAATATGGGGAATAAAGGGAATGCACACACCTGAAGTTCATTCTCATGACAGAAACCTTTACTACCTGTTACGCAGAACGTGACATATAAAATAATTGGGAGAAATTTTAGCTTTTCCTGCACCTTTATGAAATAGCTTCAGATTATTTATTAGAGTTATGATTGTCTTTGAATATACCCCAGCTCACAAGCAGAAATAGGCTACTTTAGATGTAACTTTCTATGTCCTATAACCGTGATGGTGAACCTTTTTTGGTTTGCGTGCCAAAAAGAGGTATATGTGTGCATGTGCATGCACACCCATGCCCACACCCATTCTCCCTCCATGCATGTGGGGCCCCCTGCACTGCCCCCTATGCTTGCACACAATCTCCTGTCCCCATGCTTGCGCACAGGCTGCACTGAAGCCTGGGACAGTGAAAAAACAGCCAAACAGGCAAACCAGAAGTTCAGAAAAACTGACTCCCTGTTTCCTGTTGTGCTGTTTTTCACATTCCGATGGCTTTGGGAAGCTTCCCTGAACTCTCCGGAGTGCAAAAAAACAGCACAATGGGCACAGCACTGCTCCAAAAGGCCACAACTCACTCGGGGTGCCATTACTGCATGCACTGAGAGATGCCTGCGGCATGGGAGAGCAGAGGGCAGGCCACGCAGCCGGAGCTCAGGCCTGCTGCTGTTGCTGCTGATCCCAGCTGCCGCTCTAGGCGCCATAGTGATATTCGGCCTGCTGCGCATGTGCAGCAGCCAAAATTTCATACAAATGTCCTTCCGGCAGTGAGATTTCAGCAAAAAACCCCGATTTCTTTGCTTCCGCATGCACGGAAGTAAAGAAACCTGGGATTTTTACCAGAATTGCACCAGTTGCACATGCAGGGTGTATGCATCTCCATTTCCTCTACCAGAATAGCATTTCTCCCCATAGACAGGGGCCACCCCTGGCTTACAGACTTCAGAGGATAATCAGATAATCAGAACTGCAGAAAAAACAATTGCTGCCAACCTGCCTTCCATTGAGGACCTCAAAAAGAGGGCAGTGAAGATATTTGCTGACCCCTCGCATCCTGGACATAAACTGTTTCAACTCCTACCCTCAAAACATCACTATAGAGTGCTACACATAAAGACAATTAGACACAAGAACAGTTTTTTCCCCAAATGCCATCACTCTGCTAAACAAATAATTCCCCCAATACTGTCAAATTATTAGCTAAGTCTGCATTACTATTACTACTGGGTGTTTTCCCCCTCATTATTCCTATCACCCATCTCCTCCCACTTATGACTGTATGGCTGTATTTTGTTGCTTGTATCCTTAAGCTTTTTATTAATATTGATTGTTTCCAGATTGCTTATTTGACCCGTATGACAATCATTAAGTGTCGTACCTCATGATTCTTGACAAATGTATATTTTCTTTTATGTACATTGAGAGCATACGCACCAAAGCCAAATTCCTTGTCTGTCCAACAAAGGCCAATAAAGAATTCTACTCTATTCTATTCTACAGCAATGGCAAATATCAGGCTTCAGTCTCTTCTCTTGTAATCCTACACAAGTATGGTTATAACGGCAAGCATGTTCCAATATGTGAGATAGTTTTCAACTCCCTTGAGCAGCATACCATCAGACTCCACTGATCAACCATAACTGTGCTGAGTTGAATAAAATGATATGAGACAGGCAGAATGTGAAGATCTTTTCGGACTTCTATGTTGATGCAATTGCAAATGCATGTAGCTCATGTTGCAATGGAACTTTTTTAAAACAGACCTCAGAAACACAATTTCATGCATATTTACCAAACCAGATCTACCTGAACAGGAAGCATTCTATTGTGTTCTACAGCTAGGAATGCATCATACTGAATTCTATTGAGAAACTCACTGTCCCATAATAATTTAGTACTAAACTACATAAAAATGCTTTAAACTAAATGAATGGGAGTGTGTGTATGTATGTATAGTGGATATTTGCATACAGTATATTTCTAAACTGGTTTAAAACATTTTTTCTAGAGTAACTTTCATACCTTTTTATTAATCTAGTGGCCAGTATATGTCAACCAACTTATACTAAACTAGAATGATAAGTTTATCATTTACATATTCCATGTTTAAGTTGTTTATCTGTGCTACAGTTATGCCATCCATCACTCTACCTATCCATACCATCACCCATATATATATATACTGCTCAAAAAAATAAAGGCAACACTCAAATAACACATCCTAGATCTGAATGAATTAAATCTTCTCATTGAATTCTTTGTTCTGTATTAAGTTGAATGTGCACAACAGCATGTGAAATTGATTGTCAATCAGTATTGCTTCCTAAGTGAACAATTTGATTTCACAGAAGTGTGATTTACTTGAAGTTATATTATGTTGTTTAAGTGTTCCCTTTATTTTTTTGAGCAGTGTATTTACACATGTACACATATGCCACATAAATTATCAATCAGCAATATTCCCAAAAGAACCACTTAAGCAAATTGAAGTCTGTGCTTGAATGTTAAACTGCTTTGAAAAAGTCAGCCTTACTCATCTGAGACTAAGAACTAACATGTAGTAAAAAAAACCAACAACATACTAAGAACTAGCATGTAGTAAAAAAAGACAACATTTTTATATGTTAAAAAAATGCTTAAGATTCATCTAATAAAACATGTTATCTTAATCTTACTAAACCAGATCTACCTGAATAGGAAGTATTCTATCTTGATTCAGAGCTGCCTGGTTTATTTGTTACCCTTTAGGCGAATGGTATTAATTATGCTTGGAATCAATACAGTAACTAGACAGAATTCAGAGTACCATTTGTTTGGAACTGCCAATAGACACCAAAAGTGCTGGCATAGATCATCCAATTCTAAATGTGAATGGTAGCGTACACAGACTGGCTATTACAGAATACATTTGAGAAACAGGCAAACTCAGTTATTACTAAGTAAGTGAATCAATTTCTCCTTTGTCCTTAATTGTTTTCTATGCTAAGCATCAGTTTTCTGCAGGAGTTCACAATATGCTGCTGGATTCTCCTAACTATAGAAAATGTAAGGCAGATTTAAAGCAACACTGAATTGACCAAAATCAGTAATGCATTCAGTAAAATTCATCAAAACATTAGGAATATTTATGACATTGAATTGCGAACTCAGATAGTTGCTTGTTATTTATTTGTTTGTTTGTTTGTTTGTTTGTAATTCTGTTTATAAATGATGCACTTTACATGTTATTAAATCCCAAGCATGCATGCTGAACAAACAAATGGACTTTTAATTCATTCAAAGTTCATACCCTTTCATCTTCGATTCCACTCTAGACTTTTTCTCCCCCTAGTGTTTCATTTGTCTCTATCTTAAGCACCATAGAGTCACAGGACTGGAAGAAACCTTGGAGATTTTCTCGTCTAACCCTCTGCCCAAGGCAGGAGTTTTCATATAATCTTGGACAAATGGTTATCCAATCTTTTCTTAAAAACCCCGAGCAATGGAGCACCCACAACTCTGGGAGGCAAGCTTTTTCACTGCTTAATAGTTGTCACTGCCAGGAATTTTGTCTTTAGTTCCAGGTTGAATCTCCCTCTGAAAGAGTCCATCCATTGCTTCTTGTCATACCTCCAGGTTCTTTGGAGAATAAATTGATGCCTTCTTCCTTGTGGCAGTCCTTCAAATATTGGATGACTGCTGTCATATCTCCCCTCAGTCTTTTCTTTATTAAGCTAAATATACCTAGTTCCCTCTGCCATTCTTCATAGAAACATAGAAGATTGATGGCAGAAAAAGACCTCATGGTCCATCTAGTCTGCCCTTATACTATTTCCTGTACCAGGAACCAGTAGTGGAAATCATGGGAGGCCCCACCCGCCCACCCCAGCTCTTTTTTGTCCTTTTTAGGTATGTTCTTAAGCTATGGCACATGCCTGGAACAATGTGTGCATGTGTGATGGTGGAGTGTATGAGCAAAGCCAGCATGTGCACTCAACCAGTAGGGAAGGTAAGTGAATACCACCCCTGATCTGCTTTGTATTGCGGTGATCAGAACTGGACACAATATTCCAAATGTGACCGCACTAGTACAGTATAGAGCAGTACTATCACTTCCTTTAATCTTGATACTATCTTTCTGTTGATGTATAGTGATGGGCAAACCCAACGGTGTTCGGGTTTGGCAAGTTCGGATGAACTTTACGCAAAATTCGGCAGAACCCAAACCGAACCCAAACTCAAACCCGAACGGGGAATCCCTTCCACGAAGAGATTCCAGGGACAGAGCTTTGATGTCACCAGCAGGTTGCTAAGGACGCCAAGGTGATCACTTCCTGGATTCCATGAAATCCAGGAAGTGATCACCTTGGCGTCCTTAGCAACCTGCTAGTGACGTCAAAGCTCCGAATGCTGAACACGACCCTGAACTTTGCCCGAAGTTTGAAAAAATTTTGGGTTCGGCAAACCGAACACTGCAAAATTCAGTACGGACCCGAATCGTGCGGGTTCGGTTTGACCATCACTATTGATGTAGCCTAGGGCTGCATTGGTTGCTGCAGCATACTGCTGACTTACACTTAAGTTATAGTGAGAAGTGCTATACCAGATGGTGTGTTTGATTTGGTTGGAAAAATTCAGGACCGGTGGGTGAGACTTGTACTTAGAGCATAGAATAACTTTATTGTCACTTTAAATATACACTAACTGGCATACATTAAAATGAAATTTCATTGTCTACAGCTCTCAAAGGGTTATCCTATGTGCACTACATAAACATGACAAATATTAAATAAACAAACAAACAAACATATACTCACATATATTATATGAAACAAACAACATATTCTTGTTTGGATATGTACATGGAGAGAAAAATGAATCTTGTGAGTTTTCAGAGACAGGTGGCATAGGATACAAAGTTATTTATTAATAAAATTTGTTTCTCACAAAAAACAACAACTGTAGGCACATACAACAAGCCATTTGAGCAATACATATATAAAACTATCAATATAATAATATAAAAATCTGCATTAAATGTTTAATATTACAGAAACAAATATATAAACCTTAGGCAAAAGGGAATAATAGCCACCTCAGCTAAAGAGCCCTTTAAGTATGTCTCCAGTTTTCTGGGTGTTCCAGCTTGAGTAGAACAACAAGGTCAGGAACTGTGGCGAGATGGTGATTAGAATGGAACCCCTTTATTAGAACAGCTGTCAACATGATACGGCACTAACTGGCACAGGCAAGCCTCTGTCAGGCTGCTATTTATATGGTGGCTGTCAAAACTGGTAGCCAATAGCAGAACTGTAATTTTCCTTCCAGCTGAGCTGTCAACAGGCAGTCAATAGGAAAAGAGCTCTTAGCTGCTAGGTAGATTTCAAGTGTGGAGAAGCAGCACCAGGAGCCCAATATTTTTGTTGTGTGTTTCTTGTTTGGCTTATATTATATTGGCTTTACATCAATATAATAACAACAGAGTTGGAAAAGAGCTTAGAGGTCTCCTAGACCAACCCCATGTTTGGGCAGGAGCCGGGGTGGCGCAGCAGGTAGAGTGCTGTGCTGCAGGCCACTGAAGCTGACTGTAGATCTGAAGGTCAGCGGTTCAAGTCTCATCACTGGCTCAAGGTTGACTCAGCCTTCCATCCTTCCAATGTGGGTAAAATGAGGACTCAGATTGTGGGGGCAATACACTGGCTCTGTTAAAAAGTGCTATTGCTAACATGTAAGCCGCCCCGAGTCTAAGGAGAAGGGTGGCATAAAAATTGAATAAATAAATAAATAAACAAACAAACAAACAAACAAATAAATAAATAAACCACTTCAGACAATTGAGAGGCCGGGCGAAATCATTGCCCAGACGACATTTGCGGCGGCGGGGAGGAGCAAGGACACCGCCTTCCTGCTGGGCGTGCACGCCTACGTGCTGCTGGAAGCATGCCAAATCCCGGGGGAGGGCTGGCAGAGAATGCTGCCGGCCCGACATTCCTCCTGGTTGGGAGGGGCGTCTTTGCTGCCCCCCCCCCAGCTGATTGGGGAGTCCAGGAGGTGAGGGAGTTCCCCCGAGAGTAACTGGCTCGGTGGAGATGACGCAGGAGGAGGGTGTGGTTAGCAGGCCTATTTCAGGGCCTGCTTTTCTCGCCCTCGCTCCCTTTTACTTCCTGCTCGCCTCCCAATCGATCACCCACCCACCCTCCGCTATATCCAGGATGTCTTTCCAGAGGTCGCCCATAGGGGCTGAGAAGGAATTTTTTGCAATCTTGGAAGTTTTTGTCAGATTGTATTTTTGCCTTCGCCATCCTGGTCGTGTGTGAGGTTTCTAAGGGTTAGGGGTATCGGTTTGTAAATAGGTTGATTTGAATTTATTTTGGTTTTGGTCACTATTTGGCAGAAACGGGCGGAAAAGGGTGTCAGTAGCAACTGTGTGTTCTCCTTTGGGCATCTTTTAAAAGGTGATGGGTTCCTTCTTCACACAACTCATGCTTCCTCCCTAGATGGAGCGGTGGGAGGGAGGAACACTTGGGGCTCATCCACGTCATTTCCGTTTCCGGGTCATGGGGGTGAGCCCTCCCACACGCTGGGCATGGCTTTAGGTTTGGGTGAAGACCTGTCACGCTTCACCCTTACCAAGCAAGGAGTTTGCCCATTCGTTGCCCAGGTATGTTATGTCAGGTATTCCGCCCCATTTAGTCTTTTTCTGTAATTCAATAAAGGGACCCATTTTTCATCCAGCTCTTGTGTCCGAGTATTATTCCCCATCCATTGCAAATGGTTATCCAACATCTTCTTAAAAACTTAAAAACTTCTTAAAGACATTAATGGCTGTGTGTTGTGTTATTTTGAAGGGACAACACATTTACACTGTTATACAAGCTGTACACTCACTACTTTACAATGTAGCCAAGTGTCATTTCTTCAGTGATGCCACATGAAAAGATAACTTTAAATATTTACAAGATGTGAGGGGTGTACTCACTTCTGTGACATACTTTATAAGTAGAGTAGATCTAAACAGCACAAACACTTCTACTAGACAACAGATCTGCTTCATGCCCTATTAAATACTTCAAGGTTTCAGCTTTATGCCTCTCATCAGCTCTGCTGCCAATTGTATTATTTTGCTTCTTCATGCACACCTTGGATCATTTCTGTGTCTTTATCTGAAATTGGCCTGTTTTAAGGAATATGAGGACCTTCGTTTATTTCAAGCTCCACTGCAATAAATAACAAACTTATGGAACTAAAAAATTGAAATCTTTAAAACATGCAGAGATTCAGCAGAAGGAGAAACTATGTGTCTGGGATAGCAGATCAAAAGCCTAACTTTTAGCATAGCTGTCATCAAAAAGTGTCTATCATTTCTAAATGTTAGGAGGGACAATATCAGAAGATTTATGTAGCTGTCAATAACCATTTCATGGCTTTTCATCCATTACAAGTATTGAAAACTTATCAGCTTTTGTCTAAGACTTTCTTCTTCTTATGTCTTCATGACAATTTTCTGCTTTTTCCAAAATGATATCATCTTTTTAAAAATACATCCAACCTTTCTATTTCCAGGGCAAAATCTTGGCTTACTTCTTGAGACTACTGCAAATTTATCCTTATATCTACTGCTTTCTGATTTTAACTTCTTCACCTCAATCTAATGCCCACAGTCAGGGCCGCCATCAGGAATTTTGGGGCCCCATACAGCCTAAGTGTCTGGGGGCCCCCTCCCTTCTTCCTTCCTTCCTTCCTTCCTTCCTTCCCTTTTTCTTTCTTTTTTCTCTTTTGATTTTTTCCCTTCCTTCCTTCCTTCCTTCTTCTTTCTTTCTTTCTTTCTTTCTTCTTTTTCTTTCTTTCCTTTTTTCTCTTCTTTTTCTTTTCCCTCCCTCCTTCCTTCCCGACCTCCCTCCTTCCTTCCTTCCTTCCTTCCTTCCTTCCTTCCTTCCTTCCCTTTTAAATTTTCAAACTGTCTTCTTCATATTCCTGGCTGAGGAATTCTGAAAGCTGCAGTCAACTGTCTTCAGCCATTGTCCAGCCCTGTGCTACGGACCCCTCCCTCCACCCCCTGAAGAGGCCGGGGGCTTCTTTCCAAAGACAGTGGCAGTGATGCCAGAACCCCCTTCCCTGGGGATGGGAGCGGGGGGGGGGCTCCACTGGTCTCCCTCAACAAGACCTTCCGCAACACATCAGCCCTGCTGGGCAGGCCTCTTAGCCCCACCAAAGAAATGGGGGTTAAGGAAGACCCCCACCCCCCACCTTGCCCCAAACACTGGCACTCTGCATAACCCATGCGGGGGCTTTGGCTTCCCCTCTGCAGAACAGAAGCTGGGGACCTCTCCCTCCACATACACCGGATCCCTGTGGCTCATCCGAGGGCTGGCAAAATAGGTGTCCCCCCCCACCTGCTTTTCTATCTCTCTTTCTCTCTTTCTCTCCCTCTCTTTCTCTTTTTGTCTCTCTTTCTCTACTTTTCTTTCTTTTTCTCTCCCTTTCTCTCTTTTTATCTCCCTTTCTCTTTCTTTCTCTTTATATCTCTTTCTCTCTTTTTTCTCTCTCCCAACCTCTCTCTTTCTCTTTCTATCTCTTTCTCTCCCTCCCTCTCTCTTTCACTTTCTCTACCTCTTTCTCTCCCTCTCTCCCCTTCTCTCTTTCTTTCTCTTTCTCTCCCTCCCCCTCTCTCTTTCTCTTCCTCTTTTTATCTCTCTTTCTCTCTTTTTTCTCTTTTATCTCCCTTTCTCTCTTTCTCTCTCTTTCTCTCCCCCTCTCTTTGTCTCTTTATATCTCTTTCTCTCCCTCCCTCTCTCTTTCTCTTTTTATCTCTCTCTTTCTCTTTCTCTCTCTCTCTTTCTGAAGTGGGGAGGGCCGGGTTGGCACCAAGGGAGCTCGAGACGGGGTGCAAAAGCAAACTACTCTGCCGGCCCGGGCCCACATCGGAAGGAAGGAAGGAAGGAATTGTAAAAGGGGCGATCAAGAGAGGAATGGGTGAATGAATGGACGGAGGGTGGGAAGGAAGGAAGGAGGGAGGGAAGGGACAGGAACAGAGGAAGGGTGCAAAGGAAGCAAGGAAAGGTGGGAAAGGGGAGAGTAAGAGAGGAAGGAGTGAAAGAAGGGAGTGAGGGAGGAAAGAAGGGAGAAAGGAGAAGGAAAGCAAGAAATGGAGGGAGGGAAGGAAAGAAAGAAAGAAAGAAAGAAAGAAAGAAAGAAAGGGGGAAGGGACAGGAACAGAGGAAGGAAGGAAGGAAACTTATGAAAGGGGAGAGTAAGAGAGGAAGGACTGAAGGGAGGGAGGGAGGGAAGAAGGTAGGAAGGAGAAAGAAAAGAAGAAATAGAGGAAGGGAAGGTAAAAGAGAGAAAGAAAAAGAGCAAGAAAGAGAAAGAAAGAAAAAGAAAGAGAATGAAAGAGAAATAAAAAGAGAGGGGGAATGAAAGAAATGGAAGGAGGGAAGGAAGGAGAGAAAGAAAGAGGGAGAAAGAAAGCAAGAGAAAGAAAAAAGAATGAAAGAGCAAGAGAGAAAGAGAGAAAGAAAGAAAAAGCAACGCAAGAAATTGTGATTTTTACAATTCCCTCCCCCGCTCCCCACAAACCACCTACCCCTCTACCGCAAGGCGCCGGGTTCCCCTTTCTCCCTTGCCCGCATCCTTGCCGCGGTGACTCACCAGGAGAAGGCTGGAGACCCACGCGGCTCCTCTGGGGGCCTTGCGGAAGGCGGCGGCGGAAGCCCCCATGGCCGGCACTGGGTGTGAGGGAGGATGCTTTCTGCGCGGGCGGAGGCCCACCCTCACCGGAAGAGCTGGGCAAGGGACGCCTCGGGGAAGGAGGGCAGGGCAGGAAGGGAAGGAGGGGGCTGGCGGGGGTTTAGGGAAGGGGAGCCGAGGCCAGCCTTGCAGGAGTCGAAAGCCACCGGGAGAAGACTGGGCTCAGCAGGAGAAGTGCCAGGCCCGCCCCCCCCCCATTATTCAGGCTTTCTTCGGGGTTGGGGAGTTTTTGGTGGGCGCCGGGGCCCGGGGCCCCCCAATTTTCCAATTTTCCCCGGGCCCGGGACAGCAGTCCCAGTAATACCTGTCTATCGGCGGACAGTATTCACACCTTTCATTACTCTTATTTCTTATTAAACCCCTATATTTTTTCCATTTTATATACTGAAATCCTGTTACAAGCTTCTTATCAATAATTTCAAGACTTTCCTTGATCTTGATTCTTTATACTTCCTTTCCACAATTTTCACTCATCCTATTCCGCCAAGTCAAACTTGCCCACATAACATATTATTGTCCATGAGATCTAGAAAGCCCAATAAGTTGAATTTTCTATGTATTTATGTTTTTCAGATCCTTGAAAACTGGCTAAGGAAAGGAATGCAGGCCTTTCATTTAGTAACATCTCTATCTTCTAGTTTTGTTACAAACCTTGACAATCTGAAGAAACCATCATTATGCCATTTTCCCTCACAAGGGAGGAGATCAATGAGGAACAGTAATTAGAGGAAAGCAAAATATTTCTTGATGGAAAAGTACTAATATTAAGACACTCTTAATAGCATCTGTTCTAATAGCATCTGTTCTTTAAATGGAGCATTTCAAGGACACTGGTTGACCTTAATATACATATTTTTTGTCCTTAAGTAGAAATCAGAATTGTAATTCTGGGTTGATATTCCTGGAGGCGTCTGTAATATGGTAAATGATTTAGCTTTACTAGATAAATGGTCAAAGCAATGGAAACTGCAGTTTAATGTTTCCAAATGTAAAATAATGCACTTTGGGAAAAAGAAGCCTCAATCTGAGTATTGTATTGGCAGTTCTGTGTTAGCAAAAACTTCAGAAGAGAAGGCTTTAGTGGTAGTGATTTCTGACAGTCTCAAAATGGGTGAGCAGTGTGGTCGGGTGGTAGGAAAAGCAAATAGGATGCTTGGCTGCATAGCTAGAGGTATAACAAGCAGGAAGAGGGAGATTGTGATCCCGCTATATAGAGCGCTGGTGAGACCACATTTGGAATACTGTGTTCAGTTCTGGAGACCTCACCTACAAAAAGATATTGACAAAATTGAACGGGTCCAAAGACGGGCTACAAGAATGGTGGAAGGTCTTAAGCATAAAAAGTATCAGGAAAGACTTAATGAACTCAATCTGTATAGTCTGGAGGACAGAAGGAAAAGGGGGGACATGATCGAAACATTTAAATATGTCAAAGGTTAAATAAGGTTCAGGAGGGAAGTGTTTTTAATAGGAAAGTGAACACAAGAACAAGGGGACACAATCTGAAGTTAGTTGGTGGAAAGATCAAAAGCAACATGAGAAAATATTATTTTACTGAACGAGTAGTAGATCCTTGGAACAAACTTCCAGAAGACATGGTTGGTAAATCCACAGTAACTGAATTTAAACATGCCTGGGATAAACATAGATCAATCCTAAGATAAAATACAAAAAATAGTATAAGGGCAGACTAGATGGATCATGAGGTCTTTTTCTGCTGTCAGTCTTCTATGTTTCTATGTTTCTATGTAATCAGGATCAGAAAAGCCCATTAAAAAGTTTAAACCACCACTAGAGCATCTTGAACTAGCTATTTTACAATTGGATCTTGAAGATATTCGAATGACCAAATAGGACAATCTGAGGTCAAAACTTTTGACAATCTTCTAGTATTGACCTCTACTAACCTTTATTTGTTGACTTTTCAATATAACATCAGTATTAGAAAAACTGATCTGATGTGCTTTGAGGACAAAAGCTGTGTTTATTCTTGTCTATTATGGTTCCAGTCTAGAACGCTGATAGTATATATAATTCTAGGAAGGGCAGTTTTGAATGGGCATTCAATGAAGATCCCTCAACTCCTGAAATGGTAAAAGAGGAAACAAAGAAGATTACATGAAGAGGAGGATATTATACATTTATGGCAGTAAGGAAGGGTATATGTCAGAGAAAAAAGAAATAAAGCAGGCTGCACTATGTGGTGTGATGTATCCAGACCCTGGTTATTAATGGGGTTTTTTTTTAACATAATGGTACAGAATGCAGATAGTTTTGTAGTATTAAAAATATGAAGTATACTATTTTGAGATGGGAGACAGAGAGAGGGAGGGGGAGAGAGAGACTGGGTCACAGTCAATGTATATTATCCACAGCTAAACCCATGCACCCACATGAAAGTAAGTAGAATAATAAACAGTAGGCTCCAATATTTCTTCCCTTTCTTCAATCGCTTGCACATATTTCTTTCTCAAGAGAAATATTGAGATCTATGGAAGCTTATCTGAGATTAAACTAATTGTTCATTGTTGAAGCACTATAAGACTGTTTTTGTTGCTTAATTACTATAGCTTCTTCTCTGAAATGTGCTAGGAAAAAGATCTATATGGAAAAAAATTCCTTATTTGAAGAGTGCCAACTGATTCTGCTCTTTTTTAAGCCTTTTAATCAGAGCTAAAGAAATCCTTTACTTATTTGTATCTATTTCTGTTATTTATTTAGAAGACCTAGAGGTGCAATGCTCCATTAGACATTGCAACTGTATTTTAGCAGAGACAATGCATCAAATTATCCCCCTCTCCTAACCCCCCCCCCCCACAAACTGCCATAGTATTTCACGCCATGCCTGCATTTTCAATGTAAGGTGGCAAATTCATTTTTGATGTCCCTTCTTTTAATCAGTGATGACAAACAGGTCATTAAAAGATTTCTTGCTGGACTGAATTTCTTGTCATTCAGCACAATGCTTTGAAAAGAGAATATAAGGGTTCACAGAGATCATTAAAAGGACTACCACATATTTCACACATCAGTAAGAAACCAAGGGGAACAAGAAATCTCTTCAGTTTCATAAATGCCTAAGAGGCTTAGGAGGAATGGACTGCATGAGTCATAAATAATATGAAAGAAGGTTTTTTTTAAAGTCTTTCCATATTATACAACATAATTATTTTAATCTATCTATAAAAGGTTTAGGGTTTCACTGGACTAATAATACACTGAGAATATAATCTGAAGCAACACCTCGCCAAAACCTGTCAACACCCCTTAATTTCAACAATGTGATTCAGATCCCCATAAGTGCACAGATACAGGTATGTTAGCAGGCATTAGTGTATTCATTTCAATAAAAGTTAAATTAAGCACAATTGCCACAATCCAAAAGAATAGGAGCAGAACAGCTGGGGTTGTACACTTTCAAAATAACAAACATGCTGTCAATCAGCTCCTGATTTCTGAACCAAATCCCCTCACATGCAAGCTACCTAATCACTGGTATTCTAGCATTTGTTTAAAGGTCTCTTGTCTTTGAAGTTTAAAATCCTATGAGGTTGAGAGCCACAGTTGCCCCAAAAGTCTATGAGAAAAGGAATGTTTGATATTTTGGACAGCAATTTGCTCTATTAAATAAAGGCCATCTCCACAAGAAGTGCTTTTGTCATATAGCTTTCACAGTACAGTGCAGCACACTGCACAAAAGCATAAAATAAAATGGCATTTTACTGTTCAGTGCATCTATTTTTCCAGGCTCCTGCATTATGCACAGAATTATTAGCTTTATTATTATTATTATTATTATGCACATAAACAAAAAGATGAGCGAAACAAAAGAAGGTGTTAAAAGAAATGTTTAAAATGCACGTATCGTGTAATGCTTAAAAGCAAAATAGAGAGAAACAGTACAAACAGCAGAATAATTAGACTATTGTCCCAATGACTTATTAACTGCCTTCATTCAACAGCAGCAAACTGTGTGAAAAATTATATTACAGTATTATCTGCTTTGCTGGGGTGTGGAATCACATCTGGAAATGGATGTTGAGAAGACGGCAAATATCATGCTTGGATTATTTTTTAAAAGATTGCTTTATATCTATTTTTAAGCAAACTGTTCAAGCAGGAGGGAGTGTTGTTTTTGTTTTTTTAATGTCTCATGCCACTACTGGTCTTCCCCTCATCCCTGTCAGATCTATTGTCTGAACATGATTTTATTCAATTGTAGATATCCGAGAACTGAAACATTTTGTCCCGATTAAATCTTAGCTTGGAAACTGTGTCTTGTCTAAAGTTGGCCTGTATTCATCAGTTCTTACAACTGAACAACAAGCAAGCTCGGTGTGAAATCCATCGTATTTCTGTTTCTTGGGAACAGATAAAACCACTCTACTTCTAATTTTTCCTTCATTCTACTCAAAATATATTGATTTCATTCCATTGTTCCATTCCATAGTTCAGTTCACCAACAATTGAACTTTAGTTCTAAAATTTCCTCAATGCCATCTTCTCCATATTTTGTGAGTTCCATTTTCTCAGGAAATTATTCTAGCTTATTTATGTGAATAAAATAAAAATGTTTTCACCTTTTGTTTCTAAACGCCCATGTTTATTGAGCTAATAACTGTTTCCCATGTGAGACTGAGCTATTTTTCTTCCCAAATCCCATTATACCAATTTGCCAAACAACAAAATGTACATCTGGGTGAGCCATACTTTTGTTTTCTGGCCATATAACTCATATACCAGACATTCATACACAACTAAAGGCAGAGGGCAGTCCTTAGGTTTCTTGGCAGATGGCTAAGCATAGATTTGAAAAATTTGGTGCATCTTCAAGAAAGGAAGACATAAATAAATATTTAGGTTTTAAATCTTTTCCCCATTTGCAATGGAGTTTTTTTCTGCAGAAAATATATTCATTACAAAGAATCCAGCTATTCAGCAGTATTTAATCTGAATTCTGTAATACTCAATATCCTAACCATGGGTCTTCCATTTCCTTTTTACTCCCACCTATTTACTATTTATCCACCCACCCCTTTCCTCAGCAGGCACCAATAATTTGTGCTTCATTAGAAAATAAGAGGGGGGAAAGGAAGAATCTTTCTCCCACTGTCATCTCCCTGAAGTCAAAAAGAGAAGGTGACCCATCTCAAATTCTTCATTCCTCAGTAAGGAGAAGGATTCAGAATTAAGGTCAAAGGGACAATGGGAAGGAGGGGGAGTAGGAGGAAGAGGCTGAGTAGTAGGAGTAGTAGGAGTAGTAGTAGGAGTAGTAGTAGTAGTAGTAGTAGTAGCAGCAGTAGTAGTAGTAGTAGTAGGAGGAGGAGGAGGAGGAGGAGGAGGAGGAGGAGGAGGAAAGGTCTTTGTTGCTTTGTGATGAACTATGAACAAAAGAAAATTATCCAGCCTGTAATGCTCTTTTGGGTTTTGAGACAAGCATTACAAGTCAACCCAACCAATATTTCTGATCCTTGAAGTACAAATGCTGAGTGCATAACTATTCCAAGGGGGAAACCCTTTGGAGAGAGGAAAGGAGTACCTGTCAGGTTAGATGGTACCCTCAGGCCTTACATTACCTATCATTCATCTATATTTTTCAAGTGAAATTCCTTTCATGCTGATGATGTTTCATGAAAGCCTCTGTCTGGAGATCTAACACGCACTTCCTAAATGTTCCCATTTCTGATAAGATTTAAAGGCATTTATAAACCTGGAGTATTTGTTAGGGTGGGTTTTTTTTTAATATTAATGCCTCTTGATGGTTTGGGAGGTAAGGGTTGGGGAAGAGCTGCAGCTGTTAAACTTGGAGGAGTGAATCCATCTGGTTCCTCGGGCAAGATGAAGGTAAAAGAGAATAAACCTGAGAATAATACAGAGTAGTTTCTCTTCTGGCTGATATTCTATTATTGATTAAGGGGATTGTTCTTTGAAGGCCTCAGATAAAAGCTATTGCCAACAAAAACATTGTGATTTTGCTTTGTAGCATTTTGTCAGCTTGCTGGATATTACTGCAGGTGAAATTAATACCAAGTCATTTTGAATGATACTGACAAATCGACTGAAGGAATCTTGAAGACGGGAGTCATTCCTCCGCGGATAATACCCTTAATAACACTTTGTTTTCTTTCTCCTTCGTCAGCAGGAAGTGCCTGAAATGCCTATTTGGAATTGCCTATTTGGAGTGGGGGGGGGACTCATTTTTAACTGCTTTCTTTTTTTGTCAATTTACCATCAAGTGTTACTAGGAACTATAGGAAAAGATTTAAAAAATCAAAATGGTGTCATATGGACAATACATATGGGTTTGATCGTGCAATTGTGATCTCCATATTGACTTTTGATTTAACTCTCCTCGATTGAATATCCCAAGTAACAAGAAGTATTTAAAATAAGAATAATGTACTTTGTTGGGGGAAGGGACTTTCTTTGGTGACATCCACACCACATTTATTTTCACCCCCAAACCCTCAGCTGTAGTTTGAATATGATAAATACACAAATCTTTATGCCACCTTTGAAAAAAATATTTCAAAAGGGCTACAAATGTTTTTACTAACACGTAGAAACATAGAAGCATAGAAGACTGACGGCAGAAAAAGACCTCATGATCCATCTAGTCTGCCCTTATACTATTTTCTGTATTTTATCTTAGGATGGATATATGTTTATCCCAGGTATGTTTAAATTCAGTTACTGTGGATTTATCAACCACGTCTGCTGGATGTTTGTTCCAAGGATCTACTACTCTTTCAGTAACATAATATTTTCTCATGTTGCTTTTGATCTTTCCCCCAACTAACTTCAGATTGTGTCCCCTTGTTCTTGTGTTCACTTTCCTATTAAAAACACTTCCCTCCTGAACCTTATTTAACCCTTTAACATATTTAAATGTTTTGATCATGTCCCCCCTTTTCCTTCTGTCCTCCAGACTATACAGATTGAGTTCATTAAGTCTTTCCTGATACGTTTTATGCTTAAGACCTTCCACCATTCTTGTAGCCCATCTTTGGACCCGTTCAATTTTGTCAATATCTTTTTGCAGGTGAGGTCTCCAGAACTGAACACAGTATTCCAAATGTGGTCTCACCAGCACTCTATATAGCAGGATCATAATCTCCCTCTTCCTGCTTGTTATACCTCTAGCTATGCAGCCAAGCATCCTACTTGCTTTCCCTACCGCCTGACTGCACTGTTCACCCATTCTGAGACTGTCAGAAATCACTACCCCTAAATCCTTCTCTTCTGAAGTTTTTGCTAACACAGAACTGCCAATACAATACTCAGATTGAGAATTCCTTTTCCCCAAGTGCATTATTTTACATTTGGAAACATTAAATTGCAGTTTCCATTGCTTTGACCATTTATCTAGTAAAAACACACTGTGGCTGTGGCTTATGCAGGATGCCCTGCATTTTCTTTCAACATCTTTCAGTGCAAATTGGGTGCTCTGGGTTGGAGCTCCATTTTTACTACCCCACTGCGTTCCTCCCATCTGGGTGGTAGCCCACCCCTGTAGTAGTCCCTCCAGTTTCCCAACTCCTGCACAACAATCCTATGAGATAAGTTGAGGTTGACCCAAGAAAGAGAAATATGAACCCTAAGGCTGCCATAACTGAGCACAGATCTGAATTTTTGGTTTTAGCCCAATACTGAAGTGATTTTAAAATGAAGAAAGCTTTAGAATGCTGAGAACAAAGAATGCAGATTGCTTTTCTATCCCAAGCCAGGTTCTGAAACTCTTCCCAATCTCTCAATCTACTTAAAAAGAAAACAACGAAGAGAAACTTTCCAATATTGTCGATTTCAATATTGTAGTGAAATTATAGTTTTGCCTGTGTAATTAAGGTACTCCACCATCCTAGCAATTCCTTTACAATACCTGAAGTTTAGAACCTGGAAACAGGGGTGAAGCAATAGTTCACTGCCAGTAAAGAATGGAACTTTAGCATAAAATACCATATTTTTCAACTATAAGACGCACCAGTGTTTAAGACACACCAAGATTTCAAAGAGGTAAGTAAGAAAAAAACTTTTCGTCCTCCCTGGCAACCAGGAGCACTCTGCAGGCCTCCCAAACCCTTTGTGTGCCCTGTTTTTTGCAAAAATAGACCCATGTTGCACCTGTTTTTGCAAAGAACAGCATGCTCAAAGGGTTTGGGAGACCTGCAGAGGGGCTGGGAGAATGCAAAAATGCCCCCGTTTTTGCAAAAAACATCCCTTTTTGCCAGTTTTCTACAAAAATAGGGGCATTTTTACTTTTCCTCAGCACCCAGGATCAATCTTCAAGTCTCCCAAACCCTCCGCACACTCCATTTTTGCGTCAACTTTTTGCAAAAATTGGGTGCGGGGGCAGGGCTTCAGGAGGCCAAAAATGGCTGTATCCAATATATAAGATGCACCGACATTTCCATCCTCTTTGGAGGCAGGAGGGAAGATGCATTTTATACTCTGAAAAATACAGTAATTCTAATACAGTAAAATAAAATAATAAAATAAAACAGAATAGTAATTCCTTGGGATTGGTAGCCTTAGATCCAGGCTATAGTCATTCCCAATCTTTTTTTAGCTTTTGATTTGGAGATTACACTTTGTGCAATATTATCTTTATGATGGTCAAGCACAACACAGTCATTTGTGGTTGCCATCTGCCCAACTTTTTCATATAATCCAGGCATACAAATCTAATAAATAATAATAATAATAAAAATGCAGACATGATTTGGTGGCTACCTGAAAAATTTAGAGGGTCCTCAATATTGGCCCTTCTCCTTTCTGTCTTCATATTCTGCTCCCCTCCCCAACATGAAAAGAAACAAGTCAAAATATGAAGCTGGCATTATTATGCATAGTGTTGTTGAGGATTGGCAAGGCAATGCTGGCAATGAATGAATGAACCTCCTGAGGCCTTCTATTAAGAAGTATTGTGTCTTTTCAAAAGATAATTCTTCCATATTTGGAAAGTGAGCGGGATCACTGGAGCTCAATACACAGCCAGGAAATCTTCTACCAAGGGAAGCATTATCGCTGCGGAGACTTGTTCATGGGCAAAAAAATTATGTAGTGTAAGAGAACAGTTTTCCCAGCAAGTTTCTTGATTTAATAAAAGGGCAAACTTTGCGTCCAACTAAAACTTTATCTTTTTTGAAAGGAAAGGAAACAAGGCAGAGATTATGTTGCCAGATATCATAGATTTAGAAAATGAGTCTTTCTATGTTTTGGAAGAAAGGCTAGAATAAGTCCTCTTCTCGAATCTAAAGCTCTAGTTCAATATTAATTTGTAAAGTAATTTTATTAAAGACTAGTAGCTGGGTACCTGTGCTTCACTACAAAACCATGTGATCGGGCTTGATAAATTGACAGTTAAAGCTTGAAAATTAATAAATAGTTACGATTGGGCTTGATACATTGATACATAAAGCTTGAAAATTTATGTAGAATGTGTAACTCCTTAGCATAAGAGTGTGTTAATATAAGGCAACTGGTAGTTGGAACAGAGTTCTTTTTACGTAAGGAGTAGTAGTAGAATGTCTAAATCCCCAGCTTGCAGGCTGGATGAATCACGCACTGGCCATGTCCATGCCCAGTTTAGTGAAAGAGTATCATCATAACTTGTTAATATAAAGCAACTGGCAGTTGGAACAGAGTTCTTTTCAGATGGGGAGAGGGAGTAGAACACCTAACTCCTTGCATCAGAGTTTGTAATACTGTATAAGAAATACTAATTATCTGATAATCATTTTGAGAAATCCTTTCTTAGCGAGCACTTAGAAGTTAAGAGGAATGTGCTAAGTTTTGAGTTTGTAGGTTTTAGAGTTCTGGAGATTTTGTGATGAGTGAGTGGTATTTGGCTTATATATATTGTTCTGTCTGGGTTCCCCCAGACGCCAACACCAACTAAAAAGAGTATCCAGACACGCTGGTAAAAAGCAAAGTCCTTTTATATCTTTGAAAACAAACACAGATAACAAAAACTGTTCTTACAAACTGGAATGCTGTGAAGCTTCACAGAAGAGTCACGACGGCCAGACAATACAACAGGCTTCTTGCTGGCACACACACCACTGTAGATAATAAAACCCACGCCTCCCCCAAGTTTTCAGCCTTCGAGGCCAGAAGCCAGAATCAGAGATGCCAAGGATCGAAGCAAGGTCACAGGACTTCCAAAAGATAACTCTTCACAATACAGGAAGGGCGGGCCTGCCTTTTTAACCTTTCTGATGAGAACCACACCCAAACCCAGCTGTTGCCTATTAGGGATGGAAATACCTGGCTAATTGTCCCCTTCGTTGTGCTGCCCTTCTCTGCCTCATATCTATGATGGCTTGTGCGTTCTCATCCAATGACTCCAGGCTACTCACTGGGGAGAGCTCCCCCCCGGGGGTCTCAGGCTGTTCCCCCTCCTCCTCATCCTGACATTCCTCTTCCCCGTCTGCCTGGTCCTCCTCCTCCTCCTGTTCCTCGTCCTCCCCCTCTGAGCATGGAGCCGGCAGAGTTCCAGCCATTCCCTGAGGAGCCTCAGACTGAATCCCAACAATATATATATAAATTACAATAAAAACAATAAAAAACTAACAACAACAAAATTAAAATGAAGAAAAGAAGAAAAAAGAGAAAGAAAAAAATTGAAAAATTGAAAAACTAAAACTATAATAAGAAATAAAAGAAATATATAAAGTCACCCATCATTATACCATGAATAAACAATTTTAGTAACAAAAATAAGGTACCTATATTTTAGTTCTCCATATCACTTTTTAACATTCTCAAGCAACTCTTCATATTTTCTATCCTTCTATAGAATAGAAGGGCCATCATGGTTAGGAATTCAGGGCTCTAATATACAAATGTGAAATGAGAATAATTGAAAAATTATAACATGTAACACATAACGTATGGCATATACCATACAACATGAAACATACATATGCCCTGCAACACACAACACAACATAACGCAACATAACAAGCCTATTTTTTCAGGATAAATAATGGATTTTACCCAGAAAATATCAATTCATGCAAATGGAATAATAGGTGATATATAAAAAAGCAACACACAGCACAATAGTACTAGAAACTAATTAGCATGTTGATGATCAAGTCATTGCAGACAATAGAAGGGTAAAAAATTGGCCTCTATTTACTGGAAATATAGATCTAATTTCTCTTAATTATTTCAGAAATTTGGAGCAACTTCCTTGGTGAACCTGCAAAAATGCATCATGACATTGAATCTCTTCCAACAAAAGTGCCTTAAATCATATCTGCCCTTCAGTTTAGAAAGATCAAAAAGTCTGTCCAACACCTACTTTAGTTAAAAATTGGAAGGAGGCTTCAATGATTCTAAAGTGCCCTTTTTATTATCTCTTTTGAAATCCTGCATAATTTGGAAACAATATATTAGTGACCTCTAAAACAGAATGTGATTATCTTAACAGCTCCTTAAGAGAGAAACATTTGAGAATGTTGGTTTCCCCTGTTCTAATGCAAGCTGTTGTTTGCCTTCATATCTGGGATTTGAATGCCCCTGGCTTTTTCTAGCAGACAAACCAAGTTAACCAATGTTAACAATAATAATAATGCCCTTCACCAAGCCATCTACAGTTTATGAGGACAAACAAAAACACTCATTAGGTTAACAAATATCCCCTCCCATATCCTGCTATTCCCCACATCCCGCAATTACCACAATATAGCAAAGGGTTACATTAAAAAATTCATTTAAGGCATAACACCAGAGGGGGCCTTCATTGAAGGGAGAAGTCTAAATAGGGTTAGCAGAGTCAATGCAGGACCTGAGGAGATGTAAGTACAGTGTTCTCTCGCTTTTTGTGGGGGATGCGTTCCGAAACCGCCCGCGAAAATCGAATTTCCGATGTGGAAGCAAATACACTATTTTTGGCTATAAACAGTATCACAAGCCTTCCCTTAACACTTTAAACCCCTAAATTGCAATTTCCCATTCCCTTAGCAACCATTTAGATTATTACTCACCATGTTTATTTATTAAAGTTTATTAAAAAATATTTATTAAAGGTGGACAAAAGTTTGGCGATGACATATGACATCATCGGGCAGGAAAAAACGTGATATAGGGTAAAAAACCATGAAGTATTTTTTAATTAATATTTTTGAAAAACCGTGGTATAGACTTTTCGCAAAGTTTGAACCTGCGAAAATCGAGGGAACACTGCATACAGTTTCACAAGAAGGGAGGGCAGAACAGCTAATGTGATAAGTCCCAGTTGCAGGCTTAGTATAAAGATGGAAACATGGAAAATGTCCATGCAAGATGTTACAATCCTTAGTCTTAAGCCCCTGGACATTGTTCTTAAAGCTTTTGAAGTTCTTATAATTTTGTTCCCTGAATTCGGATTGTCCCAGAGTTAGGGGCTCCAATAGTTCCCTCTCTCCACATGCATAATTATTGCAGAGCTGTAAGCCAGCATAGCAGCTTACAATGTTGTGCAGAATTCGTTTCCCCTGTTTCAATACTACTTCATTTCTCTGGCATCCTGCTTCTTCCCTCCATTAAAACAGGAGCTTAGCATTTATTTCCACTCAGAAAAGAGAAAACATACATCCCAAAGCTGAACAGGAGAGGAAGGAAGGAATGGAAATCACAATAGGGCTTTAGTAAGTGGGATGGAGATTCCCTCTCTGAGCCTTCTGGCCCTATGCCATTTTTCCAAGCACCAATATAATTTAGTCAAGCTTAACATCTGGAAGATTTATTCACTTCCATTGCATGCAGCTAGAGACCCTTCTCCCCCCACCCCCCAAAGGATATTTTAGGAAAAGGTGAGAACAATAAATGATGTTTCTTTTTTCTTCCATCCTGCCAGTTTGGGTGCAGCAAAAATTCTGAAAGGAGCCTATAATTCTTTGGCTCTGTTATAAAAAATTCTGCTGGGAGGGGGAAGGTAGAGATAGTTAATCCTTGTTCTTCTTTTCTTTTTTTAACCTACTGCTTCTTTGAGAATTGACAATGGAGCATAATTACATGGAGGAAAAGGAAAAGGAGAGAGAAAGAAAATTTATGAAATGTTAAGGATGAACAGATTCCTCTATGGTCTGTAGATTGGAGCATAAATCCATTTTATTTACTTTTCAAGTATTACAAGAATACTGAACCAATTATTTAAGATATGTATCATCACCATAAAATATTTATCTTTCTACACAGTTTTTCCCAAAATAGAAATGGGGTTTTTGTCCTACCTGATACCCCCCTTCTCATAGGGTGTAGCTAGCATCCAAGAATGTGGTCACACTGTCCCTTCAGCCAAAGAGGACTGAATCTGTCAAATTGTATATCTAAACCATTGTGCCTTAATTGCCCCTTTGATGAAGAACAAAGGATAGAGTCTGTGTGAAGCTCCTAAGTTCACTCTGCAACTAGAAGACAAAAAATTTGATGTCCTGAAGGCCAGACCAGACTAACTTTGGGTGGGATTGGACTCCACTTATGAAAAGAGGCTTATCAGGTAGGACCAACACCCCTTCTCCATAGCGGGTGGCACTAACATCCAAAAATGGTACATACCAAAGCAGTCTGTCCATTGGAAGGGCTAAGTCTGGCTGGTTGCAACAGTCTATGAAACAACAACGTGGGTTTTTTTAATCTATTATTTTCCTCCACAATGCATATATCATAATTCATAACAAAAAATACAAAATTATATATTGTGCAAGACAGTCTCTGTCGGGGACTATATGTCCTGGACTACTGAATGAGACTCCCAGCCACATAGGCCTGCATCCATGATGATAGTGATTCTGCGGTGTTCCAGGAAGTAGCAACCTTTTGTGATGGCGGGTGAGGTCCACCAGTGGAGTGAGCGTCAGATGGTCAATGGAACCAGTCGATGGAATGTCAGATGGTCAATGTAACCAGTACTTTGGAAGTCATAATCTGCGTTCTGTCCTCTGAAAGGGCAAAAGAAACTATTGCAATTCTCTGGTGTGCTGGTGAGACCAAGGGTTAATATGTATGGCCGATATCATTTTGGCCAGAAGCGTGGAAACTTCAGAGGAACTCTGAGTGCATCTGGACTTGGTGAGAGAGTTCTAAGATGTTGTCCTGTCACTCCTGGGAAAAGTACATCATGCGGTCCAGAGAATTTATAATAGCCCTACATGGGTCAGGCTGGTGGAACATGACAGATGAGTTTTTTCTAAATTTATTGAGAACCTGTGGCCTTCCTCTTATCCCTTGATTCAACTAAGATGGGATCCAAGGCTTTCCAAAATAGAAGCTG